>NC_069507.1:156835147-157435147 GCF_027579735.1 Bombina bombina | reverse complement strand
TCAGAAATGCCAGTACTACGTCCGTATGAGACTTGGCAATTTGGAAGTTTGACGCCTGTATCAGGATGTCGTCTAAATAAGGGGCTACTGCTATGCCCTGTGGCCTTAGGACCGCCAAAAGCGACCCTAGAACCTTTGTAAAGATTCTTGGGGCTGTAGCTAATCCAAAGGGAAGAGCTACAACTGGTAATGCCTGTCTTGAAAGGCAAACCTGAGAAACCGATGATGATCTTTGTGTATTGGAATGTGAAGATAAGCATCCTTTAGATCCACTGTAGTCATATATTGACCCTCCTGGATCAGTGGTAGGATGGTACGAATAGTTTCCATCTTGAACGACGGAACTTTGAGGAATTTGTTTAAGATCTTTAGATCCAAAATCGGTCTGAAGGTTCCCTCTTTTTTGGGAACCACAAACAGATTTGAGTAAAAACCCTGTTCCTGTTCCTCCTTTGGAACTGGATGGATCACTCCCATAACTAGGAGGTCTCGTACACAGTGTAAGAATGCCTCACTCTTTATCTGGTTTGCAGATAATTGTGAAAGGTGAAATCTCCCTTTTGGGGGGGAAGCTTTGAAGTCCAGAAGATATCCCTGGGATATAATTTCCAACGCCCAGGGATCCTGAACATCTCTTGCCCACGCCTTGGCGAAGAGTGAAAGTCTGCCCACTACTAGATCCGTTACCGGATAGGGGGTCTGTTACAGAAGCATTAGTTATTTTGTTGTGAAGAGCTTATTTCCCAGCAGCAATGCCTGAACCAGCAAGCCAGCGCCTAAGAAGGGCTCCAAGAAAACCGTAACAAGTTTCATTTCATAAAGAGTTAACTCTTTTTTTTCAGCTTTTAGAAACTATTGTCTAATCACCTCTGGAGCCAGACTGCTAATTGATAAGATGAACTTGTAAACTTGTTATCTTAAGTACTGCAATCCTATTGTGGCCTGTCAAAGGACAGTGCTCTCTATCTAAATGTGTGATGGGGGATTTTGTGCTTCCCCCCCTCTCCCCCTGGGAGTGCCCTGTGTGCATGTAACCTTAATAAAAAGCAGGCTGGGCATCCCAGTCCTGAGTTCTTGTTTTGACCCTCAATCGCAGCGTTGACTCGTTTTTGTGGGCAGAAGGGTATCCTAGCTGTACTGCAGCTAAGGGAGATTATTCTATATTTGCGAGACTCATATAGAATACTATGGAAAGCAGCTTCTCCCCTCTTTAGCAATAGGGATCCAGGCTACTAAGCGGTCCATCTCTCAGCGAGACTAAGGGTAACCGTAACATTTGGCGGCAGCGGCGGGATTTTCCTGGATTTCCTAGGAGAGGTACAGAACGGATGGAGAGCGCTTACGAAAAAGTGAAGCGTACAACCCTAAAGGATTTACTTGAAAGCAGAGGGGGGTACGCCAGCAACCGGCCGAGGAGAGAGCTGATCGCAGAATTGACCGAACTGGATCAGAGCTTCACAATGGTGGAAACACCGACCACGATTAGTGACGAAAAAACCAGGATTGTTCGGGAAAGGCTCTCATTATACGGGCCGAACCCCTCCATGGAATTGGTACAGCAGTTGATGGCGGAGGCGGACGAGGATATACGAGAGACTCAAGCCCACGAACTCAACCTAGCGAACGCACACCGCAATGCTGAAGCCCCGCAGGTAATCATCCCTGTCGAAAATGCTGGGAGGCCCAAGATACCCTATGCGGCATTTCGACCCTTCCTAGAGAGCGAGACAGGGATTGATGAATATTTGGCGGACTTCGAAAGGCAATGTGCCCTGCACCAGATTCCCAACAGAGAGTGGCCCACGATATTGTCTGGGAAACTATCCGGGCGAGCCCTGGAAGCCTTTCGTACTCTGGGTGCTGAGGAAGTGACACAGTATGAGCTAGTTAAGGAGACACTGTTGCGACGGTACGCTGTAACTCCGGACACGTATCGCCGACAGTTTCGGGGCACGGAAAAGAAGCCTAACGATACCCATATGGAATGGGCGCACCGAATGCGGAGAGCGGCAAATCACTGGCTGAGCGGAAGTAAAGCGGTGACTGGGGAGGAAATTTTACAATTGTTTCTCTTAGAACATTTTTATAATGGCATGGAACAGCAAGGGAAGGAATGGCTGCGAGACAGGCGGCCTTCTACCTTAGAAGAAGCAGCCAAATTGGCTGATGAACATTATGACTCCCGTCTTCACGAACCCATGAACTACCGAGCTCCAGCACGGGTCGAACCCAGAGAGGTTTACCGTGCACCCCCTCGTGCTGAATTCCGAGCCCCGGTGCCCACAGGGCCCGTCCGACACTCAGGACCACCCAATAACAGCTCTGAGCGTCCCAGACCGACTTGCCACCGATGCAAGCAACCAGGGCATTTCATGGCTAGCTGCCCCCTTAATACGCACCAGACACCCAGGAATTACAATTACCCCTCTGGGTCCTATCGTCCGGCCCGGGCCCTCTGTGTTAACCAAGAGGCCCCTATGGAGGGATATGTGGGGCCGCTTCACGAGGCAGACCCTGTATATGCTGCCTCAGATAACCGCCAGCACCATCGGCAGAGGGTATGGCTCGAGGGGCGATCTACCGAGGGATTGCGAGACACAGGGGCTACTATCACGCTGGTACAGAGTCATTTGGTGCCAGAGCACAAGCGATCTGGACAGACTGTGGCCGTTAGAGTGGCGGGGGGGGGATGTGTACAAAATTCCAACAGCTAAAGTGCATCTTGATTGGGGAGCGGGAAAGGGGGCTGTGAACGTGGGCCTAATGGATAATTTACCTGCCGAAGTACTACTGGGCAACGATTTGGGCCCCATGACTTCTGCCTATGCTCCAGTATGCAACAACGAGGCGGACCCAGTGACTACAAGGGCCCAAGCCCGGACGGAGCGAGAGCTTTCACCAGTGCGGGAGACACAGGTAAGACCTACCCCGACCTTGCCTGACAGGTTAGGCCCCATACCCTGGGACACCCCAGATGCTTTCGAGGCAGAGTCTAAGACTGACCCGACCTTACAAAAGTACCGGGAACGAGCAGAGACCGGAGGGGGCGGGGCAGATAACGAAACATTCTTATGGGAAAAAAGGAAACTATACCGCTGGACAGAGAAAAGGGGACAGCGTAGGCGACAGCTGGTAGTGCCCCACAAATACCGTCAAGAAATCCTCAAAATAGGCCACGACATCCCCTTAGCAGGCCACCTAGCCGTTACCCGTACCCTACACCGCATTACTCACACGTTCTTTTGGCCAGGGGTGCACGCTGACGTTAGAACTTACTGTAACACCTGCGATGTGTGTCAACGAGTAGGAAGGCGAGGCGATCACCCTAAAGCCCAGCTAGTAAATATGCCCATTGTAGAGGAACCCTTCAGCCGGGTTGCTATTGACCTAGTGGGACCACTGGCTACCCCTAGTCCCTCCGGTAAGCGATACATTCTTACCGTAGTGGACTACGCTACCAGGTACCCAGAGGCTGTCGCCCTATCCAACATACAAGCGGATACGGTAGCGAATGCACTAGTACAGGTGTTCTCCCGGGTAGGATTTCCAAAAGAAATCCTATCCGACCGAGGCACCCAATTTACGGCTGAATTGACCCAACAACTCTGGCAGGTTTGCAAAATTAAGTCCCTCCTAAGCTCCCCATACCACCCCCAGACGAACGGGCTGTGTGAGAGGTTCAATGGGACCCTCAAGCAAATGCTCAAGACGTTCACTCAGGAATACCGAGACTGGGAACGCTTCCTGCCGCACCTCCTATTTGCTTATCGGGAGGTGCCCCAGGAAACGACAGGGTTCTCTCCCTTCGAGTTGCTCTACGGAAGAAAGGTACGGGGACCCCTAAACCTGATCCGGGAGCACTGGGAGGGAGAGATGGAGGCTGACGGTGTCCCAATTGTGCCATACGTGCTGGAACTCAGGGACCGAATGGAGCAATTAGCCAAATCCGTGCGGGCTAATCTCCAGTTGGCCCAGAGAAGACAGAAAGTATGGTACGATCGGGGGGCCCGAAAGAGAATCTTCACCATAGGACAAAAGGTGTTAGTACTTAAGCCGGTGAAGACAGACAAATTGCAGGCGTCCTGGCAGGGTCCCTACCAGATCGTAGAGAAAAGGGGAGACACCACTTATGTGATAGCTAGCTGCCACGACAACAATCTTAGAAAGACATTCCATGTAAACATGCTCAAGGAATATTTTGAGCGACCAGAGAACGTGACGGCCGTATGTTGTTCCCCTCAGGAAGACCCCGACAGTTTACCTATTCCAGACCTATTAGAAAAGAGCCTCCCCACAGGTATAGTGGCGCAGGTTCAGATAGGGGACCGACTTAGCCCCACTGAAAGGGAGCAGCTCAACCAACTCCTCCAGTCCAAACACCTCACCTTCTCCCCGAAGCCAGGGTACACTACTTTAACCACCCACCAGGTAGATACTCCGGGACAAGCTCCCTTGCGCCAGGCTCCGTACCGAATCCCCGAAGCAGTTAGGACAGGAATGAAGAAGGAGATCGATGAGATGCTCCAGCTCAGGGTAATTGAGCCCTCCGATAGTCCCTGGGCCTCCCCAGTTGTCTTGGTGCCCAAGAAAGATGGGACCACCCCGGTTCTGCGTAGACTATCGGAGGCTCAATGAAAATACTGTGACGGACGCTTACCCTATGCCCAGGGTAGACGAGCTACTCGATCGTATAGCCAGGGGAAATTACCTGACCACTATTGACCTCTGCAAAGGTTACTGGCAGATTCCCCTGGCCCCGGAGGCTATCCCCAAGTCGGCATTCGTCACCCCATTCGGCTTATATCAGTTTAGGGTAATGCCGTTTGGGATGAAGAATGCCCCAGCTACATTCCAGCGCTTGGTGGATAGGCTCCTGGATGGCTTCCAGAGTTTTGCTTGCGCCTACCTGGACGACATAGCGATCCACAGTGAGTCCTGGGAGGACCACTTAGCTCATGTGGGAATGGTTCTGGATCAGATCCGGGCTGCTGGCCTGACTCTGAAGCCAGAAAAATGCCACTTTGGGATGGCCGAGGTACAGTACCTGGGTCACCGGGTGGGGTGTGGAAAGCAGCGACCAGAGCCGGCCAAAATAGAAGCTGTCGCCAATTGGCCCACCCCCATCACTAAGACTCAGGTCCTAGCCTTCCTGGGCACGGCAGGGTACTATAGACGGTTCGTACCAGACTACAGCACACTTGCCAAACCCCTGACTGACTTGACCAAGAAGAACTTACCTCGACAGGTCCTGTGGTCTCCCCACTGTGAAACGGCTTTCCAGGCTCTCAAAAATGCTCTAATTAACGCTCCTGTCTTGGCGGCCCCAGCCCTTAACAAACGTTTTATCGTCCATACAGATGCTTCCATGTTCGGGCTGGGAGCCGTCCTCAGCCAAGTAGGCGAAGATGGAGGGGAGCATCCAGTTGCCTACATCAGCCGGAAGCTCCTGCCCCGCGAAGTCAGCTATGCAGCGGTCGAAAAGGAGTGTTTGGCTTTGGTGTGGGCATTAAAGAAATTGACTCCCTATTTATATGGTCAGGAGTTCACTCTGGTCACCGACCATAACCCGTTGGTGTGGCTGAACCGGGTCTCTGGAGATAACGGCAGGCTATTACGTTGGAGCTTATCGTTGCAAACCTTCAATTTCACCATTACTTACAGACCTGGGAAACAGAATGGCAACGCCGACGGGTTGTCCAGACAAACCGACCTCAGCCCTGCATAACCAGCGGTCTGGACAGCCTTAGTCTGCCCCGAAAAGGGGTCAGACCGTGTCTGCCAGAGTGTTCCACAGAAAGGGAGCAATGTTACAGAAGCATTAGTTATTTTGTTGTGAAGAGCTTATTTCCCAGCAGCAATGCCTGAACCAGCAAGCCAGCGCCTAAGAAGGGCTCCAAGAAAACCGTAACAAGTTTCATTTCATAAAGAGTTAACTCTTTTTTTTTCAGCTTTTAGAAACTATTGTCTAATCACCTCTGGAGCCAGACTGCTAATTGATAAGATGAACTTGTAAACTTGTTATCTTAAGTACTGTAATCCTATTGTGGCCTGTCAAAGGACAGTGCTCTCTATCTAAATGTGTGATGGGGGATTTTGTGCTTCCCCCCCTCTCCCCCTGGGAGTGCCCTGTGTGCATGTAACCTTAATAAAAAGCAGGCTGGGCATCCCAGTCCTGAGTTCTTGTTTTGACCCTCAATCGCAGCGTTGACTCGTTTTTGTGGGCAGAAGGGTATCCTAGCTGTACTGCAGCTAAGGGAGATTATTCTATATTTGCGAGACTCATATAGAATACTATGGAAAGCAGCTTCTCCCCTCTTTAGCAATAGGGATCCAGGCTACTAAGCGGTCCATCTCTCAGCGAGACTAAGGGTAACCGTAACAGGGTCGTTCCTTCATGCTGTCTTAGAGGCAGCAGCAGGCTTTTTGACCTGCTTACCTTTTTTCCAGGTCTGGTTTGGTCTCCAGACCGTCTTGGATTGAGCAAAAGTTCCCTCTTGTTTATTATTAGAGGAAGTTGATGCCGCACCTGCCTTGAAGTTTCGAAAGGCACGAAAATTAGACTGTTTGGCCCTAGATTTGGACCTGTCCTGAGGAAGGGCACAACCTTTTCCTCCTGTGATATCAGCAACAATCTCCTTCAAACCAGGCCCGAATAGGGTCTGCCCCTTGAAGGGAATGTTAAGTAGCTTAGATTTTAAAGTCACGTCAGCTGACCATGATTTAAGCCATAGCGCTCTGCGCGCCTGTATAGCAAAAACAGAATTCTTAGCCGTTAGTTTATTCAAATGAACAATGGCATCAGAAATAAAATAATTGGCTAGCTTAAGTGCTCTAAGTTTGGCAAGTATGTCATCCAATGGAGTCTCTACCTGTAAAGCCTCTTCCAGAGACTCAAACCAGTACGCCGCAGCAGCAGTGGCAGGGGCAATGCATGCAATGGGCTGTAGGATAAAACCTTGTTGAATAAAAATTTTCTTAAGGTAACCTTCTAATTTTTTATCCATTGGCTCTAAAAAAGCACAACTGTCCTCGACAGGGATAGTAGTATGCTTTGCTAGAGTAGAAACTGCTCCCTCCACCTTAGGGACTGTCTGCCATAAGTCCCGTGTGGTGGCGTCTATTGGAAAACATTTTTCTAAAAATAGGAGGGGAAGAGAACGGCACACCTGGTCTATTCCATTCCTTATTAATAATTTCTGTAAACCTTTTGTCACGGTCTGAGACACGATATCTGGAAAAGTATGAGAACGTGTCACTATTAATTATTTGGGCCACAACTGCTGGTTATAGGATATATTAAATATATGTTTGTTGCAACTCTGAGACGTCTAGGAAACAACAGATTGTTGGGAAGGCAGCTTAGTTTACTAAGATGTCACAGAGTTGCAATTAATCTTTTGGAGTAGTTGAATGTGTGAAGCCTATTGCTGCCACATGCATAGTTATATGCTAAATCATTGCAGCAGGCAAACACAGCAACAAACCAATTAAGGTATACAGCGTGGAAGTATATACTTAGATGGTAAACAGGGTTATAATATGTTAAGCTTGGATAGCAAGGTATGTCTGAGTGGAACGTAAGGGTTAAAAAAATATGCAGCGTAGTACAGGTATATCAGTACTGGTGATAGGCAAATGGCAGAGCGTAACAAGCAACATTCAAATGTAAAGTGTAAGTTTTGCAAAGAAGTTCCCTCCGTTGTAAGCTGAATATGATACAGAGTTTTAACATGGGTTGTGAACTCTTACCGCCTGGTTGATTCTGTGGATGCAGCGGCAAGGAAATTGAGTGTGCTATGAGCAGAGGCTGAATGGCGTCTGAGTCCGTTATCGCAGCTGGCGTGTGACGTCACCGCAAGGTTTCCTGGGATGTTTCAGAGTGAGGTGTTGCCTGAGCTGGCAAAAGCAGTAATAGAGGTTGAGACCGGGGAAACTGTACAAGTGCAGTCAGACTTGAGGTATGATGTTCCCTTAAAAAGAGTTTAAGCAGGGAGAGCTTGAAAAAACTGAGGTTGATAATTCCGGAGGAATAAACTTAACTCTGTGAGACCTGTGGCGACAGGTGTAAATCTTTAGGGCTTGGCAAGTTCTGTGAATCAGTAGAACTACAATACTAAGCAAGGATTTAGTGAGCAAGGTGGAGCTTATATAGGGAGGAGAGCAGGTGTGAATAACTTTGAAGGCTCAGTAAGTGGCAGTATCACATGATTAGATTAGAAACCTGACAGGACCCCCCTCTCAAGGAGCAACTCCTGGTGCTCAAGGTCCGGGACGATCGGGGTTACGCTGATGGAAACGAGATACCAGATGAGCTGCGGATATATTACAAGCAGGTTCCCAGGAATCCTCTTCGGAAGAGTAGCCCTTCCAGCTGACCAGGTATTCCAGACGTCCACGGCGGGTTCGGGAATCCAAGATTGAACGAACTTCATATTCCACGTTCGGGTCCAGGGCAACCTGAGGTGGAAGAGGAACAACAGAGGTGCCCCTGACCTCTCTATAGGGTTTAAGGAGAGAGATGTGGAAAGTTGGATGGACCTTCATAGAGGACGGCAGGGTAAGTCTAACAGCATTGGCGTTGATGACTTTTTCAATAGGGTATGGTCCAATGAAGAGAGGAGAAAGTTTTCTACAAGGCAAATTCAAGGAGAGATGTCTTGTAGAGAGCCAAACTAAGTCGTCTGGACTATATACAGGTGGAGTTGAACGATGACGGTCGTAATATCTCTTATAAATCTCCTTTGCTCTAACAATAGCAGCCTCGATGTTTTTGAAGTTGGAGGTGATGTTCTCGGAGAATTCAGAGATACTGGGTGACAGAATATCAGAAGTAGGGAACAACTGGAAACGGGGATGAAACCCGTAATTAGCGAAGAAAGGTGTCTGGTTGATAGTGGAATGATGAGTGTTATTATAAGAAAATTCAGCGTAGGGTAAGAAGTCTGACCAAAGATGCTGTTGATGGGAACAGAAGGATCTGAGGAACTGTTCGAGCCATTGATTACACCTTTCCGTTTGTCCGTTTCCTTGGGGATGATATGCGGTGGTGAGTTTTTTGTCCACAGAGAAAGTTTTACAAAACTGATGCCAAAGTCTACTTGAGAATTGGGTCCCTCGGTCACTAATTATGGAGTCAGGGAGTCCGTGAAGTTTTATGACGTGTTTCATGAGAAGTTGTATGGTTTCTAAAGCGGTAGGTAGCTTAGAGTAAGGAACGAAATGACACATTTTCGTGAAGTGATCCACAACAACCATAATAGTGTTATTCTTCCCCGATATTGGCAGATCTACAATAAAATCAATAGCAATTTGTGACCAAGGGGTTGATGGAGTGGGTAGAGGTAGTAGGAGGCCATAGGGCGCATGTTTGCTCCTTTTGGAGGTAGTACATACAGGACATGATGAGATATACTCATTGATGTCGTTATACATGCGAGGCCACCAATGATTTCTGGATACTAGTTCCTGGGTTTTATGTATTCCAGGATGACCTGCCAGGGAAGAGTCATGTACCATGTGAATTAGTGTCTGTCTTAGTGATGGAGGTATGTACAACTGTGAATTATGATAATAACATCCGTTAGGTTTACGCTGTAATTGATGAAGAGGTTTGGATTGATCTCTTAGTTGTTCTTTTAGAACTAGGGATTCTGACTGTAGTGTGAATAGTAGAAAGTTTTCTGTAGGGATAACAGTTGTATCTGTCAACGGGGAATCGGTGTTAGAAGGAATCCTAGAGAGTGCATCTGCTTTGAGGTTTTTTCCAGAGGGACGGTACGTAATGAGAAAATTAAAACGTGAGAAAAAGATGTTCCATCTGACTTGTCTTGCTGATAGAGTACGGGTTGATTTCAGATATTGTAAATTACGGTGGTCAGTATAAATTAATGTAGGGATAGTCACGCCTTCTAATAAATGACGCCAGTGTTCTAGGGAATATTTTATTGCCAATAATTCCTTGTCGCCAATTGGGTAGTTTTGTTCCGCAGGGTTTAATGTTTTGGAGTAGAAGGCAACTGGATGTAAAGGCTTTGTTAATTCTTCCCTTTGTGAGAGTACTGCTCCGATGGCAAAATTAGAGGCATCTACCTCAAGTATGAACTGGAGTTTTGGATCTGGAAAACGTAAAATGGGAGCTGTAGTGAATTTGTGTTTGAACAGATCAAAAGCTTCTTGGGCCTGGGTATTCCACTTAAAAGGTTTGTTGGTCTTGGTCAGAGTGGTTAAAGGTAAAGCTAATTTAGAAAAGTTCTTAATAAACTTGCGATAAAAATTCGCAAACCCCATAAAGGATTGTACTTGGCGTCTGGTTTTTGGTACAGGCCAGTTGAGGATAGCATCTACCTTTTTTGATTCCATGCTAATGCCTGAAGAGGATATTTCATAACCCAAGAAGGTAATGGAAGTCGAGTTAAATAGACATTTTTCAGCTTTGGCATACAAATGGTTACCTCTGAGTCTGGAGAGCACCTGTCGGACGTGTTGAACATGCTCATCGTATGTTTTTGAGTAAATTAGTATATCATCAAGATAGATGACGGTGAAGACATCCAAGATATCTCTAAAAATGTCATTTATTAAGTGCTGAAAAGTTGCTGGGGCATTGCACAACCCGAAAGGCATAACAACGTACTCAAAGAGGCCGTAGCGGGTTCTAAATGCAGTTAACCACTCGTCGCCAGATCTAATGCGGACGAGGTTGTAGGCACCCCTTAGATCTAACTTGGTGAAATATTTAGCCCCTTCAAGTCTTTCAATGATTTCCGGGATGAGTGGGAGAGGATAACGGTTTTTTATCGTTATTTTGTTTAGTTGTCTGTAATCAACTATGGGTCTAAGAGACCCGTCTTTGTTCTTTACAAAGAAAATCCCAGCGCTCGCTGGTGAAGTGGAAGGTCTTATGAAACCTTTCTTTAGGTTATCCTCCAAATAAGATTTTAAATGTATGAGTTCTGGATTTGAAAGTGGAAAAATATGTCCAGAGGGAATGTCTGAACCAGGCAAAATGTCTATGGGACAGTCGTACTTTCTGTGAGGGGGAAGGTGTTCTGCTTCAGTTTTGCTAAAAACATCAGAGAAATCTTGATACACCTCTGGTATTTCAAAATCTGGGATAGTTTCAGAGGTGTGCAGTATAGGTGATGGAAAACAAGTGTTAAGGCAAAAAGTAGAGTTGAAAGACAAAGACAGATTTGACCAATCTACTGCTGGGTTATGTGTTGTGAGCCATTTTATACCTAATACTATGGGTGAAATGGGGGATGAAATAACGTCAAAGGTTATGTATTCCCTGTGGTGTTCAGTAGTAAACATGAGAATAGGAATAGTTTGGTATTCTACAGGCCCAGTAGCAATGCAGTAGCAAAAACAGGAGACTTTTTTCTAACTAGTGGAATTTTATTAAGGGTAGTGAAGGCATTATCAATATAGGAAGCTGTGGCTCCTGAGTCAAGTATCGCGGTAGCGTTGACCCGCTGTTGGTCCCACTGTAAAGTAAGAGACAAGTGTAAGTAGGATGTAGGATGTATCTGAGTAGAACAACAATATGCAGGTATATCAGTCTTACCCTTATTTTGCTTCTGTAGGGTAGGACAATCCCTGACTGTATGATTCTCTGATGCGCAATATAGACACAAGTTGTTTGTGCGTCTCCTGACCTTTTCCTCTGGGCTTAGCGGTCCGCGTACAAAACCTATGTCCATGGGTTCTGGAGTGGACTTTGGGGTATGAGCTATTTGATGTTTCTTTGGGTTGGGGTCATGGTAGGATTTCTCCTGCTGTCTCTCCCTGAGGCGCCTGTCTATTGTAATGCTAAGGGTCATTAATTCCTCCAATGTAGGAGGTAAATCTGATCTTGAGAGTTCATCTTTTATAGCATCTGATAGACCCAATCTAAATTGGTTTCTCAAAGCAATGTTATTCCACAATGTGTCCTTTGCCCACATTTTAAAGTCGGCAATGTAATCCTCGACTACTCTCTTCTTTTGCCTAAGTGATCTCATTGCATTGTCAGCTGTGATTTGTTTATAAGGGTCTTCATATAGTTGCCCCATGGCTGAGAAAAATTTTTCAAGAGAATTTAGTATATCATCATTAGTTTCAAAGTATGTGTTAGCCCAGGTACGTGGCTCACCCCTGAGGTATGAGATCACAGTGAGTACTCTAGCTCTATCATTAGGGTATGTGTGGGGTTTCAAAGAGAACATTAAGAGGCAGGCATTTTTGAAATCCCTGTACTGGGATCTGTCACCCATGAATTTTTCTGGGGGACTAACTTGGGGCTCAGAGATAGGAACTCTTTTGTCTATAACATCCCTAATGTATGTTTTCATGTTATCATTTTCAGTTTTAAGAGTGTTAAGGGCCTCAGTTAACAAGTCAACCCTCTGGGTAAGGGTCTGCATGTGTGCATTGATTCCAGCTGGGTCCATTTTTTATTTCCCAATAATGGAAAAAGGCTTAGTATTTTGTCACGGTCTGAGACACGATATCTGGAAAAGTATGAGAACGTGTCACTATTAATTATTTGGGCCACAACTGCTGGTTATAGGATATATTAAATATATGTTTGTTGCAACTCTGAGACGTCTAGGAAACAACAGATTGTTGGGAAGGCAGCTTAGTTTACTAAGATGTCACAGAGTTGCAATTAATCTTTTGGAGTAGTTGAATGTGTGAAGCCTATTGCTGCCACATGCATAGTTATATGCTAAATCATTGCAGCAGGCAAACACAGCAACAAACCAATTAAGGTATACAGCGTGGAAGTATATACTTAGATGGTAAACAGGGTTATAATATGTTAAGCTTGGATAGCAAGGTATGTCTGAGTGGAACGTAAGGGTTAAAACAATATGCAGCGTAGTACAGGTATATCAGTACTGGTGATAGGCAAATTGCAGAGCGTAACAAGCAACATTCAAATGTAAAGTGTAAGTTTTGCAAAGAAGTTCCCTCCGTTGTAAGCTGAATATGATACAGAGTTTTAACATGGGTTGTGAACTCTTACCGCCTGGTTGATTCTGTGGATGCAGCGGCAAGGAAATTGAGTGTGCTATGAGCAGAGGCTGAATGGCGTCTGAGTCCGTTATCGCAGCTGGCGTGTGACGTCACCGCAAGGTTTCCTGGGATGGTTCAGAGAGAGGTGTTGCCTGAGCTGGCAAAAGCAGTAACAGAGGTTGAGACCGGGGAAACTGTACAAGTGCAGTCAGACTTGAGGTATGATGTTCCCTTAAAAAGAGTTTAAGCAGGGAGAGCTTGAAAAAACTGAGGTTGATAATTCCGGAGGAATAAACTTAACTCTGTGAGACCTGTGGCGACAGGTGTAAATCTTTAGGGCTTGGCAAGTTCTGTGAATCAGTAGAACTACAATACTAAGCAAGGATTTAGTGAGCAAGGTGGAGCTTATATAGGGAGGAGAGCAGGTGTGAATAACTTTGAAGGCTCAGTAAGTGGCAGTATCACATGATTAGATTAGAAACCTGACACCTTTTAGGTATTGGAAAAACATCAGTACACACCGGCACTGCAAAGCATTTATCCAGTCTACACAATTTCTCTGGCACTGCAATGGTATCACAGTCATTCAGAGCAGCTAAAACCTCCCTAAGTAACACGCGGAGGTGTTCAAGCTTAAATTTAAATGTAGAAATATTAGAATCAGGTATCTTTCCTGAGTCATTAACATCACCCACTGACTGAAGCTCTCCTTCCTCAGCGTCTGCATATTGTGAGGCAGTATCAGACATGGTTCTTAAAGCGTCAGTATGCTCTGCATTTTGTCTCACCCCAGAGCTATCTCGCTAACCTCTAAGTTCAGGTAGTCTGGCTAATACCGCTGACAGTGTATTATCCATGGCATCTTGTAAAGTAAACTCTATGGGCGCCCTAGATGTACTTGGCACCATTTGAGCGTGAGTCCCTTGGGCGGGAGTCAAAGGGTCTGACACGTGGGGAGAGTTAGTCGGCATAACTTTCCCCTCGTCAGATTCCTCTGGTGATAATTTTTTTAAAAACAGAATATGATCTTTATTGCATAAAATGAAATCAGTACATTTGGTACACATTCTAAGAGGGGGTTCCACCATGGCTTTTAAACATAATGAACAAGGAGTTTCTTCTATGTCAGACATGTTTATACAGACTAGCAATGAGACTAGCAAGCTTGGAAAACACTTTAAATCAAGTTAACAAGCAAATATAAAAAACGGTACTGTGCCTTTAAGAGAAACAAATTTTGTCAGAATTTGAAAAACAGTGAAAAAAAACAGTAAATCAAACGAAATTTTTACAGTGTATGTAATAGGCTAGCAGAGCATTGCATCCACTTGCAAATGGATGATTAACCCCTTAGTTCAAAAAACGGATAAAAAAAAACAACGAAATAGACTTTTTTTTTTTTTTTTTTAACAGTCACAACCAACTGGCACAGCAAGCTGTGGTCCTACCTTCCCCAATAAACGACTTTGGAAAGCCTTTGAGCCCTTTAGAGATGTCGTATAGCATACAGGGGACTCCTGAGGGAAGCTGGATGTCACAGTTTGTAATTTTAACTGCACCAACTGTAACTTTTATACTATAACAGTGGAAAGCCTCAGTAAAACTGTTTCTAGTCAAAATTTAAGCCAGCCATGTGGAAAAAACTAGGCCCCAATAAAGTTTTATCACCAATGCATATATAAAAACGATTAAACATGCCAGCAAACGTTTATATTGCAATATCATAAGGGTATTACCCCTGGGAGTAAGCATGATACCAGTCGTTATTAAATCACTGTATTCAGGCTTAACTTACATTAATCCGGTATCAGCAGCATTTTCTAGTGTTTTCCATCTCTAGAAAAAATTATAACTGCACATACCTGATAGCAGAATAAACTGCACGCCATTCTCTCACTGAAGTTACCTCATCTGTGTAATCCCCTCAGACATATGTGAGAATAGCAATGGATCTTAGTTACAACCTGCTAAGATCATAGAAACCTCAGGCAGATTCTTCTTCTATTTACTGCCTGAGATAAAATAGCAAAACTCCGGTACTATTTAAAAATAACAAACTTTTGATTGAAGAAAATAAACTAACTATATTTAACCACTCTCTCCTACAACATCCTAGCTTGTTGAGAGTTGCAAGAGAATGACTGGCTATGACAGTTAGGGGAGGAGCTATATTACAGCTCTGCTGTGGGTGTCCTCTTGCAACTTCCTGTTGGGAATGAGAATATCCCACAAGTAATGGATGATCCGTGGACTGGATACACCTTACAAGAGAAACAGACAATTCCTAAACTCATCCCTATCTCAGATCCGCTACTGGGAAACCGAGCTAAAAAAGAATCCCTCATCTACCACAATATTAAAATCCCTAAACACAGTAAAGACTGAATTGAATAATCACCTTATCAAGGAATACCAGAGAAGGGCATCATTGCTACAACAAAAATACTTTGAGATGAATGACAGAATAGGCTCCTCACTAGCTAAGGCGCTGATGTGCAAACAATTAAGCACGCATATATACTCGCTAACAGATGCATCGGAGCACACTCAGAAAGAGAGTGAGAAAATTGCCGAGACTTTCCGACGATATTACGAGACACTTTACAACATCACGAACAAGAGCACACAATCAAACATAGACACATATCTAAGAGACATCCAACTCCCCACACTCTCTCAAGAGGACTCTGAGCAACTTGACAGACCGATAACAGCTAACGAAATTAAGCTAGCCATCAAGAGCATGCCAAATGGAAAGAGCCCCGGGCCCGACGGACTAGGGGTAAAATACTACAAAGACTTTGCACATCACTTACTAACACCTCTCACACTCCTGTTTAATTCACTGTTAAAAGAGGGAGGCTTCACAGAACAGATGCTTGAGGCAAACATTACTGTCCTCCCCAAACAGGGTAAAACCCCAGATAGGCCAGAGAACTTCCGCCCGATCTTGCTCCTCAACGTAGATGTAAAAATCTACGCAAAAGTATTAGCCAACAGAATCAATCGGATCCTACCCACACTGATACACCCAGATCAAGTGGGATTCGTGCCCGGGAGAGAGGCGCGCGACAACACGCTGAAAGTGTTACAGCTTGTATCGCACGCGCAACATCAGAATACCCCCCTTATACTGGTCTCGACAGACGCTGAAAAAGCGTTCAACTGGGTACACTGGTCTTTTCTAAAAGCGGTCCTAGCTAGAATGAAGTTTAGTGAAACCTTCATTAAACAGATATTTACTCTCTATGAAAATCCCTCCGCTAGGGTAAAAGTTAATGGCCTGCTATCAGACAGATTTCATATCAGAAACGGGACCAGGCAGGGTTGCCCCCTCTCGCCGATCCTCTTCGCTATCTCAATTGAGGCATTAGCGCAGAAAATTAGAGAAGACCCCCGGATCTCGGGCATTAAAACTAAATCAAGCATACACAAATTGGCTTTATACGCCGACGACGTCCTACTGACACTCACTGACATAGAGACTTCACTCCCTAGGGTTTTAGACACTTTTAGTGAATACGGACAACTATCTAACTTCCACCTTAATGTAGCCAAATCAGAGATATTGAACATCACATACAGCACAGAGGACTTAACTACAACATTAGGTGCCTGCCCCTTGAGATTACAATGAGACAGGCTGAAGTATTTGGGGATATACATCTCCCCGGACGCTCAGACTGTATTCCGAGAAAATTACAAGAGTTTAGAAACCACACTACTGATAGCGGATCTGTCTAGATGGAAGAACAAATCCATCTCCTGGCTAGGACGAATAAATGTCGTCAAGATGAACGTGCTACCCAGACTGCTTTACATTCTCCAAACAACACCAATCCCCCTCCCAAGGAACTTTCTACAAAAAATACAAAATTTAATCGAACAATACATCTGGGGAGGGATCAGACCAAGGGTAGCCAGGAGAACTCTGTATTTGCCTAGGGACAGGGGGGGCCTGGGGGTCCCAAACATACTAACGTACAAACAGGCAATCACGCTGGGTAGATTGCTGGACTGGTGCTCTAATGATCCCAACAAAGAATGGGTACGACTGGACTGCGATATCTTAGACACAAACAACGCAGGCCTAGGTGCCTGGATACTAGAAAAGGATAGGCACACAGCCACAACAACATATCCCCTTCTGATAGATTTCTATTCCACTTGGGACAAGATAATAAACACTACAACGCATATAACAACCAAACACTCCCCACTAACCCCTATTTATCATAATGCAGCACTACCATGGAATTACCCTGATAATAGAGCCACTACTGACACACCCTTAAATGAATACGTCATCAAGTCCTTGACAGACGGACACAAGCTCAAGACACTCACGGACATCCTGGAGGAACACCCTCACACATATGGTGGGATTGCCCCAGGCTAGACGAATATTGGGTTGGCGTCCTTAATCACATGGAACTAGTCTTAGGGAAACCCCTGCAGAACAGCCCAAAAACACTACTGTACCTATCATTGCCCAAATTGCCCTGTAAAGCTAGCAGAGCACTACTATTGATTATGCTGAATGGAGCTAAATTGCTGATCCCAAGGCATTGGAAATCTAGCACCACACCGACCCTTAAGGAATGGCAAGAACAAGTAGATACGCTGCTACACCTAGAAAGATATCACCACATTCAGCAAGGGACTGTGGACACACACGAGATGATGCTGGAGTGCTGGGCGACACACAGACAACGGATAGTGTAGGATAACTTTGACTACAGCACGGACCTCTGACCTCTCCATTGACACTTACCCCCCCTCTCCCCCCTCCTCCTTCCTCACCTTTACCTACCACCTCCATCTAATCTTCATGAGATTTGCACAAACGAGCCCCAAACAATCCTCCCCCCTCCCCCCTTTTCCCCCTTTTCTCTCTGCTTCTCACTCTCTGGTGATCCTAGCTTATGCATATATAGCTTGGTGGGAATGGCCGTAGAACACCAGGAAAAGTGCAATACTGGACTCTTGGACTTTTTAACATACAAGTGCATATTGAACTGTGTCCTGATCTCTCTGGAGCTAAACTCCACATGTTCTATGAACGGTCAGTAATTTATCATGTCTAGGGGAGCCAGGGGAAGAATGACTCTTACATGTTAGTATTAAACATCACAATTTGCAATGTAATGATCACATAACTTGGAAAAACTGAAAAACTTGTAATCTCTTGAATACCTTTCAATAAAGCTTTTTTGAAAAAAAAAAAAAAAACAACCATTAAAATATACTTTTTCATGATAACAGAGTAGTTATTTAAAAAAATCAAATGACAAAAACTACCTTCTAAACAACTATAGAAAAATAGAAAAAAGAAACATTGTGACAAATCCATGCCGTCACCCGCCTCCACTCCACTCCGCCACCAAAAAAATTCCACTCAGAGGAGCAGTGTATATGTCACTTTGCATAAAACGAAAATCATATGTGTTCTGCAATGTTAATAGCTATTTAAAATGAAATCTACCATTAAAATACACTCTTATATAACAACATAGTGGTTATTTTTTTTAAAAAAGTCACAAACTACCTTCTATATAACTAAAAAAAGAAAAAGAAAAAAAAAGTGTGACAAATCCATGCCCTCACCCATGTCCACTCCACTCCGCCACCAAAAAAATGCCACTCAGAGGAGCAGTGGGATGTCACTTTGCATAAATTTGTATACGTTATTTAAAGTAAATAGCTATTAAAAATAAAAACAACCATTAAAATATACTTTTTCATGATAACAGAGTATTTATTTAAAAAAAACAAATGTCAAAAACTACCTTCTAAACAACTATAGAAAAAAAGAAACATTGTGACAAATCCATGCCCTCACCCACCTCCACTCCACTCCGCCACCAAAAAAATGCCACTCAGAGGAGCAGTAGATATGTCACTTTGCATAAAACAAAAATCATTTGTGTTCTGCAATGTTAATAGCTATTTAAAATGAAAACTACCATTAAAATACACTCTTATATAACAACAAAGTGGTTATTTTTTTAAAAAAAGTCACCAACTACCTTCTAAATAATAAAAAAAAAAAAAAAAAAAAATTTGTATAAGTTATTTAAAGTAAATAGCTTTAAATAAAAACAACCGGGGGGGGGGGGGGGGGGGGCTTGGCCGCACAGGGAGATGGCCGTATAACACGTTAGCTCCTAGGCCCCACTATATAAAAAAATATACATAAAAAATATACATAAAAAAAGCTACTTGGCAATCCCTAAACGAGTCCTGAGGCTATCTGACAGTCCCCTGTACACCCGGTGGAAGTACCGCTGTGAACATACAGCAGCCGGATCTGTGCACGCCAGATATACAGCACAGATCACGGCACCCACGTGACGCTCCGCAACACCTAAGGAGACATAGGGTCAGGAGACCCGGCAGACCAGTCGCACAATAGGAGGTAAGGGAAACCTCATAACCGATAGCAGCAAAGTGGACAAAATAAAAACTGAGGCTGGGCAGCTAGCGATACAGCCGCATTGACTCTGCACAACACCCACTGCGTGTTAAACGGAACGGCCATATTTAGCTGCAGCAGGCTCATAGGCTACATAGTAAAAGTGATCAGCCGGAGAGGGGCAAATAAGAGGTGAGATTCCACACTGGGAAGATCAGCGCTAAGGGTGCTATACTAGACGGAGGTGGATGAGAAGAGGAGTAAAAGGCAGGGCGTTGAGGAAGCTATAGAAGAGAGTCTGGTTAACCCCCACACCCCTGACCTTAAAATCCACACTGGTCACAGATAGAGGCCTTTGGGAGCAAACAGCAACCCCCATATGTAGTTGCCACTCTGAGGGCACCATAAGTATAAGTAAACCACCTGAAAGGAGAGCCCTAACAGAGATTCAATAAGCATTTATGTGCCACTAACCTACAGCAGTGAGGAACATAGAGGCTGTTGATTATTCTGCGTAGGAATACACAGCTAGCACCCAGACCCCCAACTACAACCTTAAATGTTTGGGACAGACACTTGCACATTGCAGATTAATATTTTATTTACCACAAAGTTAGTGGATATGCCAGGCCGCAAACTGCACAAGTCAGATAAAAATAACAAGACTAAACCAATACACCAATATCTAAAAGTCCAAGAAACAGCAGCCACTCCCATAGAGATGGAAGCAATAATAGCACAAGAAACCACAATGCCACAAAAGCCACCAGCAGCAACAGACACCAACCTACTAACCAAGGAAGACCTAAAAATCTTAAGTACAAAAGAAGACATAAAGGAAATCATGGGTGAAGTCAAGGGATGGTATGGTGAGCTTAAAAAAGACTTAACCAGAGTAACAAACAGAGTTTCTATGCTAGAGGAAAACCACAACACCACAGACAAAAACATACAACATATTTCAAGAATAGCCTATGAGCAGGAGGACGCTATCCACCATCTATTAGAAAGAGTTGAAGACCTTGATAATAGAGGTAGGCGCAACAATCTACGCATAAGGGGGGTCGCATAAGGGGGGTCCCTGAATAAATACACCAAAATGCATTAGAGGGTTGTCTCCAAGATATGTTTAGAACCCTTAAAGGCACAAGTGAATCCCCAGACATCTGCATAGAAAGGGCACATAGAGCTCTGAGGGCGAAACCCCCTCCTAAGGCCCCGCCAAGGGACATAATCATAAAATTACTCAATCACAAGGATCGAGAGGAGATACTGCGCCATGCCAGGCTAAAACAGAAATTTACCCATGCAGGGAACCACATACAAATTTTTGCAGATCTTTGCCCAACGACCTTGCAAAAAAGAAGGGAACTCCACTTTATTACCTCCACTCTAAGAGAACAGAAAATCCCATATCAATGGGGTTTCCCTGTTTGCATCATCGCCACTAAGGACAACAACACAGCTATCTATAAATCCCTGGATGATTTTCCACGCTTCAATAAGACTTTGCAGCTTAATATCAAACATCCAGAAGAAGATGGCCTACATCAAGGAGGAAAAGCTCATCTGGCTGGGACTGGCACCGTAACACCACAAAAGGTGCGCTCATTGCAACACTCCCCATTAGGGGAGCACTCAGCAAGCACAGTGGACTCTGGACCTTGAACTAATTTTCATTTGGACTACCTATCTGAAGTGGCCATAGTAGCTCAAGGTCGTATGTCTTATTTCTTACTAAAAATGTTTTGTTAGTTGCCTGGGGGTGGGGATACTACCCTTGGTTTGTATTTGTTTTGACATATTTGAATTGTAAATTGTTGAGTAAGATGTTTACAGGAACAGTTTGAGATTTCATTGTTATTTTCAATTACAATAAGAAATCGCACATTGCTAATTGTTTTGTGATACAGATTAAATAAGGAAGCAGCATATCATACATAGGATTTACACAAAGATATTGAAACAAACAGGTCGCACTGGAATAGAGAGGTACACTGAGAGTTCACAAACTTAGTTCAGGCCACGCTCTGTAAATATTGTAGCCATAGCTAGAAACGCTCTGCTCTATAAAAATTACAGAAATGCACTCCATAACACTCACAACAGTGAATGTAAATGGCCTAAATAGCCCCGAAAAAAGGTCAATGGTTTTTAGAGATCTATATAAGAACACAGGAGATTTACTGCTTATACAAGAGACACATTTTAAGAGGGGCAGGGAGCCAAGAGTATTATCACACAAATACAAAAACACGTATCTGGCCTCTGGCCCAGCAAAAAAGGGGGGAGTGGGTATACTGTTCAAGAACTCAATGCAATTTAAACCCACATACATAGAGAGAGATAAAAATGGAAGATATATAATCTTAGTGGGCCTCCTATTCAATAGGCCAATCACTATAGCAAATGTATACCTTCCAAACAAAGACCAACAACACATATTTAAAACAGTGTTTCACTCATTATTGGTACACGCTAAAGGGGTTTTGTTCCTGGGGGGGGGATTTTAACTTCCCAATGGACCCACAGGTAGATACATCCACTGGCTCCACCAGTCCACCTAAAAGAGTAATTAAGTCTGTCAAGGGACAACTGAATCAACTAAAGATACACGATGTATGGAGATCATTGAACACTCACACTAGGGATTATACATTCTACTCCAACCCCCATAGCACATTTACCAGAATAGATTATATGTTTTCAGACCAAATAGGGTTATCTATGATTACTGACTCTAAGATTCTAACCACCACATGGGCAGATCATGCCCCAGTACAATGTACAATAGACTGGCCAGATATTCCGCAGACAACATACACATGGAGACTAGATGAACATATGCTGGGAAATCCCATACACAGACAAGCCATAGACAGCGCACTGGCAGAATATTTCAAAGAAAATGTGACAGCTGACACGTCAGATAGAATTGTATGGGAAGCACATAAATGTGTGATGAGGGGAGAATTTATAACACGAAAAGCGAGGGAGAAAAAAGAAAATAGGCAATTTTTAACTTCCACAATGGCTCAGATAGAGTATTGGGAGAAAGAGCAGAAGTCAAATCCACAATCTAAAGACATTTTAGCATCCCTACAAAAGGCCAAACAATCTCTAAGAAGCTATCTCACAAAAGAATATCAGAGAAAAGCTGCTTTTCTTAAACAAAAATACTTTGATGTAAGAGACAAGACAGGCACCTCATTAGCAAAGGCCCTTAGACGACGTCAACTAAACACTCACATATACTACATCAAAGATAAACAGGGGACGATACAAAAAGATAGTAAAAATATAGCAGAGACATTTAGACAGTACTATACCTCGCTTTACAACATAAAGGAGGAAGCCACACCACAGACTATAGAGGATTATTTATCGGACCTTAGTCTCCCCACACTAGAGTCAGATGAAGCTAGGGATTTAGAATCCCCCATAACAATAGATGAAATTAAAAAAGCCATAAAATCTATGCCAAGTGGCAAATGCCCAGGTCCCGACGGTTTCAGTGTGAAATACTACAAAACCTTCTCTCACCCCTTATTAACCCCATTAGCAAACATGTTCAATTCTCTTCTAAATGCTGACGGATTCTCAGATAACATGTTAGAAGCTCACATAACTGTCTTACCGAAACCGGGGCGGGAACCAAATAGAGCTGAAAATTTCCGCCCGATATCGCTCTTGAATTCGGACGTTAAGATCTTCGCCAAAATCTTAGCTCATAGAATAAATAAATACCTGCCCAATTTAATAAACACTGATCAAACAGGCTTTATCCCAGGAAGAGAGACAAAAGATAACACTTTAAAAGCTCTACAACTTATATCCTATGTTAAACATAACAAAATTCCTGCGGCTCTGATATTGACAGATGCAGAGAAAGCTTTTGATAGGGTAAATTGGCAATTTCTAAAAGCAGTAATGCATAAAATGAAATTCGGCGACAAATTCATTCATTATGTTTTCTCCCTTTAAGCAGGCCCCTGGGCCAGGATCAGGGTGAACGGAACACTGTCGGACAAACTATACATTAGAAACGGCACCAGACAGGGATGCCCACTCTCCCCAGTTCTTTTTGCAATCTCCATAGAGGCCCTAGCCCAGAAAATTAGAAATAACTCGCACATCAAAGGCATAGAGGTGGGTGACACAGAACATAAGTTGGCCCTATATGCCGATGATGTTTTACTTACACTTACAGAATTAGAGAAATCCTTACCAGAGACAATGAGACTGCTTCAGGGTTATGGGAAAGTGTCCAATTTCTTAATAAATACCAAAAAATCGAAGATGCTAAATTTAACATATGATGACAGAGAGTTTCAATGCCTATCGCAAATCTGTCCACTTAAAATACAAAAATCAAAGATTAAATACCTGGGCATTTACTTATCCACTGACCCTAAGGAGTTATTCCAGTTGAATTATAAAGAATTAGAAACCTCACTAATGGTAGATCTTTCCAGTTGGAAGAGCAAATCAATATCTTGGATAGGTAGAGTAAATGTGATAAAAATGAAAAACTGACCGTTTTAGTACCCCACGACTTCTCCTCACTCTGGGAGAGCTAATACTAGCTATCGCCAGCAAAAGGTACTTTGTGAAGGGCTTTTCCATCCGCCCTTTCCACCGGACGCAACAAGCGGCAAAGCCGTTACACGAAGTGGCAAGGCGCCACACTCCTCCACACTGCACATACCGAAAGATCGGACTCAGCTTTTTTACCCTCCAAGTAGGACACCTCAGCTCGGGGCTATTCCGGAGAGAGATACTGGACAACAGAACCACTGGCAGCAAAAAACGGAGACACGCTACACGAGGCCTAAATACGCCCGGCAAATCCGCATCTACCCTGCTGGTTATGGTTAGTGTGAAACATTGAATCTGCTACAGCACTCTGCTTTATACACTGAGACACTACTACACAGTCGGGGGGTGACTTGCCACAATTTGAGGCCCTTGGAGGTCGCGGCCTGCCACGTGGCTGTGCGCAACACTTGCTTAATCTACCTAACTTACCCGGAGGCCTTATTCTATCTTATTTAGACTCCAGCCACCTATCTACCCCCCAGCACATTAACTGTCTGAAGGCCCCTCGGCCACGAACGCAGGTCTGTAAAACTTGTCCTGGGAACTTTCTTTCCGTAAGCTGGGCCCACTCTTATCCACCTGGGGCCCTCATAACCACATGATTGATCTAGGCAGGTCCTCATACTCAGAACGGGTAGCATACTATAAATTTGAACGCTTGTGCACTAACTCCTGACAAGTGACGCTTTGTCAGGATACATGAAAGTGGATAAATATTTCCAGAGACTAACTCCTTCCACTAACGACATCATGAGTCAAAGGGCAAGAGCAGATAAAAAACAACAAAAGCACAATGTAGAAGTGCACAGTGAATTTCACACAAACACGGTGGGCCCAACATCACCTACTCAGGACCATAAATCCCTACTGCAAGAACTTAAATCTTTCTTTCTCCCAAAAATGGATTCCCTGCAATCTGGGGTAGACACACTCACAAGTGAGGTCCGCCAGCTCTCCTCCCGCATAAGTGCAGCTGAGAACCGCATTTCAGATGTCGAAGATAGGCAGGTCACCTCTGAAGCATCACTTAAGCAACTACTAAAACAAAATCAAATTCTGCGTGAGAGGGTGGACGACTTAGAGAACAGAAGTCGGCGCAATAATCTGCGCATTGTAGGGGTCCCTGAGTCAGTGAAAGGGAAAGACCTCTTGGAGTTTACTGCCCTCACATTCCCCAAATTGCTGGGTCTACCCCCTGATATCCTGCCTATCGATGTGGAGAGAGCCCATAGAGTAGGGCCTGAAAGGACTCTTGAACATGCTAACCAGAAACCCAGACAGGTCATTTTGAAATGTTTAAACTTTCAGGAAAAACTTAAACTCCTCAGGGCTTACAGATCTCATAAAGAAGTTATCTTTGAACATTCCAAGCTATTGTTGTTCCAGGACTTCTCTGTTGAAGTAACAAAACAAAGAAAGGAGTTTGCTCCCTTGTGCTCGCAACTACACGAACAGGGTCGCCAAGTGGCCTTACTCTACCCTGCCAAGCTGCGCCTCCAAACGCCCCATGGCATAAAATACTTCCACTCCCCTCTAGCTCTACGCAGTTATTTGGCTACTGAAGACCGTCAACCAGCTGCTTGACCAGCTACAGGAGTTCTGAACGACCCTAGACTTTCACACTGAACTGTGTTAAATAATGGAGAGGTTATTTACCTACTCACTGTACATAGCCTTGGTCATGATAATAGCTGAGGTCTGGCTCCTAAAGGAGCATATCTGTTTAGATAAAAAAGCTGAGTTTAGAAAGTTTAAAACATGGAAATTTATAATGTGCAATGTTGGCTGGGCATTTGTCTACTTTTGTGTTGTCCTAACCTTTCTCTTTTCTTTCCAGCTAGTGACTGCGGTCTTTGTGACAATTGCTCTGTTTGACATAATGATCGCCTATAATCCTGTCAATTGGCCCGTTTGTCATGTGGGGGGGGGAGGGGGGAGGGGATATGTTAATGTTTATGCTCTCTTTGACAGGTTTAGTTACCTTCATGTTTCAGACACGACCCCACCTGATGATACACGAAAAGGATTTGCAAGTATATTTAAATTGTTTTACTCTAGTGCAAGGTTTCCTGAAACAGCTCATATAAGTATTGCCCATGCACACGAATGGGGGGGGGGTGAGTGGAATCTGGGGAACCTCCCATTGCTTGTTTTCATGTATTTTAGAAAAGGGCTACTTAAACATATCGCCTTGCTTACCAACCTGTTGCTTGTTTGGTGGTCCCCTGTGACCCTGCACTGCCTCTACCACACAAGCACTTTGATACTTGCACTGTTATTACTAACCTTGCTCTTTTTCAGGTGCAATAGAAAAAGGTTTTCTAATTGTAACGTTTCTCTAGCTAATTCAATATTTGTTGGACTGTTGCCCTTGCATATATGTTACAAGCCTAAGAAATTGCTGGCGGTTCAGCCGTCTGTCTTTATACATTCTGCTAGGAGGGTTTACACGGGTGTTGATATTGTGGGTTTTGTTTTGTTCTGTTTTGTTTCGTTTTGTTTTGGGGTTTTTTTTTTTTTTTTTTTTCTTCTCCTCTCTCTTTCTCTCCCTCTCTCTCTCTCCCTCTCTCTTCTTCTCAACCCTCCCATCCCCTCCTTGTCTTCCCGCCCCTCCCCCTCCTTGGGCTTTGTCCCGGTTCAGCAACCCTCCATGCTACCCTAAGTTAGTCTCCTATGCCCCTTAAAATTCTGACCTGGAACGTGGGAGGTATCAACTCCCCCGTTAAGAGGCGGGCAATACTTACGCACCTAAGGAGATTGGGTGCGGATATAGCCCTATTACAGGAAACTCATCTGTTAGATGAGGAACATTCTAAACTACAGAGGGACTGGGTGGGCCATGTGCTCTATAATTCACACACTAGTGCCAGTAGAGGTCTAGCTATCTTACTTGGCAAACGACTTCAGGTGACTGTTAATCATACATATCTAGATAGTGATGGCAGATTTATGATCCTACAGGCAGACATCAATGATGTCAAGTATGTATTTTGCAACATTTTTGCCCCTAATCATAGATCAACGTATTTTTGGAGGCACTTAACCCAAAGACTTTGCCCGTATATGGATTCAAGACTGATTATAGGCGGAGACTTCAATATCTCCCCCTCACACATGCTGGATAGAGCCTGGCTGGGCACTCATCTAGTGAAAGACCCTAAGAAAAATTACAAAGCGAGATATGAATCCAAGATTTTTGATATGCTGGAGACACACCTTAACACGTGTGATGTCTGGAGATTACTCCATCCAGAGGGCAAGGACTACACTTGCCTAGCCAAGGCCAAACACACTTTATCAAGGATTGACCTGTTCTTGGTCTCTAAGCCCCTGATTTCTCAGGTTCAGACCTGCACTATACATGATATTGTCCTATCCGATCATGCACCAGTTGCATTGATTTTGGGCGCACATGGTCCAAGAGCAAACAGGAATACTCTCAGATTCCCTACATACCTAGCCTCCTCGGAGGCCTTTGTCAAATTTCTACAACAGGCCTGGACCGACTACTATACCGACAACAGGGCACATATAGATAACGCCCAGCTTTTCTGGGAGACAGCAAAATCGGTTCTATCCGGCTCCATAATTTCATACATCTCAAAAATTAAATACAAAACGCAACTCAGATACCTGGACCTTAACAAAACGCTGTCCCGGGCCTACCAAGCCCATTGCTCTCTCCGTACCTCTGACACGCATGAGAGATACGTGGCCAGTAAGGCTGAATTGGAAGCGTTCATGAGACATCAGGCGGCCTCAGGCTTGCTAAAGATGGCTGGTAAATATTACAGATTTGGTAATAGGCCAGGTAAAATGCTGGCGGCACTAACTAAACCAAAGTTTTCAAGGTCTAACATTGCGGCACTTAAACATAACGGGCGCACACACACTTCCCCCGAGGAAATTGCAGATTGCTTCACTCAGTATTTCACACGACTTTACACGTGTCAGGACTCCCCTGACCCGGCCTCCAAAAATCACTTCTGGCAAGATCTTAAACTGCCTCAATTAACTCAAGACCAGATGGATGCTATGAATGCTCCCATCACGTTGGAGGAGGTCTCGTTTACCTTGAAGTCTCTCCCTGTCGGGAAGGCGCCGGGACCGGATGGTCTTCCGGCCGACTTCTACAGAATCCTATTACCACAAATTGGCTCCTCACTGACCAAGCTCTTCAATGCCTTCTTTCATGAGGAGGCATTGCCTTCTCGGGATTTCACCTCTGCTCACATCACCCTGATTCCCAAGCCGGGTAAAGACCACTCTCTTCCTGAATCGTATCGCCCCATCTCCCTACTCAACACGGACTATAAACTCTTTATGAAAATAATGGCCAACAGATTAAAAACCTCCCTCCCCCAATTGGTTCACCCAGACCAGACGGGTTTCGTGTTTCAACGATCCTCGGTAACTAATCTCCGCAAGGTGCTTCATGTCATTGACCACTACTGGTCCTTGGGCAAGAGGGGAGAGGGATCCACTGCGGCGGAGGCCTTCCTGCTATCGCTTGATGCGGAGAAGGCCTTCGACCGTGTGGAGTGGCCCCACCTGATAGATACGATGCAACGGTTCAACTTTAATGGCCCCTTTTTAGATATGATTCGTAAAGTGTACCACGCCCCAATGGCTCGAGTTCTGGTTAATGGTCTCTTCTCCTCAGACTTCCAGCTGCAGCGAGGCACTAGACAGGGGTGTCCCCTGTCGCCCCTTTTGTTTAATCTGGCTCTTGAGCCTCTGGCCATCAAACTGAGGGACTCTTTTCCGGGCATTGTACTGGGAAATAACCCGATTCAAATAGCCCTATATGCGGACGATATGCTACTCTTTGTAGACTCACCCTCCAAACACATACCGCGTATAATGCAGACTATCTCCGAGTTCGGAAATTTCTCGGGATATAAAATCAACACCTCCAAATCGGAGATCCTATGGCTTAACAAACATCCCGATTCCGGTTCCTCCTTCCCGTTTGTGGAGGTGCCGGGGGCACTCACATACCTTGGCATCAAGGTTCATAAAGACCCCCATAAGATGTATACGCTCAACATTTCTGAGAGATGTAAGAGCTTAGCCACACAACTCCATAGCTGGAACACTCTCCCACTGGGTTTATCGGGCAGGGTCAGCCTGGTCAAGATGACCCTACTACCGAAAATATTATACCCTTTGTTGATGCTGCCCTTCCTTATAACCAAGGGCGATTTGGCCATGTGGAACAAAGCTATGTCCGCCTTCATCTGGAAAGGTAGGAAGCCCCGCGTAGCTCTGGAGAAACTTCAGCTCCCCTTTCTCAGTGGAGGTCTGGGAATCCCCAACTTAAAGCTTTATAATTGGGCGACCCTAGCCAGATTGGTAACTGATTGGCAACTGGGCACCTCCCACTTTTGTGTGGCCCCATTAGAAGAAGCGCATCTGGCTCCCATCGCTCTAGCATATCTCCCTTATGCCCCACTGAAGGACATTCCACAATCCATAGCTTCCAGTGTCCTATATAAGGACCCCCTGAGAGCGTGGCAATTAATCCATAAACATATGGGAATTCTTCACCCCCCCTTAAAGTTTCTGCCACTTGTAGGCAACCCGGATTTCCCGGCAGGGAATGAATATAAACCTTTCCATATTTGGAAATCTCTGGGACTCGGGACAGTGGGTGATGTGGTAGACCCATTGTTGCACACGGTTAGATCTTTCCAAGAACTCAAAACCAAATTCGCCATTCCCAACAAGCACTTTTATGCATATTTGCAGGTGCGGCACTATGTCTCGAGCCTCATGCTCGCTAACACGGACTTCTGGAATAGGTCTCCCTTTGCTGTCTCTCAGACCTTGTTTCAACTGGGTTGTTTCTCAATTTCAGACTTCTATAAACAACTAATAAAGCGTAAAGAACCCATTATACAGACACAGATCCTTACTAACTTACAATTAGACACTGCCCCGACATTGACGATACAAAACATAACAGATAGCATAGAAACAGCTAGATCAGCTACACTAGCAATACCACTTAGAGAATCCCAGCTCAGGATGCTACACAGAGACTACATCACCCCTCACAGATTGTCGAAATGGAAACCTGAGCAGCCCGATGCATGTGTTAAATGTAGTGAAGGATCCCCTTCACTACAGCATTATTTTTTCCTTTGCCCGCAGATTAGACAGTTCTGGGGGCAATTACAACACTGGTTTAGAATCACATTTAAAATTGAGATTGAAATAGGGGTGAATAATGTGTTTGTTTTTGGATGGGAGGCTGAGCATAAACGGCTTCACAAACTTCTCACCCTATGTACACTCCGGGCCCGCAGCTGCATATTAGAGAGATGGCTTTCTAGAAAACCACCCACGATAGCCCAGTTCAGGCTTCGCCTGATGAAACAGCTCTTCGTGGAACAGCATGACACTAAACTTAACACTAAGCTTAGATTACAACCCTTCCTTAAAAAATGGAAGCCCTTTGTTATGACCTTACAACCTACCCTGCAACGACAAATTCTTGGGCCCTTTGTTCAGCTAGAATCTATGCAACTAGCAAACCTGAGAGGTGAGTGGCAGGAGCTCATGGAACCCCCTATAGGTACCCCTGGTGCGGTTTTCCGGGAGGAAATGTTGTTCTAACCTGACTCGCAATAATCTAATGAATCATAATACTTCACATCCTGCAATACCCCGTCCGCTTGGTGTTCGGGTGGGGACCGCACGTCCCCCAACTCCCCTCCCTTGATACCTCATTACCTACCTGTTTCCCACTCCATCTTCCCTCCACTCCTTTCTTTCTTCCCCCACCCCCCTTTTTTTTTTTTTTTTTTTATTTAAAATAATTTTTTTTTTTTTTTTTTTTTTTTTTTCTTTTCTTTTAGGGGGCGGGTTGACTGAAACTACGGTTAAACATTGTTTATTTGTTAATATGTTAATTTAATTTAATTGTTTTGATGTCTTCAACAAAAAATGGGGAGAGATTGCTTCACATAGATAAAAAAAAAAAACACAAGCCTCTATACTGCATTCATTTTGCTTATATGTTATGATAAACCCACTTCTCTAGGCAACTCATCGAAAACTTGGTCAAATATGTATAGATTGGTTAAATCTGCGGTCTGCGCACCGCTCTTGTTTGCCTCGCTATCATGTCTTGTGAATGTATTATCTTTCCCTGCTAATAAAGACGAATTTAAAAAAAAAAAAAAAAAAAAATGTGATAAAAATGAATGCTCTTCCCAGGCTCTTATATTTATTGCAAACTATCCCCATACAACTCCCACACCAGTACCTTTCCAAGATACAATCCTTGTTAGAACAATTTATTTGGCAGGGTATCAGACCCAGGATAGCTAAGCAAACAATGTACATGGCTAGAGAAAATGGGGGACTGGGAGTTCCAAATATTCATATGTATAAAATATCAATAGCCCTGCAAAATTTAGTAGAGTGGTGCACTAACAACGCACATAAGCAGTGGGTCCAAATTGACAGGCATATATTAGGGCTGTGCAATGCAGGAATAGCAGCATGGCTACCGACTAAACAAAGACCAGCATTTCTTCAGCACTACCAGGTACTAGAAGAATTCTTCCAGACGTGGGACAGACTGTTAAACACCACAACATACATGTCCAACATTATCTCCCCCATGTTATCAATAAGTCATAATGCCGCCCTACCCTGGTTTCACAAGGAAACACAGAGAACCTCAGGTACACATATTAAGAATAGAGTCATCTCAATATTTCAACACGAAGGGACGACTAGCACTCTCGACTCGATACAGGAATTGCATCCAGACATTACAGTTAACTGGTACTCATACACACAAACATGTCACTTTATCCAGTCTCATTCTAAGAGACAGAATCTAACCAGAAAACTGAAGCCATTTGAAATCCTCTGCCTCTCTACTAACACTCCCAGACATCTAATCTCACTAATATACAAACAACTAGTGAAAGGTGACTCACAAGAACTACCCAGCTATACCAGAGCATGGGAAAAGGAACTAGGACTAGTTATACCAGACAAGGACTGGCAGAGAGCTTTTCTAGAAACTAAGAAATCGTCCATATCAGTCAGGGTACTGGAAACCAACTATAAACTCCTTACACGCTGGTATCTTACCCCCAGCAGACTCCGTAAAATATACAGAACAGCGAGTAATAAATGCTGGAGGGGTTGTGGGGAAGATGGTAGCCTGACGCACGTCTGGTGGAGCTGTGATAGATTGGATGCATTTTGGTTGGAGATTCTAGGATTTATGTCGGAAGTGATAGGACAACAAATACCTAATGATCCCTTGATATTCTTATATATGTCCCTCCCTAAAACCAATAATAATATAGCCAAGCGCTTGCTCATTCTAATGATTAACAGCGCCAAAACATTAATACCTAAACGCTGGAAGAATGGAAAGCGCAAGTAGAAAACTTTCTCCAACTTGAGAGATATCACCACCTACAATCGGGCACCACGGAAATACATGAACTAATGACACTCCTTTTGGAAACAACTCTCACCTACAGACTAACACATGTAGGCACACTGCACGTAGGAGGATGGGGACACTTCACTAGGTTCACAGATCTGATTAGCCTCCTCCTGAAGTCACAACTTATAGAGAAACAGCTGTGGATTAGCATGATGTAGGTAATGTGTATGGTAAATACATGGATAATGGTTGATTAAAATTCTGTTCTTCTTTGTACAGTAAATTTATGTGCCTAAAATTCTGCATTGTTGTAGGTACAAAATGTATATTTTCTTCGCAAAAGCGTTATTGTTTAATTCATTATTCTCTCAGACTGACTTTGCAAGAAACTTTGAACGAATGCAACATCTGGAGTGGGGTATTGTCGATCTGGCTCAATCTGATAGCCTTTATAGACCCAAATCGTTTCTAAGATTTGAACATATAATGTAACATTGCAGTATAATTATTGTATGACACTTTTGTTTCAATAAAGCTTTTTTGAAATAAAAAAAAATAATAAATAAATAAAAAAAATAAAAAAAATAAAAACAACCATTAAAATATACTTATGATAGCAGAGTAGTTATTTTTTAAAAAAGAAATGTCAAAAACTACCTTCTAAACAACTATAGAAAAAGAGAAAAAAAGAAACATTGTGACAAATCCATGCCCTCACCCGCCTCCACTCCACTCCGCCACCAAAAAAGTGCCACTCAGAGGAGCAGTGGATATGTCACATTGCATAAAACGAAAATCATATGTGTTCTGCAATGTTAATAGCTATTTAAAATGAAATCTACCATTAAAATAAACTCTTATATAACAACATAGAGGTTATTTGTTTTTTTTTTGTTTTTTTAAATTCACAAATTACCTTCTAAACAACTAACAAAAAAAGAAAAAGAAAGTGTGACAAACCCCTGCCCTCTCCCACCTCCACTCCACTCACCAAAAATATGCCACTCAGAGGAGCAGAGGGATGTCACTTTGCATAAATAAATTTGTATAAGTTATTTAAAGTAAATAGCTATTAAAAATAAAAACAACCATTAAAATATACTTTTTTATGATAGCAGAGTAGTCATTTTAAAAAAAAGAAATGTCAAAAACTACCTTCTAAACAACTATAGAAAAAGAGAAAAAAAGAAACATTGTGACAAATCCATGCCCTCACCTGCCTCCACTCCACTCCACCACCAAAAAAATGCCACTCAGAGGAGCAGTGGGATGTCACTTTGCATAAATAAATTTGTATAAATTATTTAAAGTAAATAGCTATTAAAAATAAAAACAACCGGGGCGGAGCCAGCCATAGAAGGAGCAGGACGCACATTTAATGGGCTCCTAAAAAACAATTTAATATGAAGGTATAAATACCAAATTATAGCAACAAGTCTGACCTTAATCTACACCTGGGCAGAGCAAGATATATAAAAAGGTGTTTCAGGACACTTTCAATATTTATTACGGCTTTTATTTGATAAGCCAGAGACACGGAGAGAACAACCGCACCAACTAAACAGCACACTCTGGAATTTGTGCGCCTCATGCAGACTAGCTGGAAACAACCAACTCAGCAGCGGTAATCAGGAGTCTGGATGAGTGTAGACTACCAGCGGCTGAAAAATTCCCCCTAAAGTGACAGAGGGACTGTTTTTATTACTTTCGAAGATCTCTGAATAATATTGTCTGCGTGGCTGCTGGGGATTACTGACACCCAAGATGGCGACTATCTCATGGAACGAGGAGACACTGCAGCAGCTACATGCTCAGTTCCTTCAGCTAAAACCAATCCTCCTGACTGTGCTGGAGAGGCACTTTCTACCCAATAACTACCCAACGCTATTATCGGAACCGGGTGCTCCCGGTGATGACGTCATTGGTAAGAATACTGTGACAGTTTTCAGCAAGAGCGTACATAACGGAGCCATGCTATTTGGGAGCGAGGAAGTATCTCACAAGCTGGGCACCTCAATTGGGACCATCCCAGGTGTTCACATGAACTTGTCTGCGCCAATACAAATTTATTCAACACAAAGTGGCAGTGATGCAGCTAGTTTGGAGATGGGCTATCTGGAAGCTTTGAAGTTGAGGAGACATTGCGATAACGTGTCTTTGGGACATATTACTGCTGTGGCTTGGCGCTCCGGCATAGGCTGAGGACTAATTACCATACAAGTGACCGAGACATTGGAGATAGTAAGAACGTAGACTTGCACTAATGTATCTCGTGTCACATACGGTCAATCAGGGCAGCGAATCTTCTCTAAACTAGTGTTATATGTCATTACACATAATCTGTAATATGTTAGGTTTTTTTATCATGAGCTATGTCAAAATGTTTCCTTATACTCCCTTGACAATCTCTGCTTATAGAGCCTCCACTCCACTCCGCCACCAAAAAAATGCCACTCAGAGGATCAGTAGATATGTCACTTTGCATAAAACGAAAATCATATGTGTTCTGCAATGTTAATAGCTATTTAAAATGAAATCTACCATTAAAATACACTCTTATATAACAACATAGAGGTTATTTGTTTTTTTTTTTGTTTTTTTTTAAAAGTCACAAATTACCTTCTAAACAACTAACAAAAAAAGAAAAAGAAAGTGTGACAAACCCCTGCCCTCTCCCACGTCCACTCCACTCCGCCACCAAAAAAAATGCCACTCAGAGGAGCATTGGGATGTCACTTTGCATAAATAAATTTGTACAAGTTATTTAAAGTAAATAGCTTTAAATAAAAACAACCGGGGGGGGGGGGGGAGCTTGGCCGCACAGGGAAATGGCCGTATAACACGTTAGCTCCTAGGCCCCACTTACCAGGCAACATAAAAAAAGCTACTTGGCAATCCCTAAACGAGTCCTGAGGCTATCTGACAGTCCCCTGTACACCCGGTGGAAGTACCGCTGTGAACTTACAGCAGCCGGATATGTGCACGCCAGATATACGGCACAGATCACGGCACCCACGTGATGCTCCGCAACACCTAAGGAGACATAGGGTCAGGAGACCCGGCAGACCAGTCGCACAATAGGAGGTAAGGGAAACCTCATAACCGATAGCAGCGAAGTGGACAAAATAAAAACTGAGGCTGGGCAGCTAGCGATACAGCCGCATTGACTCTACACAACACCCACTGCGTGTTAAACGGAACGGCCATATTTAGCTGCAGCAGGCTCATAGGCTACATAGTAAAAGTGATCAGCCGGAGAGGGGCAAATAAGAGGTGAGATTCCACACTGGGAAGATCAGCGCTAAGGGTGCTATACTAGACGGAGGTGGATGAGAAGAGGAGTAAAAGGCAGGGAGTTGAGGAAGCTATAGAAGAGAGTCTGGTTAACCCCCACACCCTTGACCTTAAAATCCACACTGGTCACAGATAGAGGCCTTTGGGAGCAAACAGCAACCCCCATATGTAGTTGCCACTCTGAGGGCACCATAAGTATAAGTAAACCACCTGAAAGGAGAGCCCTAACAGAGATTCAATAAGCATTTATGTGCCACTAACCTACAGCAGTGAGGCACATAGAGACTGTTGATTATTCTGCGTAGGAATACACAGCTAGCACCCAGACCCCCAACTACAACCTTAAATGTTTGGGACAGACACTTGCACATTGCAGATTAATATTTTATTTACCACAAAGTTAGTGGATATTGCCGGCCGCAAACTGCACAAGTCAGATAAAAATAACAAGACTAAACCAATACACCAATATCTAAAAGTCCAAGAAACAGCAGCCACTCCCATAGAGATGGAAGCAATAATAGCACAAGAAACCACAATGCCACAAAAGCCACCAGCAGAAAAAGACACCAACCTACTAACCAAGGAAGACCTAAAAACCTTAAGTACAAAAGAAAACATAAAGGAAATTATGGGTGAAGTCAAGGGATGGTATGGTGAGCTTAAAAAAGACTTAACCAGAGTAACAAACAGAGTTTCTATGCTAGAGGAAAACCACAACACCACAGACAAAGACATACAACATATTTCAAGAATAGCCTATGAGCAGGAGGACGCTATCCACCATCTATTAGAAAGAGTTGAAGACCTTGATAATAGAGGTAGGTGCAACAATCTACGCATAAGGGGGGTCCCTGAATCAATACACCAAAATGCATTAGAGGGTTGTCTCCAAGATATGTTTAGAACCCTTAAAGGCACGAGTGAATCCCCAGACATCTGCATAGAAAGGGCACATAGAGCTCTGAGGGCGAAACCCCCTCCTAAGACATAATCATAAAATTACTCAATCACAAGGATCGAGAGGAGATACTGCGCCATGCCAGGCTAAAACAGAAATTTACCCATGCAGGGAACCACATACAAATTTTTGCAGATCTTTGTCCAACGACCTTGCAAAAAACATAATTTATGCTTACCTGATAAATTCCTTTCTCCTGTAGTGTAGTCAGTCCACGGGTCATCATTACTTATGGGATATTAACTCCTCCCCAACAGGAAGTGCAAGAGGATCACCCAAGCAGAGCTGCTATATAGCTCCTCCCCTCTACGTCACACCCAGTCATTCGACCAGGAACCAAACGAGAAAGGAGAAACTATAGGGTGCAGTGGTGACTGGAGTATAATTAAAAAATTTAGACCTGCCTTAAAAAACAGGGCGGGCCATGGACTCACTACACTACAGGAGAAAGGAATTTATCAGGTAAGCATAAATTATGTTTTCTCCTGTTAAGTGTAGTCAGTCCACGGGTCATCATTACTTATGGGATACCAATACCAAAGCTAAGTACACGGATGACGGGAGGGACAGGCAGGATCTCTATACGGAAGGAACCACTGCCTGAAGAACCTTTCTCCCAAAAACAGCCTCCGAAGAAGCAAAAGTGTCAATTTTGTAAAATTTGGAAAAAGTACGAAGAGAAGACCAAGTTGCAGCCTTGCAAATCTGTTCAACAGAGGCCTCGTTCTTAAAGGCCCAAGTGGAAGCCACAGCTCTAGTAGAATGAGCTGTAATCCTTTTAGGAGGTTGCTGTCCAGCAGTCTCATAGGCTAAGCGTATTATGCTACGAAGCCAAATGGATAGAGAGGTAGCAGATGCTTTTTGACCTCTCCTCTGTCCAGAATAAACGACAAACAGGGAAGAAGTTTGTCGAAAATCTTTAGTTGCCTGTAAATAAAATTTCAGGGCACGGACTACATCTAGATTGTGCAGAAGTCGTTCCTTCTTTGAAGAAGGGTTAGGACACAATGATGGAACAACAATCTCTTGATTGATATTCTTGTTAGTGACTACCTTAGGTAAGAACCCAGGTTTAGTACGTAGAACTACCTTATCTGAATGAAAAATCAGATACGGAGAATCACAATGTAAGGCTGATAATTCAGAGACTCTACGAGCCGAGGAAATAGCCATTAAAAACAGAACTTTCCAAGATAACAGCTTGATATCAATGGAGTGAAGGGGTTCAAACGGAACACCCTGTAAAACGTTAAGAACTTTAAGAAGAAGTTTAAGCTCCACGGCGGAGCAACAGATTTAAACACAGGCTTAATCCTGGCCAAAGCCTGACAAAAAGCCTGAACGTCTGGAACTTCTGACAGACGCTTGTGTAAAAGGATGGACAGAGCTGAGATCTGTCCCTTTAACGAACTAGCAGATAAACCCTTTTCTAAACCTTCTTGTAGAAAAGACAATATCCTAGGAATCCTAACCTTACTCCATGAGTAACCCTTGGATTCGCACCAGTGTAAGTATTTACGCCATATTTTATGGTAAATTTTCCTGGTAACAGGTTTCCTAGCCTGTATTAAGGTATCAATTACTGGCTCCGAAAATCCACGCTTTGATAAAATTAAGCGTTCAATTTCCATGCAGACAGCTTCAGAGAAGTTAGATTTTGATGTTTGAAAGGACCCTGAATTAGAAGGTCCTGTCTCAGAGGCAGAGACCAAGGTGGACAGGATGACATGTCCACTAGATCTGCATACCAGGTCCTGCGTGGCCACGCAGGCGCTATTAGAATCACTGATGCTTTCTCCTGTTTGATCCTGGCAATCAAACGAGGAAGCATCGGGAAGGGTGGAAACACATAAGCCATCCTGAAGGTCCAAGGTGCTGTCAAGGCATCTATCAGGACTGCTCCCGGGTGCCTGGACCTGGACCCGTAACGAGGAAGCTTGGCGTTCCGGCGAGACGCCATGAGATCCATATCTGGTTTGCCCCAACGACGAAGTATTTGGGCAAAGACCTCCGGATGAAGTTCCCACTCCCCCGGATGAAAAGTCTGGCGACTTAGGAAATCCGCCTCCCAGTTGTCCACTCCTGGGATGTGAATCGCTGACAGGTGGCAAGAGTGAGACTCTGCCCAGCGAATTATCTTTGATACTTCCATCATCGCTAAGGAACTTCTTGTCCCTCCCTGATGGTTGATGTAAGCCACAGTCGTGATGTTGTCCGACTGAAACTTGATAAACCTCAGAGTTGCTAACTGAGGCCAAGCCAGAAGGGCATTGAGAACTGCTCTCAATTCCAGAATGTTTATTGGAAGAAGACTCTCCTCTTGAGTCCATGATCCCTGAGCCTTCAGGGAATTCCAGACAGCGCCCCAACCTAGAAGGCTGGCGTCTGTAGTTACAATTGTCCAGTCTGGCCTGCTGAAGGGCATCCCCCTGGACAGATGTGGCCGAGAAAGCCACCATAGAAGAGAATCTCTGGTCTCCTGATCCAGATTCAGCGTAGGGGACAAATCTGAGTAATCCCCATTCCACTGACTTAGCATGCACAATTGCAGCGGTCTGAGGTGCAGGCGTGCAAAAGCAACTATGTCCATTGCCGCTACCATTAAGCCGATTACCTCCATGCATTGAGCCACTGACGGGTGTTGAATGGAATGAAGGGCACGGCAAGCATTTAGAAGCTTTGTTAACCTGTCCTCTGTCAGGTAAATTTTCATTTCTACAGAATCTATAAGAGTCCCCAAGAAGGGAACTCTTGTGAGTGGTAAGAGAGAACTCTTCTCCTCGTTTACTTTCCACCCATGTGATCTTAGAAATGCCAGTACTAACTCTGTATGAGACTTGGCAGTTTGAAAGCTTGACGCTTGTATCAGAATGTCGTCTAGGTACGGAGCTACCGAAATTCCTCGCGGTCTTAGTACCGCCAGAAGAGAGCCCAGAACCTTTGTAAAGATTCTTGGAGCCGTAGCCAACCCGAAGGGAAGAGCTACAAACTGGTAATGCTTGTCTAGGAAGGCAAACCTTAGATACCGGTAATGTTCTCTGTGAATCGGTATGTGAAGGTAAGCATCCTTTAAATCCACTGTGGTCATGTACTGACCTCTTTGGATCATGGGTAAGATTGTCCGAATAGTTTCCATCTTGAATGATGGAACTCTTAGAAATTTGTTTAGGATCTTTAAATCCAATATTGGTCTGAAGGTTCCCTCTTTTTTGGGAACCACAAACAGATTTGAGTAAAACCCTTGTCCGTGTTCCGACCGCGGAACTGGATGGATCACTCCCATTAGTAAAAGGTCTTGTACACAGCGTAGAAACGCCTCTTTCTTTATCTGGTTTGTTGACAACCTTGAAAGGTGAAATCTCCCTTGTGGAGGAGAAGCTTTGAAGTCCAGAAGATATCCCTGAGATATGATCTCCAACGCCCAGGGATCCTGAACATCTCTTGCCCAAGCCTGGGCGAAGAGAGAGAGTCTGCCCCCCACTAGATCCGTTACCGGATCGGGGGCCCTCACTTCATGCTGTCTTAGGGGCAGCAGCAGGCTTTCTGGCCTGCTTGCCCTTGTTCCAGGCCTGGTTAGGTTTCCAGCCTTGTCTGTAGCGAGCAACAGCTCCTTCCTGTTTTGGAGCAGAGGAAGTTGAAGCTGCTCCTGCCTTGAAATTACGAAAGGCACGAAAATTAGACTGTCTAGCCCTGGGTTTGGCTCTGTCTTGAGGCAGGGCATGGCCTTTACCTCCCGTAATATCAGCGATAATTTCTTTCAAACCGGGCCCGAATAAAGTCTGCCCCTTGAAAGGTATGTTAAGTAGTTTCGATTTAGAAGTTACATCAGCTGACCAGGATTTTAGCCACAGCGCTCTGCGTGCCTGAATGGCGAATCCGGAATTCTTAGCCGTAAGTTTAGTTAAATGTACTACGGCATCAGAAATAAATGAATTAGCTAGCTTAAGGGTTTTAAGCTTAAGTGAAATCTCATCTAATGTCGCTGAGTCAAGGGTCTCTTCCAGAGACTCAAACCAAAATGCTGCCGCAGCCGTGACAGGCGCAATGCATGCAAGGGGTTGTAATATAAAACCTTGTTGAACAAACATTTTCTTAAGGTAACCCTCTAACTTTTTATCCATTGGATCTGAAAAGGCACAGCTATCCTCCACCGGGATAGTGGTACGCTTAGCTAAAGTAGAAACTGCTCCCTCCACCTTAGGGACCGTTTGCCATAAGTCCTGTGTGGTGGCGTCTATTGGAAACATTTTTCTGAATATAGGAGGGGGTGAGAAAGGCACACCGGGTCTGTCCCACTCCTTAGTAATAATTTCAGTAAGTCTCTTAGGTATAGGAAAAACGTCAGTACTCGTCGGTACCGCAAAATATTTATCCAACCTACACATTTTCTCTGGGATTGCAACTGTGTTACAATCACTCAGAGCCGCTAACACCTCCCCTAGCAATACACAGAGGTTTTCCAGCTTAAACTTAAAATTTGAAATGTCTGAATCCAATTTATTTGGATCAGATCCGTCACCCGCAGAATGAAGCTCTCCGTCCTCATGCTCTGCATATTGTGACGCAGTATCAGACATGGCCCTAGCATTATCAGTATACTCTGTTCTCATCCCAGAGTGATCTCGTTTACCTCTAAGTTCTGGCAATTTAGACAAAACTTCAGTCATAACATTAGCCATGTCTTGTAAAGTGATTTGTAATGGCCGCCCTGATGTACATGGCGTTACAATATCACGCACCTCCTGAGCGGGAGATGCAGGTACTGACACGTGAGGCAAGTTAGTCGGCATAACTTCCCCCTCGTTGTCTGGTGAATGTTGCTTAACATGTACAGATTGACTTTTATTTAAAGTAGCATCAATGCAATTAGTACATAAATTTCTATTGGGCTCCACCTTGGCTTTTGAACATATTGCACAAAGAGTTTCCTCTGTGTCAGACATGTTTAAACAAACTAGCAATTAGACTAGCAAGCTTGGAAATACTTTTCAACTAAATTTACAAGCAATATGTAAAATCGTTACTGTGCCTTTAAGAAGCACACAAAAAACTGACACAGTTGAATAAAAATGAACCGGATTAGTTATATAAACCAATTTTAGCAAAGGATTGCACACATTAGCAATGGATGATTAACCCTTAATATCAGAAAAAAACGTATAACAATTGACAATATAAGCGTTTTTATCACAGTCAAGCACAGTCTCACAGGTCTGCTGTGAGTGATTACCTCCCTCAAAACTAGTTTTGAAGACCCCTGAGCTCTGTGGAGACGTCCTGGATCATGCAGGGAGAAAAAGACAGACTGTGACTGAATTTCTGATGCGTAGTAAAAGCGCCAAAATAGGCCCCTCCCACTCACACTACAACAGTGAGGGAAGCTCAGTAAACTGTTTTAATTTAAAACAATGACAGCCATGTGGAAAATAAAGCCCAAAACAATTTTCACCAAGTACCTCAGATAATTAAACGATTTAACATGCCAGTAAACGTTTAAAATCTAATATATGAAATGTCATTAAAAAGCCTGCTGCTAGTCGCTCACACTGCAAGTTAGGCTAAAAGTTATATGCATACAGTATTTTCCCAGTGAAGTGCCATTCCCCAGAAATACTTAAGTGTAAACATATATACATGTCAGCCTGATACCAGTTGCTACTACTGCATTTAAGGCTGTACTTACATTATATCGGTATTAGCAGTATTTTCAAAGTCAATTCCATTCCTTAGAAAATAATATACTGCAACATACCTCTTTGCAGGTGAACCTGCCCGCTGTCCCCTGATCTGAAGTTACCTTACTCCTCAGAATGGCCGAGAACAGCAAACGGATCTTAGTTACGTCCGCTAAGATCATATACAAAAACTCAGGTAGATTCTTCTTCAAATTCTGCCTGAGAAGGAAACAACACACTCCGGTGTCGTTTAAAATAACAAACTTTTGATTGAAGATGTAAAAAACTAAGTTTAATCATCACAGTCCTCTCACACATCCTATCTATTAGTTGGGTGCAAGAGAATGACTGGGTGTGACGTAGAGGGGAGGAGCTATATAGCAGCTCTGCTTGGGTGATCCTCTTGCACTTCCTGTTGGGGAGGAGTTAATATCCCATAAGTAATGATGACCCGTGGACTGACTACACTTAACAGGAGAAAAGAAGGGAACTCCACTTTATTACCTCCACTCTAAGAGAACAGAAAATCCCATATCGATGGGGTTTCTCTGTTTGCATCATCGCCACTAAGGACAACAACACAGCTATCTATAAATCCCTGGATGATCTTCCACGCTTCAATAAGACTTTGCAGCTTAATATCAAACATCCAGAAGAAGATGGCCTACATCAAGGAGGAAAAGCTCATCTGGCTGGGACTGGCACCGTAGCACCACAAAAGGTGCGCTCATTGCAACACTCCCCATTAGGGGAGCACTCAGCAAGCACAGTGGACTCTGGACCTTGAACTAATTTTCATTTGGACTACCTATCTGAAGTGGCCATAGTAGCTCAAGGTCGTATGTCTTATTTCTTACTAAAAATGTTTTGTTAGTTGCCTGGGGGTGGGGATACTACCCTTGGTTTGTATTTGTTTTGACATATTTGAATTGTAAATTGTTGAGTAAGATGTTTACAGGAACAGTTTGAGATTTCATTGTTATTTTCAATTACAATAAGAAATCGCACATTGCTAATTGTTTTGTGATACAGATTAAATAAGGAAGCACCATATCATACATAGGATTTACACAAAGATATTGAAACAAACAGGTCGCACTGGAATAGAGAGGTACACTGAGAGTTCACAAACTTAGTTCAGGCCACGCTCTGTAAATATTGTAGCCATAGCTAGAAACTCTCTGCTCTATAAAAATTACAGAAATAAACTCTATCACACTCACAACAGTGAATGTAAATGGCCTAAATAGCCCCGAAAAAAGGTCAATGGTTTTTAGAGATCTATATAAGAACACAGGAGATTTACTGCTTATACAAGAGACACATTTTAAGAGGGGCAGGGAGCCAAGAGTATTATCACACAAATACAGAAACACGTATCTGGCCTCTGGCCCAGCAAAAAAGGGGGGAGTGGGTATACTGTTCAAGAACTCAATGCAATTTAAACCCACATACATAGAGAGAGATAAAAATGGAAGATATATAATCTTAGTGGGCCTCCTATTCAATAGGCTAATCACTATAGCAAATGTATACCTTCCAAACAAAGACCAACAACACATATTTAAAACAGTGTTTCACTCATTATTGGTACACGCTAAAGGGGTTTTGTTCCTGGGGGGGGATTTTAACTTCCCGATGGACCCACAGGTAGATACATCCACTGGCTCCACCAGTCCACCTAAAAGAGTAATTAAGTCTGTCAAGGGACAACTGAATCAACTAAAGATACACGATGTATGGAGATCAATGAACACTCACACTAGGGATTATACATTCTACTCCAACCCCCATAGCACATTTACCAGAATAGATTATATGTTTTCAGACCAAATAGGGTTATCTATGATTACTGACTCTAAGATTCTAACCACCACATGGGCAGATCATGCCCCAGTACAATGTACAATAGACTGGCCAGATATTCTGCAGACAACATACACATGGAGACTAGATGAACATATGCTGGGAAATCCCATACACAGACAAGCCATAGACAGCGCACTGGCAGAATATTTCAAAGAAAATGTGACAGCTGACACGTCAGATAGAATTGTATGGGAAGCACATAAATGTGTGATGAGGGGAGAATTTATAACACGAAAAGCGAGGGAGAAAAAAGAAAAACAGAATTTATGCTTACCTGATAAATTACTTTCTCCAACGGTGTGTCCGGTCCACGGCGTCATCCTTACTTGTGGGATATTCTCTTCCCCAACAGGAAATGGCAAAGAGCCCAGCAAAGCTGGTCACATGATCCCTCCTAGGCTCCGCCTTCCCCAGTCATTCGACCGACGTAAAGGAGGAATATTTGCATAGGAGAAATCATATGATACCGTGGTGACTGTAGTTAGAGAAAATAATTAATCAGACCTGATTAAAAAACCAGGGCGGGCCGTGGACCGGACACACCGTTGGAGAAAGTAATTTATCAGGTAAGCATAAATTCTGTTTTCTCCAACATAGGTGTGTCCGGTCCACGGCGTCATCCTTACTTGTGGGAACCAATACCAAAGCTTTAGGACACGGATGATGGGAGGGAGCAAATCAGGTCACCTAGATGGAAGGCACCACGGTTTGCAAAACCTTTCTCCCAAAAATAGCCTCAGAAGAAGCAAAAGTATCAAATTTGTAAAATTTGGTAAAAGTGTGCAGTGAAGACCAAGTTGCTGCCTTACATATCTGCTCAACAGAAGCCTCGTTCTTGAAGGCCCATGTGGAAGCCACGGCCCTAGTGGAGTGAGCTGTGATTCTTTCAGGAGGCTGCCGTCCGGCAGTCTCATAAGCCAATCGGATGATGCTTTTAAGCCAAAAAGAGAGAGAGGTAGAAGTTGCTTTTTGACCTCTCCTTTTACCAGAATAAACAACAAACAAGGAAGAAGTTTGTCTGAAATCCTTTGTAGCCTCTAAATAGAATTTTAGAGCACGAACTACATCCAAATTGTGTAACAAACGTTCCTTCTTTGAAACTGGATTCGGACACAAAGAAGGCACGACTATCTCCTGGTTAATATTTTTGTTAGAAACAACTTTCGGAAGAAAACCAGGTTTAGTACGCAAAACCACCTTATCTGCATGGAACACCAGATAAGGAGGAGAACACTGCAGAGCAGATAACTCTGAAACTCTTCTAGCAGAAGAAATTGCAACCAAAAACAAAACTTTCCAAGATAATAACTTGATATCAACGGAATGTAGGGGTTCAAACGGAACCCCCTGAAGAACTGAAAGAACTAAATTGAGACTCCAAGGAGGAGTCAAAGGTTTGTAAACAGGCTTGATTCTAACCAGAGCCTGAACAAAAGCTTGGACATCTGGCACAGCCGCCAGCCTTTTGTGAAGTAAAACAGATAAAGCAGAAATCTGTCCCTTCAAAGAACTTGCAGATAATCCTTTCTCCAAACCCTCTTGAAGAAAGGATAGAATCTTAGGAATTTTTATCTTGTTCCATGGGAATCCTTTAGATTCACACCAACAGATATATTTTTTCCATATTTTATGGTAGATTTTTCTAGTTACAGGCTTTCTAGCCTGAACAAGAGTATCAATGACAGAATCTGAGAACCCTCGCTTTGCTAAAATCAAGCGTTCAATCTCCAAGCAGTCAGTTGGAGTGAGGCCAGATTCGGATGTTCGAACGGACCTTGAACAAGAAGGTCCTGTCTCAAAGGTAGCTTCCATGGTGGAGCCGATGACATATTCACCAGATCTGCATACCAAGTCCTGCGTAGCCACGCAGGAGCTATCAAGATCACCGATACCCTCTCCTGTTTGATCCTGGCTACCAGCCTGGGAATGAGAGGAAACGGTGGGAACACATAAGCTAGGTTGAAGCTCCAAGGTGCTACTAGTGCATCCACTAGAGTCGCCTTGGGATCCCTGGATCTGGACCCGTAGCAAGGAACCTTGAAGTTCTGACGAGACGCCATCAGATCCATGTCTGGAATGCCCCACAATTGAATTATTTGGGCAAAGATTTCCGGATGGAGTTCCCACTCCCCCGGATGAAATGTCTGACGACTCAGAAAATCCGCTTCCCAATTTTCCACTCCTGGGATGTGGATTGCAGACAAGTGGCAGGAGTGAGTCTCCGCCCATTGAATTATCTTGGTCACTTCTTCCATCGCCAGGGAACTCCTTGTTCCCCCCTGATGGTTGATATACGCAACAGTCGTCATGTTGTCTGATTGAAACCTTATGAATTTGGCCTTTGCTAGCTGAGGCCAAGCCTTGAGAGCATTGAATATCGCTCTCAGTTCCAGAATATTTATCGGGAGAAGAGATTCTTCCCGAGACCAAAGACCCTGAGCTTTCAGGGGTTCCCAGACCGCGCCCCAGCCCACCAGACTGGCGTCGGTCGTGACAATGACCCACTCTGGTCTGCGGAAGCTCATCCCTTGTGACAGGTTGTCCAGGGTCAGCCACCAACGGAGTGAATCTCTGGTTCTCTGATCTACTTGTATCGTCGGAGACAAGTCTGTATAATCCCCATTCCACTGACTGAGCATGCACAGTTGTAATGGTCTTAGATGAATTCGCGCAAAAGGAACTATGTCCATTGCTGCGACCATCAAACCTATTACTTCCATGCACTGCGCTATGGAAGGAAGAAGAACAGAATGAAGTACTTGACAAGAGCTTAGAAGTTTTGATTTTCTGGCCTCTGTCAGAAAAATCCTCATTTCTACGGAGTCTATTAATGTTCCCAAGAAGGGAACTCTTGTTGACGGGGATAGAGAACTTTTTTCTACGTTCACTTTCCACCCGTGAGATCTGAGAAAGGCCAGGACAATGTCCGTATGAGCCTTTGCTTGTGGCAGAGACGACGCTTGAATCAGTATGTCGTCCAAGTAAGGTACTACTGCAATGCCCCTTGGTCTTAGCACCGCTAGAAGGGACCCTAGTACCTTTGTGAAAATTCTTGGAGCAGTGGCTAATCCGAATGGAAGTGCCACAAACTGGTAATGCTTGTCCAGAAAGGCGAACCTTAGGAACCGATGATGTTCCTTGTGGATAGGAATATGTAGATACGCATCCTTTAAATCCACCGTGGTCATGAATTGACCTTCCTGGATGGTAGGAAGAATTGTCCGAATGGTTTCCATTTTGAACGATGGAACCTTGAGAAATTTGTTTAGGATCTTGAGATCTAAGATTGGTCTGAATGTTCCCTCTTTTTTGGGAACTATGAACAGATTGGAGTAGAATCCCATCCCTTGTTCTCCTAATGGAACAGGATGAATCACTCCCATTTTTAACAGGTCTTCTACACAATGTAAGAATGCCTGTCTTTTTATGTGGTCTGAAGACAATTGAGACCTGTGGAACCTTCCCCTTGGGGGTAGCTCCTTGAATTCCAGAAGATAACCTTGGGAGACTATTTCTAGCGCCCAAGGATCCAGAACATCTCTTGCCCAAGCCTGAGCGAAGAGAGAAAGTCTGCCCCCCACCAGATCCGGTCCCGGATCGGGGGCCAACATCTCATGCTGTCTTGGTAGCAGTGGCAGGTTTCTTGGCCTGCTTACCTTTGTTCCAGCCTTGCATTGGCCTCCAGGCTGGCTTGGTTTGAGAAGTATTACCCTCTTGCTTAGAGGATGTAGAACTTGAGGCTGGTCCGTTTCTGCGAAAGGGACGAAAATTTGGTTTATTTTTAGCCTTAAAAGACCTATCCTGAGGAAGGGCGTGGCCCTTACCCCCAGTGATATCTGAAATAATCTCTTTCAAGTCAGGGCCAAACAGCGTTTTCCCCTTGAAACGTATGTTAAGCAATTTGTTCTTGGAGGACGCATCCGCTGACCAAGACTTTAGCCAAAGCGCTCTGCGCGCCACAATAGCAAACCCTGAATTTTTCGCCGCTAATCTAGCTAATTGCAAAGTGGCGTCTAAAGTAAAAGAGTTAGCCAATTTAAGAGCGTGAACTCTGTCCATAATCTCCTCATAAGAAGAATCTTTATCGAGCGACTTTTCTAGTTCATCGAACCAGAAACACGCTGCTGTAGTGACAGGAACAATGCATGAAATTGGTTGTAGAAGGTAACCTTGCTGAACAAACATCTTTTTAAGCAAACCCTCTAATTTTTTATCCATAGGATCTTTGAAAGCACAACTATCTTCTATAGGGATAGTAGTGCGTTTGTTTAGAGTAGAAACCGCCCCCTCGACCTTGGGGACTGTCTGCCATAAGTCCTTTCTGGGGTCGACCATAGGAAATAATTTCTTAAATATAGGGGGAGGGACAAAAGGTATGCCGGGCCTTTCCCATTCTTTGTTTACAATGTCCGCCACCCGCTTGGGTATAGGAAAAGCTTCGGGGGGCCCCGGGACCTCTAGGAACTTGTCCATCTTACATAATTTCTCTGGAATGACCAAATTGTCACAATCATCCAGAGTAGACAACACCTCCTTAAGCAGAGCGCGGAGATGTTCCAATTTAAATTTGAATGTAATCACATCAGGTTCAGCTTGTTGAGAAATTTTCCCTGAATCTGAAATTTCTCCCTCAGACAAAACCTCCCTGGCTCCCTCAGACTGGTGTAGGGGCATGTCAGAACCATTATCATCAGCGTCCTCATGCTCTTCAGTATTTTCTAAAACAGAGCAGTCGCGCTTTCGCTGATAAGTGGGCATTTTGGCTAAAATGTTTTTGATAGAATTATCCATTACAGCCGTTAATTGTTGCATGGTAAGGAGTATTGGCGCACTAGATGTACTAGGGGCCTCCTGTGTGGGCAAGACTGGCGTAGACGAAGGAGGGGATGATGCAGTACCATGCTTACTCCCCTCACTTGAGGAATCATCTTGGGCATCATTTTCTCTAAATTGTTTGTCACATACATCACATCTATTTAAATGAGAAGGAACCTTGGCTTCCTCACATACAGAACATAGTCTATCTGATAGTTCAGACATGTTAAACAGGCATAAACTTGATAACAAAGTACAAAAAACGTTTTAAAATAAAACCGTTACTGTCACTTTAAATTTTAAACTGAACACACTTTATTACTGAATATGTGAAAAAGTATGAAGGAATTGTTCACTCTTAAAATAACGGAACCGGAGCCGTTTTTATATTTAACCCCTATACAGTCCCTGGTATCTGCTTTGCTGAGACCCAACCAAGCCCAGAGGGGAATACGATACCAAATGACGCCTTCAGTAAGCTTTTTATATGTATCTGAGCTCCTCACACATGCATCTGCATGCCTTGCTTCCCAAAAACAACTGCGCATTAGTGGCGCGAAAATGAGGCTCTGCCTATGATTAGAGAAGGCCCCCAGTGAAAAAGGTGTCCAATACAGTGCCTGCCGTTTCTTTAACATAATTCCCAATAATAAAATAACTCCTCAAAGCTATAAACTATTAAAAATGCTTATTAATCAATCGTTTTAGCCCAGAAAAATGTCTACCAGTCTTTAAAGCCCTTGTGAAGCCCTTTATTCTTATTTAATAAAAATGGCTTACAGGATCCCATAGGGAAAATGACAGCTTCCAGCATTACCAAGTCTTGTTAGAAATGTGTCATACCTCAAGCAGCAAAAGTCTGCTCACTGTTTCCCCCAACTGAAGTTAATTCCTCTCAACAGTCCTGTGTGGAAACAGCCATCGATTTTAGTAACGGTTGCTAAAATCATTTTCCTCTTACAAACAGAAATCTTCATCTCTTTTCTGTTTCAGAGTAAATAGTACATACCAGCACTATTTTAAAATAACAAACTCTTGATTGAAGAATAAAAACTACATTTAAACACCAAAAAACTCTGAGCCATCTCCGTGGAGATGTTGCCTGTGCAACGGCAAAGAGAATGACTGGGGAAGGCGGAGCCTAGGAGGGATCATGTGACCAGCTTTGCTGGGCTCTTTGCCATTTCCTGTTGGGGAAGAGAATATCCCACAAGTAAGGATGACGCCGTGGACCGGACACACCTATGTTGGAGAAATAGGCAATTTTTAACTTCTACAATGGCTCAGATAGAGTATTGGGAGAAAGAGCAGAAGTCAAATCCACAATCTAAAGACATTTTAGTATCCCTACAAAAGGCCAAACAATCTCTAAGAAGCTATCTCACAAAAGAATATCAGAGAAAAGCTGCTTTTCTTAAACAAAAATACTTTGATTTAAGAGACAAGACAGGCACCTCATTAGCAAAGGCCCTTAGACGACGTCAACTAAACACTCATATATACTACATCAAAGATAAACAGGGGACGATACAAAAAGATAGTAAAAATATAGCAGAGACATTTAGACAGTACTATACCTCACTTTACAACATAAAGGAGGAAGCCACACCACAGACTATAGAGGATTATTTATCGGACCTTAGTCTCCCCACACTAGAGTCAGATGAAGCTAGGGATTTAGAATCCCCCATAACAATAGATGAAATTAAAAAAGCCATAAAATCTATGCCAAGTGGCAAATGCCCAGGTCCCGACGGTTTCAGTGTGAAATACTACAAAACCTTCTCTCACCACTTATTAACCCCATTAGCAAACATGTTCAATTCTCTTCTAAATGCTGACGGATTCTCAGATAACATGTTAGAAGCTCACATAACTGTCTTACCGAAACCGGGACGGGAACCAAATAGAGCTGAAAATTTCCGCCCGATATCGCTCTTGAATTCGGACGTTAAGATCTTCGCCAAAATCTTAGCTCATAGAATAAATAAATACCTGCCCAATTTAATAAACACTGATCAAACAGGCTTTATCCCAGGAAGAGAGACAAAAGATAACACTTTAAAAGCTCTACAACTTATATCCTATGTTAAACATAACAAAATTCCTGCGGCTCTGATATTGACAGATGCAGAGAAAGCTTTTGATAGGGTAAATTGGCAATTTCTAAAAGCAGTAATGCATAAAATGAAATTCGGCGACAAATTCATTCATTATGTTTTCTCCCTTTAAGCAGGCCCCTGGGCCAGGATCAGGGTGAACGGAACACTGTCGGACAAACTATACATTAGAAACGGCACCAGACAGGGATGCCCACTCTCCCCAGTTCTTTTTGCAATCTCCATAGAGGCCCTAGCCCAGAAAATTAGAAATAACTCGCACATCAAAGGCATAGAGGTGGGTGACACAGAACATAAGTTGGCCCTATATGCCGATGATGTTTTACTTACACTTACAGAATTAGAGAAATCCTTACCAGAGACAATGAGACTGCTTCAGGATTATGGGAAAGTGTCCAATTTCTTAATAAATACCAAAAAATCGGAGATGCTAAATTTAACATATGATGACAGAGAGTTTCAACGCCTATCGCAAATCTGTCCACTTAAAATACAAAAATCAAAGATTAAATACCTGGGCATTTACTTATCCACTGACCCTAAGGAGTTATTCCAGTCGAATTATAAAGAATTAGAAACCTCACTAATGGTAGATCTTTCCAGTTGGAAGAGCAAATCAATATCTTGGATAGGTAGAGTAAATGTGATAAAAAATGAATGCTCTTCCCAGGCTCTTATATTTATTGCAAACTATCCCCATACAACTCCCACACCAGTACCTTTCCAAGATACAATCCTTGTTAGAACAATTTATTTGGCAGGGTATCAGACCCAGGATAGCTAAGCAAACAATGTACATGGCTAGAGAAAATGGGGGACTGGGAGTTCCAAATATTCATATGTATAAAATATCAATAGCCCTGCAAAATTTAGTAGAGTGGTGCACTAACAACGCACATAAGCAGTGGGTCCAAATTGACAGGCATATATTAGGGCTGTGCAATGCAGGAATAGCAGCATGGCTACCGACTAAACAAAGACCAGCATTTCTTCAGCACTACCAGGTACTAGAAGAATTCTTCCAGACGTGGGACAGACTGTTAAACACCACAACATACATGTCCAACATTATCTCCCCCATGTTACCAATAAGTCATAATGCCGCCCTACCCTGGTTTCACAAGGAAACACAGAGAACCTCAGGTACACATATTAAGAATAGAGTCATCTCAATATTTCAACACGAAGGGACGACTAGCACTCTCGACTCGATACAGGAATTGCATCCAGACATTACAGTTAACTGGTACTCATACACACAAACATGTCACTTTATCCAGTCTCATTCTAAGAGACAGAATCTAACCAGAAAACTGAAGCCATTTGAAATCCTCGGCCTCTCTACTAACACTCTCAGACATCTAATCTCACTAATATACAAACAACTAGTGAAAGGTGACTCACAAGAACTACCCAGCTATACCAGAGCATGGGAAAAGGAACTAGGACTAGTTATACCGGACTTTTCTAGAAACTAAGAAATCGTCCATATCAGTCAGGGTACTGGAAACCAACTATAAACTCCTTACACGCTAGTATCTTACCCCCAGCAGACTCCGTAAAATATACAGAACAGCGAGTAATAAATTCTGGAGGGGTTGTGGGGAAGATGGTAGCCTGACGCACGTCTGGTGGAGCTGTGATAGATTGGATGCATTTTGGTTGGAGATTCTAGGATTTATGTCGGAAGTGATAGGACAACAAATACCTAATGATCCCTTGATATTCTTATATATGTCCCTCCCTAAAACCAATAATAATATAGCCAAGCGCTTGCTCATTCTAATGATTAACAGCGCCAAAACATTAATACCTAAACGCTGGAAATCGAATACACCTCCCACAGTAGAAGAATGGAAAGCGCAAGTAGAAAACTTTCTCCAACTTGAGAGATATCACCACCTACAATCGGGCACCACGGAAATACATGAACTAATGACACTCCTTTTCGAAACAACACTCACCTACAGACTAACACATGTAGGCACACTGCACGTAGGAGGATGGGGACACTTCACTAGGTTCACAGATCTGATTAGCCTCCTCCTGAAGTCACAACTTATAGAGAAACAGCTGTGGATTAGCATGATGTAGGTAATGTGTATGGTAAATACATGGATAATGGTTGATTAACATTCTGTTCTTCTTTGTACGGTAAATTTATGTGCCTAAAATTCTGCATTGTTGTAGGTACAAAATGTATATTTTCTTCGCAAAAGCGTTATTGTTTAATTCATTATTCTCTCAGACTGACTTTGCAAGAAACTTTGAACGAATGCAACATCTGGAGTGGGGTATTGTCGATCTGGCTCAATCTGATAGCCTTTATAGACCCAAATCGTTTCTAAGATTTGAACATATAATGTAACATTGCAGTATAATTATTGTATGACACTTTTGTTTCAATAAAGCTTTTTTGAAATAAAAAAAAATAAAAAAAATAAAAAAAATAAAAAAAATAAAAACAACCATTAAAATATACTTTTTTATGATAGCAGAGTAGTTATTTTTAAAAAAAGAAATGTCAAAAACTACCTTCTAAACAACTATAGAAAAAGAGAAAAAAAGAAACATTGTGACAAATCCATGCCCTCACCCGCCTCCACTCCACTCCGCCACCAAAAAAATGCCACTCAGAGGAGCAGTGGATATGTCACATTGCATAAAACGAAAATCATATGTGTTCTGCAATGTTAATAGCTATTTAAAATGAAATCTACCATTAAAATAAACTCTTATATAACAACATAGAGGTTATTTTTTTTTTGTTTTGTTTTTTTTTAAATTCACAAATTAGCTTCTAAACAACTAACAAAAAAAGAAAAAGTAAGTGTGACAAACCCCTGCCCTCTCCCACCTCCACTCCACTCCGTCACCAAAAATATGCCACTCAGAGGAGCAGTGGGATGTCACTTTGCATAAATAAATTTGTATAAGTTATTTAAAGTAAATAGCTATTAAAAATAAAAACAACCATTAAAATATACTTTTTTATGATAGCAGAGTAGTCATTTAAAAAAAAAGAAATGTCAAAAACTACCTTCTAAACAACTATAGAAAAAGAGAAAAAAATAAACATTGTGACAAATCCATGCCCTCACCCGCCTCCACTCCACCACCAAAAAAATGCCACTCAGAGGAGCAGTGGATATGTCACATTACATAAAATGAAAAGCATATGTGTTCTGCAATGTTAATAGCTATATAAAATGAAATCTACCATTAAAATACACTCTTATATAACAACATAGTGGTTATTTTTTTAAAAAGTCACAAACTACCTTCTAAATAATAATAATAATAAAAAAAAATAAGTGTGACAAACCCCTGTCCTCACCCACATCCACTCTACTCCGCCACCAAAAAAATGCCACTCAGAGGAGCAATGGGATGTCACTTTGCATAAATAAATTTGTATAAGTTATTTAAAGTAAATAGCTATTAAAAATAAAAACAACCATTAAAATATACTTTTTCATGATAGCAGAGTAGTTTTTAAAAAAAAAAAACAAATGTCAAAAACTACCTTCTAAACAACTATACCAAAAAAGAAACATTGTGACAAATCCATGCCCTCACCCGCCTCCAATCCACTCCGCCACCAAAAAAATGGCACTCAGAGGAGCAGTGGATATGTCACATTGCATAAAACGAAAATCATATGTGTTCTGCAATGTTAATAGCTATTTAAAATGAAATCTACCATTAAAATACACTCTTATATAACAACATAGTGGATATTTTTTTTAAAAGTCACAAACTACCTTCTAAATAATAAAAAAAAAAGAAAAAAGAAGTGTGACAAACCCCTGCCCTCACCCACCTCCACTCCACTCCGCCACCAAAAAAATGCCACTCAGAGGAGCAGTGGGATGTCACTTTGCATAAATAAATTTGTATAAGTTATTTAAAGTAAATAGCTTTTAAAAATAAAAACAACCATTAAAATATACTTTTTCATGATAACAGAGTATTTATTTAAAAACAAAAACAAATTTCAAAAACTACCTTCTAAACAACTATAGAAAAAAGAAACATTGTGACAAATCCATGCCCTCACCCGCCTCCACTCCACTCCACCACCAAAAAAATGCCTCTCAGAGGAGCAGTAGATATGTCACATTGCATAAAACGAAAATCATATGTGTTCTGCAATGTTAATAGCTATTTAAAATGAAATCTACCATTAAAATACACTCTTATATAACAACATAGTGGTTATTTTTTTAAAAAGTCACAAACTACCTTCTAAATAATTAAAAAAAGAAAAGAAAAAAATAAGTGTGACAAACCCCTTTCCCTCACCCACGTCCACTCCACTCCACCACCAAAAAAATGTCACTCAGAGGAGCAGTGGGATGTCACTTTGCATAAATAAATTTGTATAAGTTATTTAAAGTAAATAGCTATTAAAAATAAAAACAACCATTAAAATATACTTTTTCATGATAACAGAGTATTTATTTGAAAACAAAAACAAATGTGAAAAACTACCTTCTAAACAACTATAGAAAAAAAGAAACATTGTGACAAATCCATGCCCTCACCCGCCTCCACTCCACTCCGCCACCAAAAAAATGCCACTCAGAGGAGCAGTAGATATGTCACTAAAATCATATGTGTTCTGCAATGTTAATAGCTATTTAAAATGAAATCTACCATTAAAATACACTCTTATATAACAACATAGTGGTTATTTTTTTTAAAAAGGCACAAACTACCTTCTAAATAACTAAAAAAAAAAGAAAAAATAAGGGTGACAAACCCCTGCCCTCACCCACCTCCACTCCACTCCGCCACCAAAAAATGCCACTCAGAGGAGCAGTGGGATGTCACTTTGCATACATAAATTTGTATAAGTTATTTAAAGTAAATAGCGATTAAAAATAAAAAACAACCATTAAAATATACTTTTTCATGATAGCAAAGTAGTTATTTAAAAAAAAAGAAATGTCAAAAACTACCTTCTAAACAACTATAGAAAAAGTGAAAAAAGAAACATTGTGACAAATCCATGCCCTCACCCGCCTCCACTCCACTCCGCCACCAAGAAAATGCCACTCAGAGGAGCAGTGGATATGTCACTTTGCATAAAACGAAAATCATATGTGTTCTGCAATGTTAATAGCTATTTAAAATGAAATCTACCATTAAAATTCACTCTTATATAACAACAAAGAGGTTGTTATTATTATTTTTTTTTTTAAAAAAGTCACAAACTACCTTCTAAACAACTAACAAAACAAGAAAAAAAAGTGTGACAAACCCCTGCCCTCACCCACCTCCACTCCACTCCGCCACCAAAAAAATGCCACTCAGAGGAGCAGTGGGATGTCACTTTGCATAAATAAACTTGCATAAGTTATTTAAAGTAAATAGCTATTAAAAATAAAAACAACCATTAAAATATACTTTTTTATGATAGCAAAGTAGTTTTTTTTTTTTTTTTTTTTTTTTTAACCTTTTATTTGGTTTTTAGGATTAAAAGTAACAATTAGAGACACGCAGGTCTCTTGTTCAAAATAACATAATCAACATCAAAGGGATCAGACACGCAGGTCCGGCCACAACCACAAACTAAACATTGATATAACATATAACCCCTCCTAGAAAGGGGAAGGTGACCATAAACAAACAGTTCTGACATTTTTGGATCCCAATATTACCCCCAAAGACACGGGGGGCCTCTTGTGGACCTCCTAGACTAGATTGATTAAATAGTGGGGGCCTTTGGGGAAAAATTAAATAACTAATCAGGCCACTCATGGGCCCAGGATGTTTTGGGGAATGATGCAAAACAAATTTGTATAAAGATCAATGATAACTTGATGCATAGAGCACATGCATAGCTGAATGAATAATTATTACTATAAAGTAAACACTAAGGAACAAGGGGGAATAAATAGAATATTTGTTGAGGATGCACCATGTCTATCTGGGGGATTATTTCAGAAGTCTGAGTGCTGCTCTACTGAGAAAGTACTTAAACTCTTTTAAGTTTATAAGTAAAACTTTGCTTCCCTCTAGTGGAGAAACCTGGCATTTATGTATAGTCTCATATCAGTATTTCATTGCATCATCTTGGTAGGAGTATATTTTCTGTGCAATTTAACAATGCAAGAACAGTAAACAGACATAGCTATAGGTGTTAAAATTCTATGGAGATGTCACATAGGTCTGTTATTTAAACAAGTAAGATTCTAAAACATATAGTAACCATGGTACATAGAGGTATTCGTGAAGGTGGCAAGGAACCAGACTGATATATCTAACCATCTATCTGACTGAATCTGAAATACTTAACGCCTACCTCAGAGTTTACACTAACATAACAAAAAAATAGAAATACACTATGCAGGGTAAGCGCAAATAAATTGATATAAGGCAGTCACCACCGTTTTCAGGTTATATCCCTGTCCCTATCTACATTGTGCGTACGGGGAGCAGCATACAGTATAATGAATTTGCAAGAAAGTCCCATGTACATCATATCTATCATGTCCGTAACATAGGCTGAAAGTGTCCTGGGAGATTCAAACAGGCTGATGTTATAAACGATTGAATCAGCGCTCCATAACTTATACCAACTGTGTAACAGGGAATAGATAAAAGCAAAAGAACATCGCAGTGAATAGGCCTCAACATCTATTTAGGTGCTGCTGTGGGTGCTAGTCTAATGGCATGTCTACCCTGTCCCTGAAGTCTGTGTCTCCAGCCCGGCAATGGGGGACAGATATTTCAAGAGGTATTGGCTTTGTACCCTCGCTAATGTCCACGGAGGCAACACCGACGGTGACTTCTCATTTCTGGCAGCAGCCGAGTATTGGCTAACAGCCAGCGATCTGCGCTCCTCAACTGTGAGCTGTGTGTGAACAACAGGCGATTTCAGCCGCAAAGGTATAGTCGCAGGAGTGCACAAGTGCGTGGGGACACTAACCTCTTGTTGAAGGGCTGTTGTAAGTGCCGGCTTGAGCAAAACACTCAATACAGGTTCCGCTGTCGGTCCTCCTTCAGAGTCTGTCTCACTTAGTGAACCTGAACTATATAGAGGCCTTGAGGGAATCGGCAGCTCCGGGATCTGGCACAGTTCCAGCTCTAGCTCGTCAAAGTGACTCTTTAGGAGAGATTGCTGAAGGCTGTTTGGTAGCCCCCAGGGTCAAAGGGCCGGCAGTAGCGAGGTACGTCCACACTGATTATGGGTTGACAGAAAGCACCCTGGGCTGGTAGTCGGTCCCTCAAGCTTACTTTTTCCACCGGAGGACAATTATGTGTGACCATGAACCCCATCTTTGTGGCCCCAGACTCCACAGAAGCGCTCTTCTTACGATAGACAGGTCTCATCCCAAGTTTAATCAGATCCCCCACTGTCGCCCTCCTCTCGCTTGCATTTTTGAGGTGTGATATTTCTGGGCCAGTGCTGCAGTTATCGCGCACAAGAGAAACACCGCTCTTCACAGAGCTCTGGTTGCGGTCAGTTCGTCAGCATAATTAAATGGCGCTCTCGTCATTCCAACCTTTGAGGGAGTGGTTGAGCATTCTGTTTGCTCCGGCAGTGCCATATTACGTCTAGACTACCACAGGCTCTCAGGTGCTGTGCATACTTCGTCAATCAAAGCATTTTCCATTCCGGTCACTACTATGCTCTCTACAGTGCCCAGGGTCACCGCTCCGCTGTCTGAGGGAGCTGTGTCTGGCCTCTGGCATACAGGAGTGTCGTTCCAGGCCCTATGTATACTCCTAGTCAGGCTCAGAAAGTGTTCTTGTAATATGCGTTGCATGTCCTGTGCTGTAATGGCGTTTTTAGGTGCACCCATATTACCATGTAATAGCAGAAACAGTTTTCAGTATTAGCAGTAATTAGTACTGCCCGTAACCCCAGTCACCTAGGGGGGGGAATATGCGAAGGCCCCGGCTCCACAAACTGCCTGACACCATATAAATGCAGCAGCCGCGTGGCCTAACTGCAGAACACAAGCAGAGACGTGAATCCTAAGAGTTTCCCCCAGAATTATCAATTTCTTGAATCCTATAGTAGTCTGCTGGTCTTTGGTCACAAAATGAAGTATTTTCTCTATGAAAAACAATAAAATATTGCTTATAACTCTGTGATAGACCAGGAGCTCCCACAAGACACGTCCTGCTGCTGCAGCTGTAGGCTCCGCCCCCCGCAAAGTAGTTTTTTAAAAAAAAAGAAATGTCAAAAACTACCTTCTAAACAACTATAGAAAAAGTGAAAAAAAGAAACATTGTGACAAATCCATGCCCTCACCCGCCTCCACTCCACTCCGCCACCAAAAAAATGCCACTGAGAGGAGCAGTAGATATGTCACTTTGCATAAAACGAAAATCATATGTGTTCTGCAATGTTAATAGCTATATAAAATGAAATCTACCATTAAAATACACTCTTATCTAACAACATAGTGGTTATTTTTTTTAAAAAGTCACAAACTACATTCTAAATAACTAAAAAAAAAGAAAAAATAAGTGTGAGAAACCCCTGCCCTCACCCACGTCCACTCCACTCCGCCACCAAAAAATGCCACTCAGAAGAGCAGTGGGATGTCACTTTGCATAAATAAATTTGTATAAGTTATTTAAAGTAAATAGCTATTAAAAATAAAAACAACCATTAAAATATACTTTTTCATGATAACAGAGTATTTATTTAAAAACAAAAACAAATGTCAAAAACTACCTTCTAAACAACTATAGAAAAAAAGAAACATTGTGACAAATCTATGCCCTCACCCGCCTCCACTCCACTCCGCCACCAAAAAAATGCCACTCAGAGGAGCAATAGATATGTCACTTTGCATAAAACTAAAATCATATGTGTTCTGCAATGTTAATAGCTATTTAAAATGAAATCTACCATTAAAATACACTCTTATATAACAACAAAGAGGTTTTTTTTAAAAAAAAAAAAAAAGTCACAAACTACCTTCTAAAGAACTAACAAAAAAAGAAAAAATAAGTGTGACAAACCCCTGCCCTCACCCACCTCCACTCCATTCCACCACCAAAAAAATGCCACTCAGAGGAGCAGTGGGATGTCACTTTGCATAAATAAATTTGTATAAGTTATTTAAAGTAAATAGCTATTAAAAATAAAAACAACCATTAAAATATACTTTTTCATGATAACAGAGTATTTATTTAAAAACAAAAACGAATTTCAAAAACTACCTTCTAAACAACTATACCAAAAAAGAAACATTGTGACAAATCCATGCCCTCACCCGCCTCCACTCCACTCCACCACCAAAAAAATGCCACTCAGAGGAGCAGTGGATATGTCACAATGCATAAAACGAAAATCATATGTGTTCTGCAATGTTAATAGCTATTTAAAATTAAATCTACCATTAAAATAGACTCTTATATAACAACATAGTGGATATTTTTTTAAAAGTCACAAACTACCTTCTAAATAATAAAAAAAAAGAAAAAATAAGTGTGACAAACCCCAGCCTTCACCCACGTCCACTCCACTCCACCACCAAAAAAATGCCACTCAGAGGAGCAGTGGGATGTCACTTTGCATAAAAAATTTGTATAAGTTATTTAAAGTAAATAGCTATTAAAAATAAAAACAACCATTAAAATATACGTTTTCACGATAACAGAGTATTTATTTGAAAACAAAAACAAATGTGAAAAACTACCTTCTAAACAACTATAGAAAAAAAGAAACATTGTGACAAATCCATGCCCTCACCGCCTCCACTCCACTCCACTTCGCCACCAAAAAAATGCCACTCAGAGGAGCAGTAGATATGTCACTTTGCATAAAACGAAAATCATATGTGTTCTGCAATGTTAATAGCTATTTAAAATGAAATCTACCATTAAAATTCACTCTTATATAACAACAAAGAGGTTATTATTATTTTTTTTTTTTTAAAAAAGTCTCAAACTACCTTCTAAACAACTAACAAAACAAGAAAAAAAAGTGTGACAAACCCCTGCCCTCTCCCACCTCCACTCCAATCTGCCACCAAAAAAATGCCACTCAGAGGAGCAGTGGGATGTCACTTTGCATAAATAAATTTGTATAAGTTATTTAAAGTAAATAGCTATTAAAAATAAAAACAACCATTAAAATATATTTTTTCATGATAGCAGAGTAGTTATTTAAAAAAAAAAGAAATGTCAAAAACTACCTTCTAAACAACTATACAAAAAAAGAAATATTGTGACAAATCCATGCCCTCACCCGCCTCCAAAAAAATGCCACTCAGAGGAGCAGTAGATATGTCACTTTGCATAAAACGAAAAGCATATGTGTTCTGCAATGTTAATAGCTATATAAAATTAAATCTACCATTTAAATACACTCTTATATAACAACATAGTGGTTATTTTTTTTAAAAAGTCACAAACTACATTCTAAATAAGTAAAAAAAAAGAAAAAATAAGTGTGACAAACCCCTGCTCTCACCCACGTCCACTCCACTCCGCCACCAAAAAAATGCCACTCAGAGGAGCAGTGGGATGTCACTTTGCATAAATCAATTTGTATACGTTATTTAAAGTAAATAGCTATTAAAAATAAAAACAACCATTAAAATATACTTTTTCATGATAACAGAGTAGTTATTTAAAAAAATCAAATGTCAAAAACTACCTTCTAAACAACTATAGAAAAAGAGAAAAAAAGAAACATTGTGACAAATCCATGCCCTCACCCACCTCCACTCCACTCCGCCACCAAAAAAATGCCACTCAGAGGAGCAGTGGATATGTCATTTTGCATAAAACGAAAATCATATGTGTTCTGCAATGTTAATAGCTATTTAAAATGAAATCTACCATTAAAATACACTCTTATAAAACAACATAGAGGTTATTTTTTTTAAAAAAAAAGTCACAAACTACCTTCTAAATAATTAAAAAAAATGAAAAAATAAGTGTGACAAACTCCTGCCCTCACCAACGTCCACTCCACTCCGCCACCAAAAAATGCCACTCAGAGGAGCAGTGGGATGTCACTTTGCATAAATAAATTTGTATAAGTTATTTAAAGTAAATAGCTATTAAAAATAAAAACAACCATTAAAATATACGTTTTCATGATACAGAGTATTTATTTGAAAACAAAAACAAATGTCAAAAACTATCTTCTAAACAACAATAGAAAAAGAGAAAAAACTAAACATTGTGACAAATCCATGCCCTCACCCGCCTCCACTCCACTCCGCCGCCAAAAAAATGCCACTCAGAGGAGCAGTAGATATGTCACTTTGCATAAAACGAAAATCAAATGTGTTCTGCAATGTTAATAGCTATTTAAAATGAAATCTACCATTAAAATACACTCTTATATAACAACAAAGAGGTTGTTATTATTTTTTTTTTTTTAAAAGTCACAAACTACCTTCTAAACAACTAACAAAACAAGAAAAAAAAGTGTGACAAACCCCTGCCCTCTCCCACCTCCACTCCACTCCGCCACCAAAAAAATGCCACTCAGAGGAGCAGTGGGATGTCACTTTGCATAAATAAATTTGTATAAGTTATTTAAAGTAAATAGCTATTAAAAATAAAAACAACCGGGGCGGAGCCTGGCCACGCTTGCTGATGGCCGCACACTAGTTGAGCTCTGAAGCCTCAAAGCTCTTACATAAGGAATAGAATGACCCATAGCATATAAGGACCACTTAAAAATATACCACATATCACTGAAGGTGGCAACTACCGTAATTGACCCTTTAAACCCTCAATTGTGAACCGGAGGGGACCGGAGAAGTCAGAGGTGCCTTCTTGCTACATTAGACCCTGGGGAGTGAGACCGCATTGGGTAAAAGAGCCGGAGACTAACCTGAGAGACTGAGCTGGGTTGCTGCCACTTGTCTAGCCGGTCTGAAACTGTGCGCACACGAAGGGCACTAACCGGAACAGCGGCACTGGAGCGGGCCTTGACTTGGGGCCTTAAACAATTTGGGACGCAGCTGCTGATTTGGCCCATTTGTGCGAAACGGCTTTACCGAGCTCTTCACGATTGGAAGGGGCTTTCCGGCTCACGGTACTGGTGAGTGAACCACATTAAGCATTTATTATTTGAGTGTGTGGGAGATTGAAGATTTGGGCATACACAGCCTGCCCTTAGCAACGGTTGGTCCCTGCACGGAAAGAAAAGCCCGTAGACACATGTGCTGGTGTAACCGGGTGGCAGCAGTGTGCTTGTGGAGCTTACAGAACAGCATTATCAGTGCTAAGGGGGAAACACCTTTTTGTACTACTGTAACAAACTGATTGTTGTGGGACTCACAAGTCTGGGATACTGCTCTGCTATATATGTGCACTTGCAAAAGTTTTAAATTCTGAGACAGACCCTACTGCACAAAGCATTTTAAGCTTGCTGTAATAAACAACAGGGGTGCTGGAATAGAAGTGGTCACTGACCCCTTAGCATTTCACAGTTGGGAATGGCTGCTAGGAAAGGCCCAAAACCCTCCAAAAGCTCCCAATCCTCTAACATGGAGCATTACTTGATTTCCTCAGAGACAGCCCCAAGTGCAAACAGACAAGGGCCCACAGGCAGTAAACAAACAACCGCTGTGCAAACATGGAGCGCAGACTCTGATCAATCTAATTATGTTACCAAGGAAGATATCAGACATTTGTCTTCTAAGAATGACATCAAGGAGGCAATGGGTGATGTTAAGCTGATGTTTGGTGAGCTTAAGAAAGACATTATGATGGTGGACCACAAAGTAGCACAGGTAGAAGAAGCACAGGAAATTATGCGCTCAGATCTGCAGCAGCAGGCTAGCTGTATACAATCCCAAGAAGCCTCAGTTCAATCACTAACTGATAGAATCGAAGACCTGGAGAACAGGAGCAGGCGGAATAACCTGCAACTCCGTGGTGTGCCTGAAGCAGTAAGCCCGCCCGACATTAACCATTATATACAAGAATTTTTTAAATTTCTCAAAAATGCACCAGAAACGGATGAAATTCAGGTTGAAAGGGCACATCGGGCGCTCCGTCCTAGGCCTCCAGCCAGAGCACCACCCAGAGACATTATCATAAAACTCCTATCGTACAGGGACAAAGAAGAAATCTTGAGACACGCAAGAAATAAGCACCCACTGCATTTTGAGGGGGCGGAAATACAGGTCTTCAATGATCTGTGCCCAGCTACTCTTCAAAAACGGAGAGATCTTCGCTATATAACTTTAAGGTTAAAGGAGCAGCAGATCGCATATAGGTGGGGGTTCCCCACATGCTTAATAGCATCTAAAAATGGAGCATCTGCCATCTTCAGAACACCGGATGACCTTCCCGCTTTCTGCCAGGCCCTGGGCATCCAGATCAACCCTCCAAACATGGCTGCAGCAGCTAACCAGCAAAGACCTGAGGTGGAGAGGGATAGGGATTGATCCATAGTTTATTAATCCACGAGACTGGTTTAAAAGTTATTATTGAGGTCCCCCTGTTGGACTTGAGAGACATAATCCTTTCACTCAAACTTTCAGTTGTTGCTGTATTTATCAATGCAATGTCTTAAGCTTAGGATATTTCATATTTACTGTTTATCCCTTATGAGATAGATGTCCCCTGCCTTTTGATTTGTCTCCTCTTATTAGTATCATCGTCTAGACCCTTGAAGAAAGATTTTATAAAGGATGTCTTGCAGTTCGTCAGAGTGGAGGTAGATTCTCATGCAGATTGGTAATCACTTAGACTAACTTGTTTATATAGCCATTAATTCTTATATCAATTGCAAGTTTGTTAAATGAATGCATAAACTACTTTCTCAACAGGATGTTCTTAAAAATATTGTAACAGCTAATGTCTAAACGTATTATGAAAAAAACGCATGTGAACATTCCAATTATTTGCTTGTGAAACTAAGTCTTAGAAAATATTGTCTAGGCGTCTTTCTAAATGCGGTACAATCTACGCAGAACTTAGCAAATATTATATGGTTTAGCATTACACTGTTAGCCTTAGCTGGACCTTTGTCGTCAGGATCTAAATGTAAATCATATATGCTATTTTGTGAATTGTAACTCTGCTATGGTACTATATTGCACTTATGTAAAGGATTGATGAATGTTCATTAATAAAGCTTGTTTAAAAAAAAAAAAAAAAACAACCATTAAAATAAACTTTTTCATGATAACAGAGTAGTTATTTAAAAAAATCAAATGTCAAAAACTACCTTCTAAACTACTATAGAAAAATAGAAAAAAGAAACATTGTGAAAAATCCATGCCCTCACCGCCTCCACTCCATTCCGCCACCAAAAAAATGCCACTCAGAGGAGCAGTGGATATGTCACTTTGCTTAAAACTAAAATCATATGTGTTCTGCAATGTTAATAGCTATTTAAAATGAAATCTACCATTAAAATACACTCTTATATAACAACATAGTGGTTATTATTATTATTTTTTTAAAAGTCACAAATTACCTTCTAAACAACCAACAAAACAAGAAAAAAAGTGTGACAAACCCCTGCCCTCTCCCACCTCCACTCCACTCCGCCACCAAAAAAAAGCCACTCAGAGGAGCAGTGGGATGTCACTTTGCATAAATACATTTGTATAAGTTATTTAAAGTAAATAGCTATTAAAAATAAAAACAACCATTAAAATATACTTTTTCATGATAACAGAGTATTTATTTAAAAAAAAAGAAATGTCAAAAACTACCTTCTAAACAACTATAGAAAAAGTGAAAAAAAGAAACATTGTGACAAATCCATGCCCTCACCCGCCTCCACTCCACTCCGCCACCAAAAAATGCCACTCAGATGAGCAGTAGATATGTCACTTTGCATAAAACGAAAATCATATGTGTTCTGCAATGTTAATAGCTATATAAAATGAAATCTACCATTTAAATACACTCTTATATAACAACATAGTGGTTATTTTTTTTTAAAAAAGTCACAAACTACCTTCTAAATAACTAAAAAAAAAGAAAAAATAAGTGTGACAAACCCCTGCCCTCACCCACATCCACTCCACTCCGCCACCAAAAAAATGCCACTCAGAGGAGCAGTGGGATGTCACTTTGCATAAATAAATTTGTATAAGTTATTTAAAGTAAATAGCTATTAAAAATAAAAACAACCATTAAAATATACGTTTTCATGATAACAGAGTATTTATTTGAAAACAAAAACAAATGTCAAAAACTACCTTCTAAACAACTATAGAAAAAAAGAAACATTGTGACAAATCCATGCCCTCACCCGCCTCCACTCCGAGGAGCAGTAGATATGTCACTTTGCATAAAACTAAAATCATATGTGTTCTGCAATGTTAATAGCTATTTAAAATGAAATCTACCATTATAATACACTCTTATATAAGAATATAGTGGTTATTTTTTAAAACAGTCACAAATTACCTTCTAAATAACTAAAAAAAAAAAAGAAAAAATAAGGGTGACAAACCCCTGCCCTCACCCACCTCCACTCCACTCCGCCACCAAAAAAATGCCACTCAGAGGAGCAGTGGATATGTCACATTGCATAAAACGAAAATCATATGTGTTCTGCAATTTTAATAGCTATTTAAAATGAAATCTACCATTAAAATACACTCTTATATAACAACATAGTGGTTATTTTTTTAAAAAGTCACAAACTACCTTCTGAATAATAAAAAAAAAAAAGAAAAAATAAGTGTGACAAACCCCTGCCCTCACCCACGTCCACTCCACTCCGCCACCAAAAAAATGCCACTCAGAGGAGCAGTGGGATGTCACTTTGCATAAATAAATTTGTATAAGTTATTTGAAGTAAATAGCTATTAAAAATAAAAACAACCATTTAAATATACTTTTTCATGATAGCAAAGTAGTTATTTAAAAAAAAAGAAATGTCAAAAACTACCTTCTAAACAACTATAGAAAAAGTGAAAAAAAGAAACATTGTGACAAATCCATGCCCTCACCCGCCTCCACTCCACTCCGCCACCAAAAAAATGCCACTCAGAGGAGCAGTAGATATGTCACTTTGCATAAAACGAAAATCATATGTGTTCTGCAATGTTAATAGCTATATAAAATGAAATCTACCATTTAAATACACTCTTATATAACAACATAGTGGTTATTTTTTTTAAAAAGTCACAAACTACCTTCTAAATAACTAAAAAAAAAGAAAAAATAAGTGTGACAAACCCCTGCCCTCACCCACATCCACTCCACTCCGCCACCAAAAAAATGCCACTCAGAGGAGCAGTGGGATGTCACTTTGCATAAATAAATTTGTATAAGTTATTTAAAGTAAATAGCTATTAAAAATAAAAACAACCATTAAAATATACTTTTTCATGATAACAGAGTAGTTATTTAAAAAAATCAAATGTCAAAAACTACCTTCTAAACAACTATAGAAAAATAGAAAAAAGAAACATTGTGACAAATCCATGCCCTCACCCACCTCCACTGCACTCCGCCACCAAAAAAATGCCACTCAGAGGAACAGTGGATATGTCACTTTGCATAAAACGAAAATCATATGTGTTCTGCAATGTTAATAGCTATTTAAAATGAAATCTACCATTAAAATACACTCTTATAAAACAACATAGAGGTTATTTTTTTAAAAAAGTCACAAACTACCTTCTAAATAATTAAAAAAAATGAAAAAATAAGTGTGACAAACTCCTGCCCTCACCCACGTCCACTCCACTCCGCCACCAAAAAAATGCCACTCAGAGGAGCAGTGGGATGTCACTTTGCATAAATAAATTTGTATAAGTTATTTAAAGTAAATAGCTATTAAAATAAAAACAACCATTAAAATATACTTTTTCATGATAACAGAGTAGTTATTTGAAAACAAAAACAAATGTCAAAAACTACCTCCTAAACAACTATAGAAAAAAGGAAACATTGTGACAAATCCATGCCCTCACCCACCTCCACTCCACTCCGCCACCAAAAAAATGCCACTCAGAGGAGCAGTAGATATGTCACATTGCATAAAACGAAAATCATATGTGTTCTGCAATGTTAATAGCTATTTAAAATGAAATCTACCATTAAAATACACTCTTATATAAGAATATAGTGGTTATTTTTTTAAAAAGGCACAAACTACCTTCTAAATAACTAAAAAAAAAAGAAAAAATAATGGTGACAAACCCCTGCCCTCACCCACCTCCACTCCGCTCCGCCACCAAAAAAATGCCACTCAGAGGAGCAGTGGGATGTCACTTTGCATAAATAAATTTGTATAAGTTATTTGAAGTAAATAGCTATTAAAAATAAAAACAACCATTAAAATATACTTTTTCATGATAGCAAAGTAGTTATTTAAAAAAAAAGAAATGTCAAAAACTACCTTCTAAACAACTATAGAAAAAGTGAAAAAAAGAAACATTGTGACAAACCCCTGCCCTCACCCACCTCAACTCCACTCCGCCACCAAAAAAATGCCACTCAGAGGAGCAGTGGATATGTCACATTGCATAAAACGAAAATCATATGTGTTCTGCAATTTTAATAGCTATTTAAAATGAAATCTACCATTAAAATACACTCTTATATAACAACATAGTGGTTATTTTTTTAAAAAGTCACAAACTACCTTCTGAATAATAAAAAAAAAAAAGAAAAAATAAGTGTGACAAACCCCTGTCCTCACCCACGTCCACTCCACTCCGCCACCAAAAAAATGCCACTCAGAGGAGCAGTGGGATGTCACTTTGCATAAATAAATTTGTATAAGTTATTTGAAGTAAATAGCTATTAAAAATAAAAACAACCATTAAAATATACTTTTTCATGATAGCAAAGTAGTTATTTAAAAAAAAAGAAATGTCAAAAACTACCTTCTAAACAACTATAGAAAAAGTGAAAAAAAGAAACATTGTGACAAATCCATGCCCTCACCCGCCTCCACTCCACTCCGCCACCAAAAAAATGCCACTCAGAGGAGCAGTAGATATGTCACTTTGCATAAAACGAAAATCATATGTGTTCTGCAATGTTAATAGCTATATAAAATGAAATCTACCATTTAAATACACTCTTATATAACAACATAGTGGTTATTTTTTTTAAAAAAGTCACAAACTACCTTCTAAATAACTAAAAAAAAAGAAAAAATAAGTGTGACAAACCCCTGCCCTCACCCACATCCACTCCACTCCGCCACCAAAAAAATGCCACTCAGAGGAGCAGTGGGATGTCACTTTGCATAAATAAATTTGTATAAGTTATTTAAAGTAAATAGCTATTAAAAATAAAAAACAACCATTAAAATATACTTTTTCATGATAACAGAGTAGTTATTTAAAAAAATCAAATGTCAAAAACTACCTTCTAAACAACTATAGAAAAATAGAAAAAAGAAACATTGTGACAAATCCATGCCCTCACCCACCTCCACTGCACTCCGCCACAAAAAAAATGCCACTTAGAGGAACAGTGGATATGTCACTTTGCATAAAACGAAAATCATATGTGTTCTGCAATGTTAATAGCTATTTAAAATGAAATCTACCATTAAAATACACTCTTATAAAACAACATAGAGGTTATTTTTTTAAAAAGTCACAAACTACCTTCTAAATAATTAAAAAAAATGAAAAAATAAGTGTGACAAACTCCTGCCCTCACCCACGTCCACTCCACTCCGCCACCAAAAAAATGCCACTCAGAGGAGCAGTGGGATGTCACTTTGCATAAATAAATTTGTATAAGTTATTTAAAGTAAATAGCTATTAAAATAAAAACAACCATTAAAATATACTTTTTCATGATAACAGAGTAGTTATTTGAAAACAAAAACAAATGTCAAAAACTACCTCCTAAACAACTATAGAAAAAAAGAAACATTGTGACAAATCCATGCCCTCACCCACCTCCACTCCACTCCGCCACCAAAAAAATGCCACTCAGAGGAGCAGTAGATATGTCACATTGCATAAAACGAAAATCATATGTGTTCTGCAATGTTAATAGCTATTTAAAATTAAATCTACCATTAAAATACACTCTTATATAAGAATATAGTGGTTATTTTTTTAAAAAGGCACAAACTACCTTCTAAATAACTAAAAAAAAAAGAAAAAATAATGGTGACAAACCCCTGCCCTCACCCACCTCCACTCCACTCCGCCACCAAAAAATGCCACTCAGAGAAGCAATGGGATGTCACTTTGCATAAATAAATTTGTATAAGTTATTTGAAGTAAATAGCTATTAAAAATAAAAACAACCATTAAAATATACTTTTTCATGATAGCAGAGTAGTTATTTAAAAAAAAAAGAAATGTAAAAAACTACCTTCTAAACAACTATACAAAAAAATAAACATTTTGACAAATCCATGCCCTCACCCGCCTCCACTCCACTCCGCCACCAAAAAAATGCCACTCAGAGGAGCAGTAGATATGTCACTTTGCATAAAACTAAAATCATATGTGTTGTGCAATGCTAATAGCTATTTAAAATGAAATCTACCATTAAAATACACTCTTATATAAGAATATAGTGGTTATTTTTTAAAAAAGGCACAAACTACCTTCTAAATAACTAAAAAAGAAAAGAAAAAATAAGGGTGACAAACCCCTGCCCTCACCTACCTCCACTCCACTCCGCCACCAAAAAATGCCACTCAGAGGAGCAGTGGGATGTCACTTTCATAATTAAATTTGTATAAGTTATTTAAAGTAAATAGCTATTAAAAATAAAAACAACCATTAAAATATACTCTTATAAAACAACATAGAGGTTATTTTTTTAAAAAGTCACAAACTACCTTCTAAATAATTAAAAAAAATGAAAAAATAAGTGTGACAAACTCCTGCCCTCACCCACGTCCACTCCACTCCGCCACCAAAAAAATGCCACTCAGAGGAGCAGTGGGATGTCACTTTGCATAAATAAATTTGTATAAGTTATTTAAAGTAAATAGCTATTAAAATAAAAACAACCATTAAAATATACTTTTTCATGATAACAGAGTAGTTATTTGAAAACAAAAACAAATGTCAAAAACTACCTCCTAAACAACTATAGAAAAAAAGAAACATTGTGACAAATCCATGCCCTCACCCACCTCCACTCCACTCCGCCACCAAAAAAATGCCACTCAGAGGAGCAGTAGATATGTCACATTGCATAAAACGAAAATCATATGTGTTCTGCAATGTTAATAGCTATTTAAAATTAAATCTACCATTAAAATACACTCTTATATAAGAATATAGTGGTTATTTTTTTAAAAAGGCACAAACTACCTTCTAAATAACTAAAAAAAAAAGAAAAAATAATGGTGACAAACCCCTGCCCTCACCCACCTCCACTCCACTCCGCCACCAAAAAATGCCACTCAGAGAAGCAATGGGATGTCACTTTGCATAAATAAATTTGTATAAGTTATTTGAAGTAAATAGCTATTAAAAATAAAAACAACCATTAAAATATACTTTTTCATGATAGCAAAGTAGTTATTTAAAAAAAAAGAAATGTCAAAAACTACCTTCTAAACAACTATAGAAAAAGTGAAAAAAAGAAACATTGTGACAAATCCATGCCCTCACCCGCCTCCACTCCACTCCGCCACCAAAAAAATGCCACTCAGAGGAGCAGTAGATATGTCACTTTGCATAAAACGAAAATCATATGTGTTCTGCAATGTTAATAGCTATATAAAATGAAATCTACCATTTAAATACACTCTTATATAACAACATAGTGGTTATTTTTTTTAAAAAAGTCACAAACTACCTTCTAAATAACTATAGAAAAAAAGAAACATTGTGACAAATCCATGCCCTCACCCACCTCCACTCCACTCCGCCACCAAAAAAATGCCACTCAGAGGAGCAGTAGATATGTCACATTGCATAAAACAAAAATCATATGTGTTCTGCAATGTTAATAGCTATTTAAAATTAAATCTACCATTAAAATACACTCTTATATAACAATATAGTGGTTATTTTTTTAAAAAGTCACAAACTACCTTCTAAATAATAAAAAAAAAAAAGAAAAAATAAGTGTGACAAACCCCTGCCCTCACCCACGTCCACTCCGCTCCGCCACCAAAAAAATGCCACTCAGAGGAGCAGTGGGATGTCACTTTGCATAAATAAATTTGTATAAGTTATTTGAAGTAAATAGCTATTAAAAATAAAAACAACCATTAAAATATACGTTTTCATGATAACAGAGTATTTATTTGAAAACAAAAACAAATGTCAAAAACTACCTTCTAAACAACTATAGAAAAAAAGAAACATTGTGACAAATCCATGCCCTCACCCGCCTCCACTCCGCCACCAAACAAATGGCACTCAGAGGAGCAGTAGATATGTCACTTTGCATAAAACTAAAATCATATGTGTTCTGCAATGTTAATAGCTATTTAAAATGAAATCTACCATTATAATACACTCTTATATAAGAATATAGTGGTTATTTTTTAAAAAAGTCACAAATTACCTTCTAAATAACTAAAAAAAAAAAAAAGAAAAAATAAGGGTGACAAACCCCTGCCCTCACCCACCTCCACTCCACTCCGCCACCAAAAAAATGCCACTCAGAGGAGCAGTGGATATGTCACATTGCATAAAACGAAAATCATATGTGTTCTGCAATTTTAATAGCTATTTAAAATTAAATCTACCATTAAAATACACTCTTATATAACAACATAGTGGTTATTTTTTTAAAAAGTCACAAACTACCTTCTGAATAATAAAATAAAAAAAAAAAATAAGTGTGACAAACCCCTGCCCTCACCCACGTCCACTCCACTCCGCCACCAAAAAAATGCCACTCAGAGGAGCAGTGGGATGTCACTTTGCATAAATTAATTTGTATAAGTTATTTGAAGTAAATAGCTATTAAAAATAAAAACAACCATTAAAATATACTTTTTCATGATAGCAAAGTAGTTATTTAAAAAAAAAGAAATGTCAAAAACTACCTTATAAACAACTATAGAAAAAGTGAAAAAAAGAAACATTGTGACAAATCCATGCCCTCACCCGCCTCCACTCCACTCCGCCACCAAAAAAATGCCACTCAGAGGAGCAGTAGATATGTCACTTTGCATAAAACGAAAATCATATGTGTTCTGCAATGTTAATAGCTATATAAAATGAAATCTACCATTTAAATACACTCTTATATAACAACATAGTGGTTATTTTTTTTTAAAAAGTCACAAACTACCTTCTAAATAACTAAAAAAAAAGAAAAAATAAGTGTGACAAACCCCTGCCCTCACCCACATCCACTCCACTCCGCCACCAAAAAAATGCCACTCAGAGGAGCAGTGGGATGTCACTTTGCATAAATAAATTTGTATAAGTTATTTAAAGTAAATAGCTATTAAAAATAAAAACAACCATTAAAATATACTTTTTCATGATAACAGAGTAGTTATTTGAAAACAAAAACAAATGTCAAAAACTACCTCCTAAACAACTATAGAAAAAAAGAAACATTGTGACAAATCCATGCCCTCACCCACCTCCACTCCACTCCGCCACCAAAAAAATGACACTCAGAGGAGCAGTAGATATGTCACATTGCATAAAACGAAAATCATATGTGTTCTGCAATGTTAATAGCTATTTAAAATTAAATCTACCATTAAAATACACCCTTATATAAGAATATAGTGGTTATTTTTTTAAAAAGGCACAAACTACCTTCTAAATAACTAAAAAAAAAAAGAAAAAATAATGGTGACAAACCCCTGCCCTCACCCACCTCCACTCCACTCCGCCACCAAAAAATGCCACTCAGAGAAGCAGTGGGATGTCACTTTGCATAAATAAATTTGTATAAGTTAGTTAAAGTAAATAGCTATTAAAAATAAAAACAACCATTAAAATATACTTTTTCATGATAGCAAAGTAGTTATTTAAAAAAAAAGAAATGTCAAAAACTACCTTCTAAACAACTATAGAAAAAGTGAAAAAAAGAAACATTGTGACAAATCCATGCCCTCACCCGCCTCCACTCCACTCCGCCACCAAAAAAATGCCACTCAGAGGAGCAGTGGATATGTCACTTTGCATAAAACGAAAATCATATGTGTTCTGCAATGTTAATAGCTATATAAAATGAAATCTACCATTAAAATACACTCTTATATAACAACAGAGTGGTTATTTGTTTTAAAAAGTCACAAACTACCTTCTAAATAATTAGAAAAATTGAAAAAATAAGTGTGACAAACCCCTGCCCTCACCCACGTCCACTCCGCCACCAAAAAAATGCCACTCAGAGGAGCAGTGGGATGTCACTTTGCATAAATAAATTTGTATAAGTTATTTAAAGTAAATAGCTATTAAAAATAAAAACAACCATTAAAATATACTTTTTCATGATAACAGAGTATTTATTTGAAAACAAAAACAAATGTGAAAAACTACCTTCTAAACAACTATAGAAAAAAAGAAACATTGTGACAAATCCATGCCCTCACCCGCCTCCACTCCACTCCGCCACCAAAAAAATGCCACTCAGAGGAGCAGTAGATATGTCACTTTGCATAAAACTAAAATCATTTGTGTTCTGCAATGTTAATAGCGATTTAAAATGAAATCTACCATTATAATACACTCTTATATAAGAATATAGTGGTTATTTTTTTAAAAAGTCACAAATTACCTTCTAAATAACTAAAAAAAAAAAGAAAAAATAAGGGTGACTAACCCCTGCCCTCACCCACCTCCACTCCACTCCGCCACCAAAAAAATGCCACTCAGAGGAGCAGTGGATATGTCACATTGCATAAAACGAAAATCATATGTGTTCTGCAATTTTAATAGCTATTTAAAATGAAATCTACCATTAAAATACACATTTTTTTTAAACTTTTATATATATATATATATATATATATATATATATATATATATATATATATATATATATATATATATATATATATATATATATACATAACCAACAGTGTGTGTCAAACAAAAGACAAATCAGATTGCAATTCTTTAGCCACGCAGGGCAAAAAGTAGAAGAAAAAAAACAAAAAAATAATGGCATCCTGAGGACAAGCAATAAAGAGCAAACAACAAAGAAAGAAAAAAAATAATTGCATTATTATATAGATGAAAGATCATTACATTTTGCTCATAAATGGTTTTCTTAATAAAAAACATACACTGCTGGAATTTTTTTAAAGAACTTTTACACAACATTATGTACAACTTAAACGAAAAACCATGACATATTGTTTTGTACATATTGAAGTAAAACACTAAAAAAAATTAAAAAAAAATTAAAACAAAACAGAACAGAACCAAACAAGAAGAAAATAGCGGGATAGAGAAAAAAAAAAAAAAAAATTCCAGACGCATCCTCTCCTCCACTCCCAACCCTCCACCTACCTACCCCTCCAGACTGCTTAATCCAGCTATGTGGAAAGACATTTAATAGTGTCAATTTCGCAAAACTTACAGATGATAAGAAGGGGGAGAGAATCATTTTTTGAATACCACTTGGGTATGTTAGAATAACAGGTGACCATCTCCATAGGAATTTCTTAATTCTTTTCTCAGAGGCATCATGGAGATGGAATGATTCAAAAACAATCTGATCTTGAAAAATTTTAAACACCAAAGCAAGTCCTAATACACGCTTACTTTTCCAATTTTTAAGGATACAATATCTAACTGCTAATATAACTGTGTTTAAACTTTCTACGGTATTCCTATTAATCGCATCATTAAAAGGATATAAAAAAATGATATCCTCCACTGCTAACGATATTGTAACTTTGTAAAGTTTATTAAACCAGTAGATTATCTTTAACCATAATTGTCTAACCATAGGGCATGACCAAAACATATGAAGTATATCTGCTTTATAATATGCACAACGTGGACATATATTAACCGATGAAGGATAAAACTTATTTAACTTCCAAGGTGAAATATAGAAGTCGTTAATCAATTTCATATGTGATTCATTCCAGGCCATTGGTACTTTACATTTATGCAGCGAGTTAAAACTTTGTGAGATATTTTCATAATCTATCGAAGGAATTCTTGAAACCCAAAATTTAGACAAATTATCCCTAATGACCAAGCTCTGCTTATTCAACAAAATGTCATATATCAAGGAAAATCGATGCATCACCTGTGATGAATTTTTGTATACAAAGTTTAATATCCGCCCAGGCTATTATGAATGTATCCTGCCACTTCTGGTCCAAAATGAAATGACGAATTTTGAAATAAGCAAATAAGTTAGATCTAGGTAAACCATATTTACTAAAGATATCCTCTACAGAAATTATTTGATAGTTTTCATCAAGAAGTTGTTTAACGAAACATAACCCTTTTTCTGCCCAATCTCTGAAAACCTTTTGATATAACCCAGGAGGAAAACTCGGATTACTTAAAATAGGTAGAAACTCTGAAAAAGAATAGTCTAGCTCTAAAATTGAGCATAACTTTTGCCACGCATGTACAACATTTTTTAAAGAAACAAGACAGCTAACATTCTGCGGCAAATTCTGTACTTTGCAATGTAGAATCGCTTTTAATGAGAATGGAGCAATTAAAAATGATTCTATCTCTTCGGATGAGACAATATTAGAACTATCGAGCCAATCTAATGCTATTTTGGACAACGCCGCCAAATTATAAAGTTTAAGATTAGGTAATGCTAAGCCGGCAGCTCCCGCAGTTTGCATGAGTCTTCCCAGAGCTATTCGAGATTTTTTATTATTCCAGATAAATTTAGAAAATAAAGCATTGATTATCTTTAGATCCTTATTTGATATAAACAGTGGTAAATTCTGGAACGGGTATAACAAACATGGAAAGATAATGGATTTGATTAAACTGACACGTGCTGTCAGAGACAGTGGAAAAGCCCCCCAGAGTTGTAGATCAGCAGCAATCTTTTGAAACAGATGGTCGAAATTGGCTTTATACCAATTCCTGTGTAAGACTAACCCTAGATATTTAATAGCATCAACTTGTTTAAACGGTATACTAGATGGAACTATCAGACTATTATTAAAACACAGTAATTCACTCTTTTCTAGATTTATCTTATACCCAGAAAACGAGCTGAAGAGTTTCAAGGTTTGTAGGACCACCGTAATAGACTGCTGAACATTCGCTAAAAATAATAGTACGTCGTCCGCATATAACAAGATTTTAAGAGAGTATGTGCCAAGCTGACATCCTATTAAGACTTCTCTAAATCGTATTGCTAGGGGTTCTAGTGCAATATTAAAGAGTAACGGGGACAACGGGCACCCCTGCCTAGTGCCCCTTTGTAAAATTATTTTGGATGATAGGGTCCCATTGATAAGTAAAAAAGATATTGGATTATGATATATTCTATGAATAAAATGTAAAAATTCTCCTTTAAAACCAAATTGCTCTAAAGACCTAAATAAGTAGTCCCAGATAATTGAATCAAATGCTTTAATAGCATCCAGAGAGAGAATCGCAGCGTCTTGCCATAGCGGATTCTTCCTACCCTGGTCTATGTTCCAAGCATAATCCAGAAGTTTAATTAATTTACGTGTATTTTTTGTTGGATTTCTAGTTAGCATAAATCCGGACTGATCTGGACGTATAATATTATGTAGACACTTAGATACTCTAGCCGCAATAATTACCATTAATATTTTATAATCTATATTTAAAACAGATATTGGCCTATAAGAGGCCGGTTCTTCCGGGTTTTTACCTTTCTTTAGAATCAGAGAAATATTCGTCGCGGAGAAATATTTTGATATAGGATTCATTGAATGAAAGTAAGAATTGAAAAGTTTTTCTAAAATCGCAGATACCTCTTCACTCAAACATTTATAGAATTCAGCGGGGAACCCATCGGGACCCGCTGCTTTATTCATCTTTAAATTATCTATATAAAATACACTCTTATATAACAACATAGTAGTTATTTTTTTAAAAAGTCACAAACTACCTTCTAAATAATAAAAAAAGAAAAGGAAAAAATAAGTGTGACAAACCCCTGCCCTCACCCACGTCCACTCCACTCCACTACCAAAAAAATGCCACTCAGAGGAGCAGTGGGATGTCACTTTGCATAAATAAATTTGTATAAGTTATTTAAAGTAAATAGCTATTAAAAATAAAAACAACCATTAAAATATATTTTTTCATGATAGCAGAGTAGTTATTTAAAAAAAAAAGAAATGTAAAAAACTACCTTCTAAACAACTATACAAAAAAATAAACATTTTGACAAATCCATGCCCTCACCCGCCTCCACTCCACTCCGCCACCAAAAAAATGCCACTCAGAGGAGCAGTAGATATGTCACTTTGCATAAAACTAAAATCATATGTGTTGTGCAATGCTAATAGCTATTTAAAATGAAATCTACCATTAAAATACACTCTTATATAAGAATATAGTGGTTATTTTTTAAAAAAGGCACAAACTACCTTCTAAATAACTAAAAAAGAAAAGAAAAAATAAGGGTGACAAACCCCTGCCCTCACCTACCTCCACTCCACTCCGCCACCAAAAAATGCCACTCAGAGGAGCAGTGGGATGTCACTTTCATAATTAAATTTGTATAAGTTATTTAAAGTAAATAGCTATTAAAAATAAAAACAACCATTAAAATATACTTTTTCATGATAGCAAAGTAGTTATTTAAAAAAAAAAGAAATGTCAAAAACTACCTTCTAAACAACTATAGAAAAAGTGAAAAAAAGAAACATTGTGACAAATCCATGCCCTCACTCGCCTCCACTCCACTCCGCCACCAAAAATATGCCACTCAGAGGAGCAGTAGATATGTCACTTTGCATAAAACGAAAATCATATGTGTTCTGCAATGTTAATAGCTATATAAAATGAAATCTACCATTAAAATACACTCTTATATAACAACATAGTGGTTATTTTTTTAAAAAAGTCACAAACTACCTTCCAAATAACTAAAAAAAAAGAAAAAATAAGTGTGACAAACCCCTGCCCTCACCCACGTCCACTCCGCCACCAAAAAAATGCCACTCAGAGGAGCAGTGGGATGTCACTTTGCATAAATAAATTTGTATAAATTATTTAAAGTAAATAGCTATTAAAAATAAAAACAACCCTTAAAATATACTTTTTCATGATAGCAAAGTAGTTATTTAAAAAAAAAAAAGAAATGTCAAAAACTACCTTCTAAACAACTATAGAAAAAGTGAAAAAAAGAAACATTGTGACAAATCCATGCCCTCACCTGCCTCCACTCCACTCCGCCACCAAAAAAATGCCACTCAGAGGAGCAGTGGATATGTCACTTTGCATAAAACGAAAATCATATCTGTTCTGCAATGTTAATAGCTATTTAAAATGAAATCTACCATTAAAATACACTCTTATATAACAACATAGTGGTTATTTTTTTTAAAAGTCACAAACTACCTTCTAAATAATAAAAGAAAAAATAAGTGTGACAAACCCCTGCCCCCACCCACGTCCACTCCACTCCACCACCAAAAAAATGCCACTCAGAGGAGCAGTGGGATGTCACTTTGCATAAATAAATTTGTATAAGTTATTTAAACTAAATAGCTATTAAAAATAAAAACAACCATTAAAATATACTTTTTCATGATAGCAGAGTAGTTATTTAAAAAAATCAAATGTCAAAAACTACCTTCTAAACAACTATAGAGAAAGAGAAAAAAGAAACATTGTGACAAATCCATGCCCTCACCTGCCCCCACTCCACTCCGCCACCAAAAAAATTACACTCAGAGGAGCAGTGGATATGTCACTTTGCATAAAACGAAAAAATCATATGTGTTCTGCAATGTTAATAGCTATTTAAAATGAAATCTACCATTAAAAAACACTCTTATATAACAACAGAGTGGTTATTTTTTTTAAAAAAGTCACAAATTACGTTCTAAATAATTTTAAAAAATGAAAAAATAAGTGTGACAAACCCCTGTCCTCACCCACGTCCACTCCACTCCGCCACCAAAAAAATGCCACTCAGAGGAGCAGTGGGATGTCACTTTGCATAAATAAATTTGTATAAGCTATTTAAAGTAAATAGCTATTAAAAATAAAAACAACCATTAAAATATACTTTTTCATGATAGCAGAGTAGTTATTTAAAAAAAAAAAGAAATGTCAAAAACTACCTTCTAAACAACTATAGAAAAATAGAAAAAAGAAACATTGTGACAAATCCATGCCCTCACCCGCCTCCACTCCACTCCGCCACCAAAAACATTCCACTGAGAGGAGCAGTGGATATGTCACTTTGCATAAAACTAAAATCATATGTGTTCTGCAATGTAAATAGCTATTTAAAATGAAATCTACCATTAAAATACACTCTTATATAACAATATAGTGGTTATTTTTTTAAAAAGGCACAAACTACCTTCTAAATAACTAAAAAAAAAAAAGAAAAAATAAGGGTGACAAACCCCTGCCCTCACCCACCACCACCCCACTAAAAATAATAGTACGTCGTCCGCATATAACAAGATTTTAAGAGAGTATGTGCCAAGCTGACATCCTATTAAGACTTCTCTAAATCGTATTGCTAGGGGTTCTAGTGCAATATTAAAGAGTAACAGGGACAACGGGCACCCCTGCCTAGTGCCCCTTTGTAAAATTATTTTGGATGATAGGGTCCCATTGATAAGTAAAAAAGATATTGGATTATGATATATTCTATGAATAAAATGTAAAAATTCTCCTTTAAAACCAAATTGCTCTAAAGACCTAAATAAGTAGTCCCAGATAATTGAATCAAATGCTTTAATAGCATCCAGAGAGAGAATCGCAGCGTCTTGCCATAGCGGATTCTTCCTACCCTGGTCTATGTTCCAAGCATAATCCAGAAGTTTAATTAATTTACGTGTATTTTTTGTTGGATTTCTAGTTAGCATAAATCCGGACTGATCTGGATGTATAATATTATGTAGACACTTAGATACTCTAGCCGCAATAATTACCATTAATATTTTATAATCTATATTTAAAACAGATATTGGCCTATAAGAGGCCGGTTCTTCCGGGTTTTTACCTTTCTTTAGAATCAGAGAAATATTCGTCGCGGAGAAATATTTTGATATAGGATTCATTGAATGAAAGTAAGAATTGAAAAGTTTTTCTAAAATCGCAGATACCTCTTCACTCAAACATTTATAGAATTCAGCGGGGAACCCATCGGGACCCGCTGCTTTATTCATCTTTAAATTATCTATATAAAATACACTCTTATATATAACAACATAGTAGTTATTTTTTTAAAAAGTCACAAACTACCTTCTAAATAATAAAAAAAGAAAAGGAAAAAATAAGTGTGACAAACCCCTGCCCTCACCCACGTCCACTCCACTCCACCACCAAAAAAATGCCACTCAGAGGAGCAGTGGGATGTCACTTTGCATAAATAAATTTGTATAAGTTATTTAAACTAAATAGCTATTAAAAATAAAAACAACCATTAAAATATACTTTTTCATGATAGCAGAGTAGTTATTTAAAAAAATCAAATGTCAAAAACTACCTTCTAAACAACTATAGAGAAAGAGAAAAAAGAAACATTGTGACAAATCCATGCCCTCACCCGCCCCCACTCCACTCCGCCACCAAAAAAATTCCACTCAGAGGAGCAGTGGATATGTCACTTTGAATAAAACGAAAATCATATGTTTTCTGCAATGTTAATAGCTATTTAAAATGAAATCTACCATTAAAATACACTCTTATATAACAACAGAGTGGTTATTTTTTTTTAAAAAAAGTCACAAATTACGTTCTAAATAATTTTAAAAAATGAAAAAATAAGTGTGACAAACCCCTGTCCTCACCCACGTCCACTCCACTCCGCCACCAAAAAAATGCCACTCAGAGGAGCAGTGGGATGTCACTTTGCATAAATAAATTTGTATAAGCTATTTAAAGTAAATAGCTATTAAAAATAAAAACAACCATTAAAATATACTTTTTCATGATAGCAGAGTAGTTATTTAAAAAAAAAAAGAAATGTCAAAAACTACCTTCTAAACAACTATAAAAAAATAGAAAAAAGAAACATTGTGACAAATCCATGCCCTCACCCGCCTCCACTCCACTCCGCCACCAAAAACATTCCACTGAGAGGAGCAGTGGATATGTCACTTTGCATAAAACTAAAATCATATGTGTTCTGCAATGTAAATAGCTATTTAAAATGAAATCTACCATTAAAATACACTCTTATATAATAATATAGTGGTTATTTTTTTAAAAAGGCACAAACTACCTTCTAAATAACTAAAAAAAAAAAAGAAAAAATAAGGGTGACAAACCCCTGCCCTCACCCACCTCCACTCCACTCCGCCACCAAAAAATGCCACTCAGAGGAGCAGTGGGATGTCACTTTGCATAAATAAATTTGTATAAGTTATTTAAAGTAAATAGCTATTAAAAATAAAAACAACCATTAAAATATACTTTTTCATGATAGCAAAGTAGTTAAAAAACTACCTTCTAAACAACTATAGAAAAAGTGAAAAAAAGAAACATTGTGACAAATCCATGCCCTCACCCGCCTCCACTCCACTCCACCACCAAAAAAATGCCACTCAGAGGAGCAGTAGATATGTCACTTTGCATAAAACGAAAATCATATGCGTTCCGCAATGTTAATAGCTATTTAAAATGAAATCTACCATTAAAATACACTCTTATATAACAACAGAGTGGTTATTTTTTTTTAAAAGTCACAAATTACCATCTAAATAATTTAAAAAAATGAAAAATAAGTGTGACAAACCCCTGTCCTCACCCACGTCCACTCCACTCCGCCACCAAACAAAATGCCACTCAGAGGAGCAGTGGGATGTCACTTTACATAAATAAATTTGTATAAGCTATTTAAAGTAAATGGCTATTAAAAATAAAAACAACCATTAAAATATACTTTTTCGTGATAGCAGAGAAGTTTTTTAAAAAAAAAAGAAATGTCAAAAACTACCTTCTAAACAACTATAGAAAAAAAGAAACATTGTGACAAATCCATGCCCTCACCCGCCTCCACTCCACTCCGCCACCAAAAAAATGCCACTCAGAGGAGCAGTAGATATGTCACTTTGCATAAAACGAAAATCATATGTGTTCTGCAATGTTAATAGCTATTTAAAATTAAATCTACCATTAAAATACACTCTTATATAACAACATAGTGGTTATTTTTTTTAAAAAGTCACAAACTACATTCTAAATAACTAAAAAAAAAGAAAAAATAAGTGTGACAAACCCCTGCCGTCACCCACGTCCACTCCACTCCGCCACCAAAAAAATGCCACTCAGAGGAGCAGTAGATATGTCACTTTGCATAAAACGAAAATCATATCTGTTCTGCAATGTTAATAGCTATTTAAAATGAAATCTACCATTAAAATACACTCTTATATAACAACATAGTGGTTATTTTTTTTAAAAGTCACAAACTACCTTCTAAATAATAAAAGAAAAAATAAGTGTGACAAACCCCTGCCCCCACCCACGTCCACTCCACTCCACCACCAAAAAAATGCCACTCAGAGGAGCAGTGGGATGTCACTTTGCATAAATAAATTTGTATAAGTTATTTAAAGTAAATAGCTATTAAAAATAAAAACAACCATTAAAATATACTTTTTCATGATAGCAGAGTAGTTATTTTAAAAAAAAAGAAATGTCAAAAACTACCTTCTAAACAACTATAGAAAAAAAAGAAACATTGTGACAAATCCATGCCCTCACCCGCCTCCACTCCACTCTGCCACCAAAAAAATGCCACTCAGAGGAGCAGTAGATATGTCACTTTGCATAAAACTAAAATCATATGTGTTCTGCAATGTAAATAGCTATTTAAAATGAAATCTACCATTAAAATACACTCTTATATAAGAATATAGTGGTTATTTTTTTAAAAAGGTACAAACTACCTTCTAAATAACTAAAAAAAAAAAAGAAAAAATAAGGGTGACAAACCCCTGCCCTCACCCACCTCCACTCCACTCCGCCACCAAAAAATGCCACTCAGAGGAGCAGTGGGATGTCACTTTGCATAAATAAATTTGTATAAGTTATTTAAAGTAAATAGCTATTAAAAATAAAAACAACCATTAAAATATACTTTTTCATGATAGCAAAGTAGTTATTTTAAAAAAAAGAAATGTCAAAAACTACCTTCTAAACAACTATAGAAAAAGTGAAAAAAAAAGAAACATTGTGACAAATCCATGCCCTCACCCGCCTCCACTCCACTCCGTCACCAAAAAAATGCCACTCAGAGGAGCAGTAGATATGTCACTTTGCATAAAACGAAAATCATATGTGTTCTGGAATGTTAATAGCTATTTAAAATGAAATCTACCATTAAAATACACTCTTATATAACAACAGAGTGGTTATTTTTTTTAAAAAGTCACAAATTACCATCTAAATAATTTAAAAAAATGAAAAATAAGTGTGACAAACCCCTGTCCTCACCACTCCGCCACCAAAAAATGCCACTCAGAGGAGCAGTGGGATGTCACTTTGCATAAATAAATTTGTATAAGTTATTTAAAGTAAATAGCTATTAAAAATAAAAACAACCATTAAAATATACTTTTTCATGATAGCAAAGTAGTTATTTTAAAAAAAAGAAATGTCAAAAACTACCTTCTAAACAACTATAGAAAAAGTGAAAAAAAAAGAAACATTGTGACAAATCCATGCCCTCACCCGCCCCCACTCCACTCCGCCACCAAAAAAATTCCACTCAGAGGAGCAGTGGATATGTCACTTTGAATAAAACGAAAATCATATGTGTTCTGCAATGTTAATAGCTATTTAAAATGAAATCTACCATTAAAATACACTCTTATATAAGAATATAGTGGTTATTTTTTTAAAAAGGCACAAACTACCTTCTAAATAACTAAAAAAAAAAAGAAAAATTAAGGGTGACAAACCCCTGCCCTCACCCACCTCCACTCCACTCAGCCACCAAAAAAAAATTTGTATAAGTTATTTAAAGTAAATAGCTATCAAAAATAAAAACAACCATTAAAATATACTTTTTCATGATAGCAGAGTAGTTATTTAAAAAAAAAAGAAATGTCAAAAACTACCTTCTAAACAACTATACAAAAAAAGAAACATTGTGACAAATCCATGCCCTCACCCGCCTCCACTCCACCCCGCCACCAAAAAAATGCCACTCAGAGGAGATGATAGCGAAGTAGTTATTTAAAAAAATAAAATGTTAAAAACTACCTTCTAAACAACTATAGAAAAATAGAAAAAAGAAACATTGTGACAAATCAATGCCGTCACCCGCCTCCACTCCACTCCCCCACCAAAAAAATGCCACTCAGAGGAGCAGTAGATATGTCACTTTGCATAAAACTAAAATCATATGTGTTCTGCAATGTTAATAGCTATTTAAAATTAAATCTACCATTATAATACACTCTTATATAAGAATATAGTGGTTATTTTTTTAAAAAAGTCACAAATTACCTTCTAAATAACTAAAAAAAAGAAAAGAAAATAATTTAAAAAAAAAAGAAAAAATAAGTGTGACAAACCCCTGCCCTCACCCACATCCACTCCGCCACCAACAAATGCCACTCAGAGGAGCAGTGGGATGTCACTTTGCATAAATAAATTTGTATAAGTTATTTAAAGTAAATAGCTATTAAAAATAAAAACAACAATTAAAATATACTTTTTTATGATAGCAAAGTAGTTATTTAAAAAAATAAAATGTTAAAAACTACCTTCTAAACAACTATAGAAAAATAGAAAAAAGAAACATTGTGACAAATCCATGCCGTCACCCGCCTCCACTCCACTCCGCCACCAAAAAAATTCCACTCAGAGGAGCAGTGGATATGTCACTTTGCATAAAACGAAAATCATATGTGTTCTGCAATGTTAATAGCTATTTAAAATGAAATCTACCATTAAAATACACTCTAATATAACAACATAGTGGTTATTTTTTTTTTAAAAGTCACAAACTACCTTCTAAATAACTAAAAAAAAAAAAAGAAAAAATAAGGGTGACAAACCCCTGCCCTCACCCACCTCCACTCCACTCCGCCACCAAAAAATGCCACTCAGAGGAGCAGTGGGATGTCACTTTGCATAAATAAATTTGTATAAGTTATTTAAAGTAAATAGCTATTAAAAATAAAAACAACCATTTAAATATACGTTTTCATGATAACAGAGTAGTTATTTGAAAACAAAAACAAATGTCGAAAACTACCTTCTAAACAACTATAGAAAAAAAGAAAGATTGTGACAAATCCATGCCCTCACCCGCCTCCACTCCACTCCGCCACCAAAAAAATGCCACTCAGAGGAGCAGTAGATATGTCACTTTGCATAAAACGAAAATCATATGTGTTCTGCAATGTTAATAGCTATTTAAAATTAAATCTACCATTAAAATACACTCTTATATAACAACATAGTTTTTTTTTTTTTTTTTTTTTAAAAAGTCACAAACTACCTTCTAAACAACTAACAAAACAAGAAAAAAAAGTGTGACAAACCCCTGCCCTCTCCCACCTGCCACTCAGAAGAGCAGTGGGATGTCACTTTGCATAAATACATTTGTATAAGTTATTTAAAGTAAATAGCTATTAAAAATAAAAACAACCATTAAAATATACTTTTTTATGATAGCAAAGTAGTTATTTAAAAAAAAAAAGAAATATCAAAAACTACCTTATAAACAACTATAGAAAAAGTGAAAAAAAGAAACATTGTGACAAATCCATGCCCTCACCCGCCTCCACTCCACTCCGCCACCAAAAAAATGCCACTCAGAGGAGCAGTAGATATGTCACTTTGCATAAAACGAAAATCATATGTGTTCTGCAATGTTAATAGCTATTTAAAATGAAAACTACCATTAAAATACACTCTTAGATAAGAATATAGTGGTTATTTTTTTAAAAAGGCACAAACTACCTTCTAAATAACTAAAAAAAAAAAAAGAAAAAAACAGAATTTATGCTTACCTGATAAATTACTTTCTCCAACGGTGTGTCCGGTCCACAGCGTCATCCTTACTTGTGGGATATTCTCTTCCCCAACAGGAAATGGCAAAGAGTCCCAGCAAAGCTGGTCACATGATCCCTCCTAGGCTCCGCCCACCCCAGTCATTCGACCGACGGACAGGAGGAAATATATATAGGAGAAACCATATGATACCGTGGTGACTGTAGTTAGAGAAAATAATTCATCAGACCTGATTAAAAAACCAGGGCGGGCCGTGGACCGGACACACCGTTGGAGAAAGTAATTTATCAGGTAAGCATAAATTCTGTTTTCTCCAACATTGGTGTGTCCGGTCCACGGCGTCATCCTTACTTGTGGGAACCAATACCAAAGCTTTAGGACACGGATGAAGGGAGGGAGCAAATCAGGTCACCTAAATGGAAGGCACCACGGCTTGCAAAACCTTTCTCCCAAAAATAGCCTCCGAAGAAGCAAAAGTATCAAATTTGTAAAATTTGGCAAAAGTGTGCAGTGAAGACCAAGTCGCTGCCTTACATATCTGGTCAACAGAAGCCTCGTTCTTGAAGGCCCATGTGGAAGCCACAGCCCTAGTGGAGTGAGCTGTGATTCTTTCAGGAGGCTGCCGTCCGGCAGTCTCATAAGCCAATCGGATAATGCTTTTAAGCCAAAAGGAAAGAGAGGTAGAAGTCGCTTTTTGACCTCTCCTTTTACCAGAATAAACAACAAACAAGGAAGATGTTTGTCTGAAATCTTTAGTAGCCTCTAAATAGAATTTTAGAGCACGGACTACGTCCAAATTGTGTAACAAACGTTCCTTCTTTGAAACTGGATTCGGACACAAAGAAGGTACAACTATCTCCTGGTTAATATTTTTGTTGGAAACAACTTTCGGAAGAAAACCAGGCTTAGTACGCAAAACCACCTTATCTGCATGGAACACCAGATAGGGCGGAGAACACTGCAGAGCAGATAACTCTGAAACTCTTCTAGCAGAAGAAATTGCAACCAAAAACAAAACTTTCCAAGATAATAACTTAATATCTACGGAATGTAAGGGTTCAAACGGAACCCCTTGAAGAACTGAAAGAACTAGATTTAGACTCCAGGGAGGAGTCAAAGGTCTGTAAACAGGCTTGATCCTAACCAGAGCCTGAACAAATGCTTGAACATCTGGCACAGCTGCCAGTCTTTTGTGAAGTAAAACAGATAAAGCAGAGATCTGTCCCTTCAGAGAACTTGCAGATAATCCTTTCTCCAAACCTTCTTGTAGAAAGGATAGAATCTTAGGAATTTTTATCTTGTTCCATGGGAATCCTTTAGATTCACACCAACAGATATATTTTTTCCATATTTTATGGTAAATTTTTCTAGTTACAGGCTTTCTAGCCTGAATCAGAGTATCTATTACAGAATCTGAAAACCCACGCTTTGATAAAATCAAGCGTTCAATCTCCAAGCCGTCAGTTGGAGGGAAACCAGATTCGGATGTTCGAATGGACCCTGAACAAGAAGGTCCTGTCTCAAAGGTAGCTTCCATGGTGGAGCCGATGACATATTCACCAGGTCTGCATACCAAGTCCTGCGTGGCCACGCAGGAGCTATCAAGATCACCGAGGCCCTCTCCTGATTGATCCTGGCTACCAGCCTGTGGATGAGAGGAAACGGTGGGAATACATAAGCTAGGTTGAAGGTCCAAGGTGCTACTAGTGCATCTACTAGGGTCGCCTTGGGATCCCTGGATCTGGACCCGTAGCAAGGAACCTTGAAGTTCTGACGAGACGCCATCAGATCCATGTCTGGAATGCCCCATAATTGAGTTATTTGGGCAAAGATTTCCGGATGGAGTTCCCACTCCCCCGGATGGAATGTCTGACGACTCAGAAAATCCGCTTCCCAATTTTCCACTCCTGGGATGTGGATCGCAGACAAGTGGCAGGAGTGATCCTCCGCCCATTGAATTATCTTGGTCACTTCTTTCATCGCCAGGGAAGTCCTTGTTCCCCCCTGATGATTGATATATGCAACGGTCGTCATGTTGTCTGACTGAAACCTTATGAATTTGGCCTTTGCTAGTTGAGGCCAAGCTCTGAGAGCATTGAATATCGCTCTCAGTTCCAGAATGTTTATCGGGAGAAGAGACTCTTCCCGAGACCATAGACCCTGAGCTTTCAGGGATTCCCAGACCGCGCCCCAGCCCACTAGGCTGGCGTCGGTCGTGACAATGACCCACTCTGATCTGCGGAAGCTCATTCCCTGTGACAGATTGTCCAGGGTCAGCCACCAACGGAGTGAATCTCTGGTCTTTTGATCTACTTGAATCGTCGGAGACAAGTCTGTATAATCCCCATTCCACTGTCTGAGCATGCACAGTTGTAATGGTCTTAGATGAATTCGTGCAAAAGGAACTATGTCCATTGTTGCAACCATCAATCCTATTACTTCCATGCACTGCGCTATGGAAGGACGAGGAACAGAATGAAGTACTTGACAAGAGCTTAGAAGTTTTGATTTTCTGACCTCTGTCAGAAAAATCCTCATTTCTAAGGAATCTATTATTGTTCCCAAGAAGGGAACTCTTGTTGACGGGGACAGAGAACTTTTTTCTTTGTTCACCTTCCATCCGTGAGATATGAGAAAGGCTAGGACGATGTCCGTATGAGCCTTTGCTTTTGACAGGGACGACGCTTGAATCAGGATGTCGTCCAAGTAAGGTACTACTGCAATGCCCCTTGGTCTTAGAACCGCTAGAAGGGACCCTAGTACCTTTGTGAAAATCCTTGGAGCAGTGGCTAATCCAAATGGAAGTGCCACAAACTGGTAATGCTTGTCCAGAAAAGCGAACCTTAGGAACTGATGATGTTCCTTGTGGATAGGAATATGTAGGTACGCATCCTTTAAATCCACGGTAGTCATAAATTGATTTTCCTGGATAGTAGGTAGGATCGTTCGAATAGTTTCCATTTTGAACGATGGTACCCTGAGAAATTTGTTTAGGATCTTTAGATCCAAAATTGGTCTGAATGTTCCCTCTTTTTTGGGAACTATGAACAGATTGGAATAAAATCCCATTCCTTGTTCTCTTATTGGAACTGGATGTATCACTCCCATCTTTAACAGGTCTTCTACACAATGTAAGAATGCCTGTCTCTTTATTTGGTTTGAAGATAATTGAGACCTGTGGAACCTTCCCCTTGGGGGTAGTTCCTTGAATTCCAGGAGATAACCTTGAGAAACTATTTCTAGTGCCCAAGGATCCTGAACATCTCTTGCCCAAGCCTGAGCAAAGAGAGAAAGTCTGCCCCCCACTAGATCCGGTCCCGGATCGGGGGCTATCCCTTCATGCTGTTTTGGTAGCAGTGGTAGGCTTCTTGGCCTGCTTACCCTTGTTCCAGCCTTGCATTGGTTTCCAGGTTGGTTTGGGTTGTGAAGTATTACCCTCTTGCTTAGAGGATACAGAATTAGAGACTGGTCCGTTTCTGCGAAAGGGACGAAAATTAGGCTTATTATTAGCCTTAAAAGACCTATCCTGTGGGAGGGCGTGGCCCTTTCCCCCAGTGATGTCTGAAATAATCTCTTTCAAATCAGGTCCAAATAATGTTTTACCCTTGAAAGGAATGTTAAGCAATTTTGTCTTGGAAGACACATCCGCTGACCAAGACTTTAGCCAAAGCACTCTGCGCGCCACAACAGCAAACCCTGAATTTTTCGCCGCTAATCTAGCTAATTGCAAAGCGGCATCTAAAACAAAAGAGTCAGCCAATTTAAGTGCTTGAACTCTGTCCATAACCTCCTCATACGAAGATTCTTTACTGAGCGATTTTTCTAGTTCCTCGAACCAGAAACACGCTGCCGTAGTGACAGGAACAATGCATGAAATTGGTTGTAGAAGGTAACCTTGCTGTACAAAAATCTTTTTAAGCAAACCCTCTAATTTCTTATCCATAGGATCTTTGAAAGCACAACTATCTTCGATAGGAATAGTAGTGCGTTTGTTTAGAGTAGAAACCGCCCCCTCGACCTTGGGGACTGTCTGCCATAAGTCCTTTCTGGGGTCGACTATAGGAAATAATTTCTTAAATATAGGGGGGGAACAAAAGGTATGCCGGATCTTTCCCACTCTTTATTTACTATGTCCGCCACCCGCTTGGGTATAGGAAAAGCGTCGGGGGGCACCGGAACCTCTAGGAACTTGTCCATCTTACATAATTTCTCTGGAATGACCAAATTGTCACAATCATCCAGAGTAGATAACACCTCCTTAAGCAGTGCGCGGAGATGTTCTAATTTAAATTTAAATGTCACAACATCAGGTTCAGCTTGATGAAAAATTTTTCCTGAATCTGAAATTTCTCCATCAGACAAAACCTCCCTCATGGCCCCTTGAGATTTGTGTGAGGGTATGTCAGAACAGTTATCATCAGCGTCCTCTTGCTCTTCAGTGTTTAAAACAGAGCAATCGCGCTTTCTCTGATAAGTAGGCATTTTGGATAAAAGATTTGCTATGGAGTTATCCATTACAGCCGTTAATTGTTGCATGGTAATAAGTATTGGCGCACTAGATGTACTAGGGGCCTCCTGTGTGGGCATAACTGGTGTAGACACAGTAGGGGATGATGTAGTATCATGTTTACTCCCCTCATTTGAGGAATCATCTTGGGCAATATCATTATCTGTGGCAGTACTGTCCTTACTTTGTTTGGACACTATGGCACAATTATCACATAAATTTAAATGGGGAGACACATTGGCTTTCATACATATAGAACATAGCTTATCTGATGGTACAGACATGTTAAACAGGCTTAAACTTGTCAACAAAGCACAAAAAACGTTTTAAAATAAAACCGTTACTGTCACTTTAAATTTCAAACTGAAAACACTTTATTACTGAATATGTGAAAAAGTATGAAGGAATTGTTCAAAATTCACCAAAATTTCACCACAGTGTCTTAAAGCATTAAAAGTATTGCACACCAAAGCTTTAACCCTTAAATTAACGGAACCGGAGCCGTTTTTACATTTAACCCCTATACAGTCCCAGAATGAGGCTCTGTCTATAACTAGAAAGGTGTCCAACACAGTGCCTGCCGTTTTTCTAAACGTTCCCCAAGATTATAATACCAATAATTAGTTAGAATCTGCATAATATGCCTAGTAAAGCAATTGTTTTAGCCCAGAAAAATGTCTACCAGTTTTTAAGCCCTTTTTGAAGCCCTTTATTCTTTTATGTTTAACTAAGAAAATGGCTTACCGGTCCCCATGAGAGGAAATGACAGCCTTCCAGCATTACATGGTCTTGTTAGAAATATGGCTAGTCATACCTTAAGCAGAAAAGACTGCTAACTGTTTCCCCCAACTGAAGTTACTTCATCTCAACAGTCCTGTGTGGAAACAGCAATCGATTTTAGTTACTGTCTGCTAAAATCATCTTCCTCTTACAAACAGAAATCTTCATCCTTTTCTGTTTCAGAGTAAATAGTACATACCAGCACTATTTTAAAATAACAAACACTTGATAGAAGAATAAAACTACATTTAAACACCAAAAAACTCTTAACCATCTCCGTGGAGATGTTGCCTGTGCAACGGCAAAGAGAATGACTGGGGTGGGCGGAGCCTAGGAGGGATCATGTGACCAGCTTTGCTGGGACTCTTTGCCATTTCCTGTTGGGGAAGAGAATATCCCACAAGTAAGGATGACGCCGTGGACTGGACACACCAATGTTGGAGAAACTACCATTAAAATACACTCTTATATAAGAATATAGTGGTTATTTTTTTTAAAAAGGCACAAACTACCTTCTAAATAACTAAAAAAAAAAAGAAAAAAGAAGGGTGACAAACCCCTGCCCTCACCCACCTCCACTCCACTCCGCCACCAAAAAATGCCACTCAGAGGAGCAGTGGGATGTCACTTTGCATAAATAAATTTGTATAAGTTATTTAAAGTAAATAGCTATTAAAAATAAAAACAACCATTAAAATATACTTTTTCATGATAGCAAAGTAGTTATTTAAAAAAAAAGAAATATCAAAAACTACCTTCTAAACAACTATAGAAAAAGTGAAAAAAAGAAACATTGTGACAAATCCATGCCCTCACCCGCCTCCACTCCGCCACCAAAAAAATGCCACTCAGAGGATCAGTGGATATGTCACTTTGCATAAAACGAAAATCATATGTGTTCTGCAATGTTAATAGCTATTTAAAATGAAATCTACCATTAAAATACACTCTTATATAGCAACATAGTGGTTATTTTTTTAAAAGTCACAAACTACCTTCTAAACAACTAACAAAACAAGAAAAAAAAGTGTGACAAACCCCTGCCCTCTCCCACCTCCACTCCACTCCGCCACCAAAAAAATGCCACTCAGAGGAGCAGTGGATATGTCACATTGCATAAAACGAAAATCATATGTGTTCTGCAATTTTAATAGCTATTTAAAATTAAATCTACCATTAAAATACACTCTTATATAACAACATAGTGGTTATTTTTTTAAAAAGTCACAAACTACCTTCTAAATAATAAAAAAAAAACAAAAATAAGTGTGACAAACCCCTGCCCTCACCCACGTCCACTCCACTCCGCCACCAAAAAAATGCCACTCAGAGAAGCAGTGGGATGTCACTTTGCATAAATAAATTTGTATAAGTTATTTAAAGTAAATAGCTATTAAAAATAAAAACAACCATTAAAATATACGTTTTCATGATAAGAGTATTTATTTGAAAACAAAAACAAATGTCAAAAACTACCTTCTAAACAACTATAGAAAAAAAGAAACATTGTGACAAATCCATTCCCTCACCCGCCTCCACTCCACTCCGCCACCAAAAAAATGCCACTCAGAGGAGCAGTAGATATGTCACTTTGCATAAAACGAAAATCATATGTGTTCTGCAATGTTAATAGCTATTTAAAATGAAATCTACCATTATAATACACTCTTATATAAGAATATAGTGGTTATTTTTTTAAAAAAGTCACAAATTACCTTCTAAATAACTAAAAAAAAAAAAGAAAAAATAAGGGTGACAAACCCCTGCCCTCACCCACCTCCACTCCACTCCGCCACCAAAAAAATGCCACTCAGAGGAGCAGTGGGATGTCACTTTGCATAAATAAATTTGTATAAGTTATTTAAAGTAAATAGCTATTAAAAATAAAAACAACCATTAAAATATACGTTTTCATGATAACAGAGTATTTATTTGAAAACAAAAACAAATGTAAAAAACTACCTTCTAAACAACTATAGAAAAAAAGAAACATTGTGACAAATGCATGCCCTCACCCGCCTCCACTCCACTCCGCCACCAAAAAAATGCCACTCAGAGGAGCAGTGGATATGTCACTTTGCATAAAACGAAAATCATATGTGTTCTGCAATGTTAATAGCTATTTAAATGAAATCTACCATTAAAATACACTCTTATATAACAACATAGTGTTTTTTTGTTTGTTTTTTAACCCTTTCATGACATAGGCAATTGTTCAAGTTCTGAACGTAAACGAAACCTTGAATTTCAGCTATATGTCTTTTCAACCATAATTTACCCCTTTCACATTAAGTGCACCCACACTAATTATATATTGTTTTTTAGAGGACAGATAGGGCTTTCTTTTGGCATAAAAGATTTATTTCTCAACTATAATTTTATATAAAAAAAATCAAAGTAAGTGTGAGAAATTAAGAAATTTGAAGCTTTCCAAATGATTTTATTGTGAATATCATCATCCTGATATATGTTACTGCAATAAAACACCCATACTTGTGTTAAGCGATGTCCCATGAGTATAACGATACCCCCCATGTACAGGTTTTCGGAGTTTTCTGGAATTTACAAGGCCCAACATACGGCCTACCCATTTACATAGAAATCTGGCACATTCATTTTCTGGGCTTAAGTTGCCTTTCATACATTATAGCAGCCCAGGAATGAAAATGACCCCATCATGGCATACCATTTACAAAAGTAGACACCCTAGGGTATTCCAAAAGGGCCATGTCACGTCTTTTTGTGAAGCCCCTTAGTCACAACACCTGGCCAAATGTAGTGGTCATTTTTGTTGTATGCGTTTTTTACACAAACACTGCACTTTGGCTGTTTCTGTCATCAAGCTTTTATGTTTTACTGCTATAAAACACACATATTTGTGTTTGTCAATGTCCTACGAGTACAACAGTACCCCCCATGTACAGGTTTCACGGGGTTTACAGGAGTTACTGGGCCAAATATGGGGTCTGCCCATTTCAGTCTTTATGCATGGAAATTTGGCACCTTAATTTTCTGTGCCTATGTCCTCTTTGAGACATTATAGCAGCCCAGGAATGAAAATTACCCCATCATGGCATACCATTTTCAAAAGAAGACACCCTAGGGTATTCCAAAAGGCCCATGTCACATATTTTTGTGAAGCCCCTTAGTCACAACACCTGGCCAAATGTAATGGTGATTTTTTTTGCATGCGTTTTTTGCACAAACACTGCACTTTGGCTGTCTCTGTCATCAACCTTTTATGTTTTGCAGCTATAAAACACACATATTAGTGTTTGTCAAGGTCCTACGAGTAAAACAGTACCCCCCATGTACAGGTTTTATGGGGTTTACAGAAGTTACAGGGCCAAATATGGGGTCTGCCCATTTCAGTTTTTATGCATGGAAATTTGGCACCTTAATTTTCTGTGCCTATGTCCTCTTTAAGACGTTATAGCAGCCCAGGAATGAAAATTACCCCATCATGGCATACCATTTTCAAAAGAAGACACCCTAGGGTATTTCAAAAGGCCCATGTCACATATTTTTGTGAAGCCCCTTAGTCACAACACCTGGCCAAATGTAATGGTGATTTTTTTTGCATGCGTTTTTTGCACAAACACTGCACTTTGGCTGTCTCTGTCATCAACCTTTTATGTTTTGCTGCTATAAAACACACATATTAGTGTTTGTCAAGGTCCTACGAGTAAAACAGTACCCCCCATGTACAGGTTTTATGGGGTTTACAGAAGTTACAGGGCCAAATATGGGGTCTGCCCATTTCAGTTTTTATGCATGGAAATTTGGCACCTTAATTTTCTGTGCCTATGTCCTCTTTGAGACATTATAGCAGCCCAGGAATGAAAATTACCCCATCATGGCATACCATTTTCAAAAGAAGACACCCTAGGGTATTTCAAAAGGCCCATGTCACATATTTTTGTGAAGCCCCTTAGTCACAACACCTGGCCAAATGTAATGGTGATTTTTTTTGCATGCATTTTTTGCACAAACACTGCACTTTGGCTGTCTCTGTCATCAACCTTTTATGTTTTGCTGCTATAAAACACACATATTAGTGTTTGTCAGGGTCCTACGAGTAAAACAGTACCCCCCATGTACAGGTTTTATGGGGTTTACAGAAGTTACAGGGCCAAATATGGGGTCTGCCCATTTCAGTTTTTATGCATGGAAATTTGGCACCTTAATTTTCTGTGCCTATGTCCTCTTTAAGACGTTATAGCAGCCCAGGAATGAAAATTACCCCATCATGGCATACCATTTTCAAAAGAAGACACCCTAGGGTATTTCAAAAGGCCCATGTCACATATTTTTGTGAAGCCCCTTAGTCACAACACCTGGCCAAATGTAATGGTGATTTTTTTTGCATGCGTTTTTTGCACAAACACTGCACTTTGGCTGTCTCTGTCATCAACCTTTTATGTTTTGCTGCTATAAAACACACATATTAGTGTTTGTCAAGGTCCTACGAGTAAAACAGTACCCCCCATGTACAGGTTTTATGGGGTTTACAGAAGTTACAGGGCCAAATATGGGGTCTGCCCATTTCAGTTTTTATGCATGGAAATTTGGCACCTTAATTTTCTGTGCCTATGTCCTCTTTGAGACATTATAGCAGCCCAGGAATGAAAATTACCCCATCATGGCATACCATTTTCAAAAGAAGACACCCTAGGGTATTTCAAAAGGCCCATGTCACATATTTTTGTGAAGCCCCTTAGTCACAACACCTGGCCAAATGTAGTGCTCCTTTTTTTTGTATGCGTTTTTTGCACAAACACTGCCCTTTGGCTGTTTCTGTCATCAACCTTTTATGTTTTGCTGCTATAAAACACACATATTTGTGTTTGTCAATGTCCTAAGAGTAAAACAGTACCCCCCATGTACAGGTTTTATGGGGTTTACAGATGTTACAGGGCCAAATATGGGATCTGCCCATTTACAAAGAAAATTGGCACATTCATTTTATGGGCCTTTGTCCTCTTTGAGACATTATAGCAGCCCAGGAATGAAAATTACCCCATCGTGGCATACCATTTATAAAAGTAGACAACCCAGGGTATTGAAAAAGGACTATGTTTAGTCTTTGTTTGTAGCCACTTAGTCACAACATCTGGCCAAAGGTAATGTTCATATTTCAGTTTTAGTTTATCACAAAAACACTGCCTTTTTGCTGTTTATATCATCCTTTTATGTTTTACTGCTATAATACACCCATCTTTGTTTTCAGCGATGTCCCATGAGTACAACAATACCCCCTATGTACAGGTTTTATGTGGTTTTAGGAAGTTACAGTGCCCAATATAGGGTCTGCCAATTTGCATGGAAATTGGGCATATTGATTTTATGGACCTTTGTTGCCTTTGAGACAGTATGGCAGCGCAGGAATGAAAATTACCCCACCATGGCATACCATTTGCAAAAGTAGACAACCCAGGGTATTAAAAAAGGACTATGTTTAGTCTTTTTTTGTAGCCACTTAGTCACAAAACCTGGTCAAATTTAGTGGTCATATTTTTTTATTTGCTTTTTTCACACAGACTTTGCATGTTTTCTATTTAGATCAACATCATTTTATTTTTTACTGCTATAATACACCCATATCTGTGTTCAGTGATCTCCCATGAGTGCAACAATACCCCCTATGCACAGGTTTTATGTGGTTTTAGGAAGTTACAGGGCCCAATATAGGGTCTGCATAGAAATTTGGCACATTGATTTTCTGGCCCTATGTTGCCTTTGAGACAGTATGGCAGCCCAGGAATGAAAATTACCCCCCTCATGACATACCATTTGCAAAAGTAGATAACTCAGGATATTCTAAAAGGAGTATTTTAGTTGTTTTGTATAACTTATAATGGCCTTAGAGTGGATGGGCTTAACTTATAAAGGGACAGGACAAGGTCAGGGGATTTATGAAGTTAGGAATACAGAATAATAAAATAAAATAAATTAGGAACACATACAGATTGCTTTCAAATTAAAAGTTTAACTCTGTGTGATATATTCGAAAGCAATCAGTGATACAGAGGCCAGGTTGAGAGGGGCAGTCAGGGCAATGGTAACTAGAATCCCTCCTCCCTCCTTTTTTATAGCAGACTCTGCATCTTTTCTGGGGTGTTAATTTGCAGGCAGTGGGGGGGGATCCTAGTGGGAAAATGCCTGCCACAGAGTCGCTCAACATTTTCAGATTGAACAGTGGGAGGATTAGGGGTCTGGTTAAACAAAATATCAGATGTTACATTTAACACAAATTCCAAAAAAGTATAAGTTTTCCCTGTGCCTGTTTTTTTGTACAGCACATATGCATTATATACTGCGATCTGCATAATATAAAAGGCTACTTTTTTGTACCAAGTTCTAGTTTTTCTTTGAATTAGATATGGCTGCAGGCACCGGTCAGCTAAATCTACCCCCCCCCATGTTTTTGTTGTACTCCACAATGCACTTTGGCTTTCGGATCTGTGCAGATCTTCCCTTCACAGACACTGGCACTGTAGCTTCATCGTGCATTGTGGAGAGCATGTACACATCTTTTTTATCAGTGTACCGAAGGGCCAGTAGCTCATTGTGGCGTAAAGCTGACGTTGTGCCCCTACTTTTTTTTCCATATGTCAGCTTCTGGGGGAAACCTTTGCAATTTTTTCTTGTTGTGCCACAGGCCACGGTTTCAAAATAAAACAAAAATTTTAATAGCTCTGTGCTGGTGTAAAAATTATCGAGCCACAAATGGTACCCTTTATTTAGCAGGGGTAGTAGGAGATCCCACACAATTTTCCCACTTGTGCCAACTGAATCTGGGCAGCCAGGTGGATCCAAGTGGCTATCCTTTCCCTGGTAGATGCGAAATGCCCAGGTATACCCAGTACTGCATTCACAGAGCTTATAAAATTTTACCCCATAGCGGGACCTCTTGGATGGTATATATTGCTTGAAAAGCAATCTCCCCTTAAATTTCATGAGGGACTCATCAATGCAAATGTCCTGCTCAGGTATGTAAACTTCTTTAAATTTTTGGGACAGGTGGCTTATCAGGGGCCTTAGTTTATATAACCTGTCATGCAGGGGGTCATTTTTGGGGGGGCACTTGGTATTATCATTAAAATGGAGAAACCGCAGCAATTGTTCATATCTGTCCCTCTTCATAACCCCTGGAAAAAGAGGGGTAGCCAGGATGGGGTTCTGGCTCCAGTATGAACGAATGCTGGGTTTCTTCACAATCCCCATTATTAATGTCAGGGCCCAAAACTTTTTAATCTCTGGTATGTCAGTGGGATGCCAGGTATTTTTTCTGACATACAGAGATTGGGGATTTTTGGACAGATACTGGCTGGCATATAAATTTGTTTGAGCAACTATATGCTCAAACATAGCATCTGTCAGAATCAGTGACATATAGTTTATTGGCTCACATACTGGAACATCACTTGTTATGCCAGGAGTCTCAGTAAATTCTGGCATTTCTGGGGCAGTGAAATTTGGGGGTATCCAATTTTGGTCATTTGTGCGACGCCTCCTTTTAGGTGGCGGGCAGGGAGCACCAGCATCAGATGTATCACTCAGGGGCTCTATATCTGATGCCGTAAGGGTTGCGCTGTCAGACAGAGCAGAGAGGGTTTCACTCCCTGAATCTGCGGCAAGAATGGCATAAGCCTCTTCTGCTGAATAGCGTGCCATAAGGGATTTTTTTCAGTACAAAGTACCACTTCACCACCACCAATTACCACTTCACCTTCCCCAAAATCCCACTAAACCACCCCAATTACCACCTCCCAATTACCACCCACCTATTCCCACCCACCCTATTCCCTTTTTTTTTTTTTTTTTTAAATTATGATTTTTTCTTTATATATATTTTTTTTTTTTTTTTTTTTTATAAACTAAAAAAAAAAAGGAACTGGGAAGGGTAGTGATTGGGAACAGCAGGGAAGGGGTTAATAATAACTAAAGATCCCCACAAATAAACTTTTGGGCACTGATCAAAGCCCTGACAGGCTGATCACTGTGATATTAGGCTGATCACAGTAGCAGCTCAGTGATCAGCAGCAAAAACAATATATATATATATTTGTAACCCCCACAAATAAACCCCCAACGCTTTTGATCAACACTGATCAAAGCCCTAACAGGCTAAGCAAGTTATATTAGGCTGATCACAGTAGCAGCTCTGTGATCAGCAGCAAAAAATATATATATATTGTTTGTAACTATATTTTTTCTCCCTCTCTAGCTTTCTGCAGCACACACCAACACTAAACTGTCTTCCTCTCTCTCTCAGATCGCACTGAGAGCAGAGAGGAAGCGGATACACTTGTAACAGCCAATGATTCCACTCATTGGCTGCTACAGTGTTACAGGGGACAATCGATACACCCCCTCCATGCTGATTGGATCCTGGGGGAGTGCCAGAGGTGCTAGGCACATCCCCCAACCGGATCCACAACAAACAAAATAACGGAGGGGGCACAGGAGCTGAAAACCGTTATGCCGTTCTATTCCGTCATAACGGCTCTAAAGCCCAGTGTAATTATGACGGAATGGAACGGCATAACGGCGTTAAAAGGTTAAAAAGTCACAAACTACCTTCGAAACAACTAACAAAACAAGAAAAACAAGTGTGACAAACCCCTGCCCTCTCCCACCTCCACTCCACTCCGCCACCAAAAAAATGCCACTCAGAAGAGCAGTGGGATGTCACTTTGCATAAATAAATTTGTATAAGTTATTTAAAGTAAATAGCTATTAAAAATAAAAACAACCATTAAAATATACTTTTTCATGATAGCAGAGTAGTTATTTAAAAAAAAAAAGAAATGTCAAAAACTACCTTCTAAACAACTATACAAAAAAAGAAACATTGTGACAAATCCATGCCCTCACCCGCCTCCACTCCACTCCACCACCAAAAAAATTCCACTCAGAGGAGCAGTAGATATGTCACTTTGCATAAAACGAAAATCATATGTGTTCTGCAATGTTAATAGCTATTTAAAATGAAATCTACCATTAAAATACACTCTTATATAACAACAGTTAGTGGTTATTTTTTTAAAAAAGTCACAAACTACCTTCTAAATAATTAAAAAAAATGAAAAAATAAGTGTGACAAACCCCTGCCCTCACCAACGTCCACTCCACTCCGCCACCAAAAAAATGCAACTCAGAGGAGCAGTGGGATGTCACTTTGCATAAATAAATTTGTATAAGTTATTTAAAGTAAATAGCTATTAAAAATAAAAACAACCATTTAAATATACGTTTTCATGATAACAGAGTATTTATTTGAAAACAAAAACAAATGTCAAAAACTACCTTCTAAACAACTATAGAAAAAAAGAAACATTGTGACAAATCCATGCCCTCACCCGCCTCCACTCCACTCCGCCACCAAAAAAATGCCACTCAGAGGAGCAGTAGATATGTCACTTTGCATAAAACGAAAATCATATGTGTTCTGCAATGTTAATAGCTATTTAAAATGAAATCTACCATTAAAATACACTCTTATATAACAACATAGTTTTTTTTTTTGTTTTTTTTAAAAAGTCACAAACTACCTTCTAAACAACTAACAAAACAAGAAAAAAAGTGTGACAAACCCCTGCCCTCTCCCACCTCCACTCCACTCCGCCACAAAAAAAATGCCACTCAGGGGGTCGATCCGATAAAAATCGTCGCCCGCAAAAGCCGGCGACGCCAAGAATTGCGCGGATTTGGTATCCTATATACGGCGTAAGCTAGAAGTTACGCGCGTAGATTTCTGGCGTCGCCCGTAGTTTTTTGGCCCATAGACTGACATATAAAACACGCGCAATTTGCTATCCTATATACGGCGTAAGGACTTACGCGCGCAGATTTTTCTAAATCTACGCCATTCTCAGCTCGCCACAAATTGAAGGCGCAGGTACCCTTGCACTGACTTAGAAACCAACGTAACTCTCAGAAGGCCTAACAAATGCATGCCTAACAATATACATAGCAGCAGCTTGTTCACAAATAGTTAACCTCTTAAAAGCATTTATTATTCCTGCCCCTGCAAGTGTGTCAAACCAATCACAAACAGCACAACCCCCCACCTGCAACCTTAAAACACCTGCAAATGCACACCCTCATTAGCCACCATGTTTCCCTTGCAGTATATAGCATTTAGAGTGAGACAGCGTCGTGGGGCACAAGGGGTGCTGGAACCCCTACAAGCCCCTGTTTTGGATGGTATCCCTGCTGCTGAGGTCCCTGGTCATGGTGCTGTAGCTGTCCCTGCTCCAGCTGCTGCTGCTGCCCTCCCTGATCCTCCTGCTGTTGTCCCTGTTCCTGGTGCTCCCCATGCTGCTGTTGCTGCAGCTGCCCATAGGCCAGCAGGGCCTATAAGACGAAGGCATCAGCAGAGGGGAAGAGCACCAAGGGTACACAGGGTTAGGGTCACCCTGTTTGGGATGACAGAAGTGGAGGTCAGGGAAAAATATCGCTTGACATCTGCAAGCCTCATTAACCTATATGAGGTGTTGAAGGATGAAATTGACCCTCAAGCGTATAGGAACCGAGCTCTGACTGGTATGCAGAAGCTGTTGTGTGTTGTACACTTCCTGGCAACTGGCTCATACCAGTCAACAGAGGGGCTTGTGTCTGGCCTAGCGCAGTCTACCTTCTCCAGGATTCTAGGGGAGGTTCTGACTGCTCTAGATAACCAGACACAACGATACATTCATTTCCCCCATACCCCCCAGGAATGGAACCGTCTTAAACAAGGCTTCTATCGACTGGGGGGTATTCCTAATGTCATGGGGGCAATTGATTGCACACATGTGCGTATTGTGGCCCCACATGAGGAGACAATCCTCTATATTAACAGGAAAGGGTTTCACTCATTGAATTGCCAGATGGTCTGCGATACCAATCTGAAATTCTTACATGTGTATGCAGGCTTCCCAGGGAGTGCACATGATTCCTACATCCTGCGCCAGACCTCCTTATTCAATATGTTTGAAAATGGAACACTTTCGGGAGGATGGCTGCTTGGTGAGTACCTTCATTCTGTCTGTATATTTCTAATAAAGGGACACTAAACACATATTGTCATCTCATGTGTCAGATAGAGAATACAATGTTAAACAGCATTATAATTCACTTCTCTTATATCATTTTATTCATTCTTTAAATATATATTTTTTTAAATTTTCTAATTCACATATATGAGCCAATCATATGAAGCTTCTATGTGCAGCCACCAATCAGCAGCTATTGAGCATATCTAATATGCTTGTCATCAAGAGTTATCTATAGAATGGAGAAAATGATCTAATCAAAGTTAATTATCAAGCTGCTAACAATTGCAGGTTCTTATTAAATGGACAGTCTAGTATAAATTGCTCTTCCATTATTCAGATAGGCCTTTGAATTTTAATTAACTATCCTGATTACTTCCATTAATATTTTGATGAAATCTATCTTTTATATGTGATTCATGTTGTGTCCCTTTAAAGCACATGATGTACCTGTAGTAATCCAAACACATATGTTACATGACAGGTGACGCAGGGTACGGCTGCAGACCATGGCTATTAACCCCCTTGGTGCACCCCATTACAGAGCCACAACTCAGGTACCAGGAGGCACACATAAGAACAAGGAATGTCATTGAAAGGAGCTTTGGCCTATTAAAAACCAGGTTCAGGTGTCTGGATGTTACAGGCGGAGCACTACAGTATAACCCCAACAAAGTGTGTTCCATTGTCAATGCTTGCTGTATTCTACACAACATTGCTGTGGACACACGTTTGTTGGGGGACATTGACCCAGAGCAGCAGCAGCAGCTGGTTCCTGTACCTGAGGATGTGGACAGGGGGACACTGAGGGGGAATGAAGTGAGGGATTATGTCATCCGGGAATACTTCACCTGTAAGTTACTTATTCATAATTACAGTAAACCGTAACATTCACATGTATTATGATGTTTGACAGTACCTCACCAACCATTGCATGTGTATATATCATGTCTTGCAGAATGTAAAGGTTTGGATTTCCACTGCATGTAAGTGAAAGTACTACATCCCAACCCCCTTCCCTTAAAGGGACACTATACCCAAACATATTATTTCATGATTAAGGATAGAGAAGATAAATTATAACAAACCTTATAATTGAAATAAATTACCTATTTTCATTATTAATTTAGATATACTTTAATGAAGACATAGAAATGCACACAGTGAAGAAATTGCAGGAGGCATCTATATACAGCTACTAATCATCAGCTACCAAACACATCTTGATATTTTTTTCAGCAAAGAATATCAATAGAATGAAGCTACAGAAATAATAGAATGAAATTATAGTTTAATTTAGAAATTATCTTCACCTTCAAAATCATGAAGTAAAAATATTTGCTTTAATGTCCCTTTAACAACCCTAATTACTGTATATTTATAATTTGTTTAATTCATGTTTAGTTCACTATCATTAAGAATGAGGATAATGGATATTTATACCTTATGTTCACACATTCTTTAAATATATTATTAGTTATATATACCAACGTGTCAATTTATATTGGATGTGAGAAACCTTGATGTACATCTTAGAAGTTAATATTACTATATGTACCGTTGAGACACAACCATGTCATGTTGTTTATTGAGCATGAATATGTCATAAACATTATAATAATACCTTTTTGGTCCATTTCAACACAGGTATTATTATATGTTTTAACAATATTACTGTACTAAAACACAACTCACATGGATGTGGATGACAATTAGATAGTAAATAACAGAGGACAAGATTTTCAAAGAAATTGAATAATATTTTTTTTTTTTTAGGCCTCTTAGATGAGGGGCCTGGTGTGGGTCTTCTGCCTCTCCTGGGTTGTGTGGATACACTAGGAGTGCTGGTCACAGAGGAGATACTTGATGCCATGTCCTGCTGTTGGGTGAAATGCTCCACCAAAGCCCCCAACAGTTGATTCTGTTCCCTCCATCTTTGGTCACTTTGGATTTGCATGTCCGATATTACACGTAGCATTTGGTTCTGATTTTGGACCATAGCTGATAGCGATGCTGCCATGTCCCTTTGCAGCTCATTCGACCTCTGTTGCAAACGGTGTTGGGTTCTATGGAACCTGTGTTGTTCCCTCTGCATATTCTGACACGTTTCCGTTAGAGTCTCACAGGTCAAAGTTTGCCTCCTCTGTAGTGAGATATATTCATCACCCATGGCAGAACTCAATTGATCCATGGGCTCTTCATCAGCAGGGACAATAGGCTCTCTTTCAATTATGTGTTCCTCAGCTGGAGGTGCCAGAACAACAACCTCAGCTGGAGGTGCCGGAACATTAACCTCAGCTGGAGGTGCCGGAACATTAACCTCAGCTGGAGGTGCAGCAACAATAACCTCTGTTGGAGGTGCAGCAACAATAACCTCTGTTGGAGGTGCAGCAACAATAACCTCTGTTGGAGGTGCAGCAACAATAACCTCTGTTGGAGGTGCAGCAACAATAACCTCTGTTGGAGGTGCAGCAACAATAACCTCTGTTGGAGGTGCAGCAACAATAACCTCTGTTGGAGGTGCCGGAACATAAACAGCAGCTGGACGTGCAGGAAGAGATATCTCAGCAGGAGGTGCAGCCACAGGGATATGAGCTGGAGGTGCAGGGCGATGGATTACAGTTGGTGGAGCCCTTCCAACTGAAGATGATGGTCCAGATGTCGGGATGGACCGATAGTCCCAATGTCCGCTGGTGTGCATCCACTCAGCCTGCTGGTATACTCCTGTGGTGCCCTGATATTCTTGGGGGGGGGGAAATACATCTACCCTTTGGGGCTGGTGGGGCTCCCCCTCCAAGCCATAGGAATATTCCTCCTGCCACGGGTCCTGCCAGGTATCCTCCTCTAATGCAGGTGGCATGATATGTGGATGTTCAATCGACGCAGTCCAAGACATCTCATGCCTGGCATACTCCTGCTGTCGTATCTGTACCGGTGGTTGTGGTGGACATATATTTAGAACCGGTGTTGGGGGATTCATGGGCATAGGCACCCTGGTGACTGGAGGTTCTGTGAAGGAGTCAAATGATGAGAGTGATTAGTACAGTCACATATCTATCCATGTGGGCATACAATTTACATGCTAGGGCCTATCCACATTCTCATGTCAAACTCTATAACATGCTTGTGCACATTGAGATTTGTGATATGAGGGTTTGTAATATGCTAATTATACATGTATGTGTTTCATACAATAGTTCTGTGTACATGTCAGTGATGGAGAAAATGTGTTCTTTAAGTGACGCTATGGTTGTGATGGCTATGGTGTCCATTTACTGAAAGGTCTACATGTGGCTTGTGGCCTGTGTTACTCTGAGACATGTTAGTATTTCACTATTCTACCTCATATCATGAATTTCAATGTGTTAAGTAGCATTAAATGGACATGCAAAACATATTGATTATTTAATGATTCAGCTAGACAAGCATGGAATTATAAAAATATTGTAATTTACTTCCAGTAGCTAATATGCTTCATTATCTTGATATTCTTAGCTGATATGCATTTATTGATAGGCTCAGAAGCTGCTGATTGGTGGCTGTACATCAATGCCTCGTGTGATTGCCTCACCCATGTGCATTGATATTTAATAAACTAAGATTTTCAAAATAATAATTAAATATAGATAATGGAAGTAAATATGGATGTTGTTTAAAACTATATTCTCTATCTGAATAATGAAAAAAGATCTTTGTGTTTCATGTCCCTTTAATGTTAAATATCATTGTATATTTAGTTGTTACTAATCAAAATACCATGATCCTCATTGTGTACATGAATGTGTGACAATATAGGATGTTATAACACAAATACATATTATACTAGTGTGTGGGATGTTACTCACCAGCATGCTGTGCTGATGTTGCAGTCCCTGAGTCACGAGCCCCTGGAAGTCCACGGACTGCTGTGAGGCTCAGGGACCTACGAATGAGCTCCTGCCACTCATTGTATTCTGCCTCATAGTGAGGCCCACCTCCTGTTGCCCTCTGGGAGATTGCTTCCTGGCCCATCCTCTCCTTGACCCTCCTCTTGCAATCATTCCATCTCTTCTTAAGCCCGTCAACATTCCTCCTCTGTTGGGACACTCCATTGACGGCCTCCACCACCTTCTGCCAAGCATCCTTACGCCTCCGGGCAACTCCTTTGCCCTTCTCTTGTCCAAAGAGGGCATTATGGTTCTCCAGGACAGCCTGGACGAGAGCGAGGTTTTTGGCAAAACTGAAATTGGGACACCTCATACGCTCCTCGTCCTGGGCTGCCTGGCTCCCTCCCTGGGATGTCCCTGGTGTGGGTTCCTCCCTATCCTCTCCCTCCTCCCCCTTCTATCCCCATGTGCACCCTCTATCCCTCTTCTCAGTGTGCCTGGCCTTTGGGCAACCCCACTCCCATCCTCCCTTCTGGCTCTCCCTCTCCCCACTCCGCTCACTCCCTGACGGGGACCCTGCTGCTCCTCCTGTACATAATCCTCTCCCTGCGACTCCCCTTCCCTCCTCCCCCCAGCCCTATCTCTCCCTGACATCCTCACACTACACACACTCACACACTCACACTCACTCCCACTTCAATCACACACAATCACAACCAGACACTCAGCCTTTCAAACTGTAAAAGATAAATAAAGAGTGTTGGATGTTATCAAAAAAAAGTGTTGTGTATTTTGTATATGTGTGTATGCAAAATGTGTGCAATATGAAAAAAAGTGTAAGTAAATGTACTGGCTTAACAATCCAACCAACAATCCGACCTAACTAACTTTTGATGATGCTCCTTTCTCACTACTCTTACCACTAATCTCTCTACTCGCTGTAGTGTGCTGTAGCTCCAAGAACCAACCAAACACACTAAAGAAATGGCGGCTGCGCAGGGGTTTAAGTATGATTTTTGAATCTCGTCATTACGTGGCGCATCTCTTAGAACTGGCGTTATTTTTTACGAGTCGTAGGCTAATTTGCATAAAACTACACTTTATTGAGACTTTACGTGAACAAAAAACAGGCGCAAGTACTTGCGACGACTAAAAGGTGTATTTGCGCACATTTTGGCTGCTCGTCGGTTTTCATGACTTACGCCAGTTTAGCATCTGACGGCGGTGAATATTGGATAGCTCGAGTTGCGAGCTGAAACTGCGGGCGACGCGGGTTACCTCGCTTGCGCCGAAAACTACGACCTATATCGGATCGCGCCCCAGAAGAGCAGTGGGATGTCACTTTGCATAAATAAATTTGTATAAGTTATTTAAAGTAAATAGCTATTAAAAATAAAAACAACCATTAAAATATACTTTTTCATGATAGCAAAGTAGTTATTTAAAAAAAAAAGAAATATCAAAAACTACCTTATAAACAACTATAGAAAAAGTGAAAAAAAGAAACATTGTGACAAATCCATGCCCTCACCCGCCTCCACTCCACTCCGCCACCAAAAAAATGCCACTCAGAGGAGCAGTAGATATGTCACTTTGCATAAAACGAAAATCATATGTGTTCTGCAATGTTAATAGCTATTTAAAATGAAAACTACCATTAAAATACACTCTTAGATAAGAATATAGTGGTTATTTTTTTAAAAATGCACAAACTACCTTCTAAATAACTAAAAAAAAAAAAAGAAAAAATAAGGGTCACAAACGCCTGCCCTCACCCACCTCCACTCCACTCCGCCACCAAAAAATGCCACTCAGAGGAGCAGTGGGATGTCACTTTGCATAAATAAATTTGTATAAGTTATTTAAAGTAAATAGCTATTAAAAATAAAAACAACCATTAAAATATACTTTTTCATGATAGCAAAGTAGTTATTTAAAAAAAAAGAAATATCAAAAACTACCTTCTAAACAACTATAGAAAAAGTGAAAAAAAGAAACATTGTGACAAATCCATGCCCTCACCCGCCTCCACTCCACTCCGCCACCAAAAAAATGCCACTCAGAGGAGCAGTAGATATGTCACTTTGCATAAAACGAAAATCATATGTGTTCTGCAATGTTAATAGCTATATAAAATGAAATCTACCATTAAAATACACTCTTATATAACAACATAGTGGTTATTTTTTTTTAAAAAAAGTCACAAACTACCTTCTAAATAACTAAAAAAAAAGAAAAAATAAGTGTGACAAATCCATGCCCTCACCCGCCTCCACTCCACTCCGCCACCAAAAAAATGCCACTCAGAGGAGCAGTAGATATGTCGCTTTGCATAAAACAAAAATCATATGTGTTCTGCAATGTTAATAGCTATTTAAAATGAAAACTACCATTAAAATACACTCTTATATAACAACAAAGTGGTTATTTTTTTTAAAAATCACAAACTACCTTCGAAACAACTAACAAAAAAAGAAAAAAAAAGTGTGACAAACCCCTGCCCTCACCCACCTCCACTCCGCCAAAAAAATGCCACTCAGAGGAGCAGTGGGTTGTCACTTTGCATAAATAAATTTGTATAAGTTATTTAAAGTAAATAGCTACTAAAAATAAAAACAACCATTAAAATATACTTTTTCATGATAACAGAGTAGTTATTTAAAAAAATCAAATGTCAAAAACTACCTTCTAAACAACTATAGAAAAAGAGAAAAAAGAAACATTGTGTCAAATCCATGCCCTCACCCGCCTCCACTCCACTCTGCCACCAAAAAAAATCCACTCAGAGGAGCAGTGGATATGTCACTTTGCATAAAACGAAAATCATATGTGTTCTGCAATGTTAATAGCTATTTAAAATGAAATCTACCATTAAAATACACTCTTATACAACAACATAGTAATTATTTTTTTAAAAATTACAAACTACCTTCTATATAACTAAAAAAAAGAAAAAAACAAAATTTATGCTTACCTGATAAATTTCTTTCTCTTGTGGTATATCCAGTCCTCGGGTTCATCCATTACTTGTGGGATATTCTCCTTCCCAACAGGAAGTTGCAAGAGGACACCCACAGCAGAGCTGTATATATAGCTCCTCCCCTAACTGCCACCCCCAGTCATTCAAACTATAGGGTGCGGTGGTGACTGTAGTTTAAAAATAAAAAACACCTGCCTTAAAGTGACAGGGCGGGCCATGGACTGGATACACCACAAGAGAAAGAAATTTATCAGGTAAGCATAAATTTTGTTTTCTCTTGTAAGGTGTATCCAGCCCACGGGTTCATCCATTACTTGTGGGATACCAATACCAAAGCTTTAGGACAGGGATGAAGGGGGGACAAGGCAGGAACTTAAACGGAAGGCACCCCTGCCTATAAGACCTTTCTCCCAAAAATAGCCTCCGAGGAAGCAAAAGTATCGAATTTGTAGAATTTAGAAAAAGTATGACGCGAAAACCAAGTCGCCGCCTTACAAATCTGTTCAACAGAGGCCTCGTTTTTAAAAGCCCATGTGGAAGCTACCGCTCTAGTGGAATGAGCTGTAATTCTTTCAGGAGGCTGCTGGCCAGTGGCCAGCAGTCTCATAAGCTAAACGGATTATGCTTCTCAGCCAAAAAGAAAGAGAAGATGCCGAAGCCTTTTGGCCTCTCCTCTGTCCAGAGTAGACAACAAACAATGCAGATGTTTGCCGAAAATCCTTAGTAGCTTGTAAATAAAACTTTAAAGCGCGAACCACGTCAAGATTGTGTAATAGACGTTCCTTCTTTGAAGAAGGATTAGGACACAGTGACGGAACAACAATCTCCTGATTGATATTCTTATTAGATACCACCTTGGAAGAAACCCAGGTTTGGTACGCAAAACTACCTTATCTGCATGGAAGATCAGATAAGGGGAATCACACTGTAAAGCAGATAACTCTGAAACTCTTCGAGCCGAAGAGATAGCTACCAAAATCAGAACTTTCCAAGATAAAAGCTTGATATCTATGGAATGCCGAGGTTCAAACGAAACCCCTTGCAGAACTTTAAGAACTAAATTTAAACTCCATGGCGGAGCAACAGGTTTAAACACAGGCTTGATTCTAACTAAAGCCTGACAAAACGCCTGAACATCTGGAATATCTGCCAGACGTTTGTGCAGAAGAATAGATAGAGCAGAAATCTGTCCCTTTAAGGAACTAGCTGACAATCCCTTCTCCAATCCTTCTTGGAGAAAGGATAATATTCTAGGAATCCTGACTTTACTCCATGAGTAACCCTTGGATTCACACGAATGAAGATATCTACACCATATCTTATGATAGATTTTCCTGGTGACAGGCTTTCGAGCCTGAATTAAGGTATCAATGACCGACTCGGAGAAACCACGTTTTGATAAAATCAATCGTTCAATCTCCAAGCAGTCAACCGCAGAGAAATTAGATTTGGATGTTTGAATGGACCTTGGAGTAGAAGGTCCTGCCTCAGCGGCAGAGTCTATGGTGGAAGGGATGACATCTCCACCAGATCTGCATACCAAGTCCTGCGTGGCCACGCAGGTGCTATCAAAGTCACTGAAGCTCTCTCCTGCTTGATCTTGGCAATCAGAGGAGGGAGGAAAGGAAATGGTGGGAACACATAAGCCAGGCTGATGGACCAGGGCGCTGCTAGAGCATCTATCAGCACTGCCTGGGGATCCCTTGACCCGTAACAAGGAAGCTTGGCGTTCTTACGAGACGCCATCAGATCCAGTTCTGGTTTGCCCCATAGTTGAATCAGCTGGGCAAATACCTCCGGATGGAGCTCCCACTTCCCCGGATGAAAAGTCTGCCGACTTAGAAAATCCGCCTCCCAGTTCTCTACTCCTGGGATATGTATAGCTGAGAGATGGCAAGAGTGAACCTCTGCCCATAGAATTATCTTTGAAACCTCCAACATTGCCAGTGGGCTTCTTGTTCCCCCCTGATGGTTGATATAGGCTACAGTCGTGATATTGTCAACTGAAATCTGATGAACCTGACCGCAGCCAGTTTATCGGAAGGAGGGCTTCCTCCTGAGTCCATAAACCCTGAGCCTTCAGGGAGTTCCAGACTGCGCCCCAGCCCAGAAGGCTGGCATCTGTCGTCACTATAGTCCACTCTGGCCTGCGGAAACTCATTCCCCTGGACAGATGGACCCGAGATAACCACCAGAGAAGAAAATCCCTGGTCTATTGATCCAGATTTAGCATAGGGGACAAATCTGTGTAATCCCCATTCCACTGATTGAGCATGCAAAGTTGCAGTGGTCTGAGATGTAGGCGGGCAAACGGAACTATGTCCATTGCCGCTACCATTAGGCCGATTACTTCCATACACTGAGCAATTGACGGCCGAGAAGTGGAATGAAGAGCACGGCAGGAAGTTAGAAGCTTTGCTAACCTGACTTCTGTCAGAAAAATTTTAATTTCTACTGAATCTATCAGTGTTCCTAGGAAGGAAACTCTTGTGAGAGGGGAGAGAGAACTCTTTTCTTCGTTCACCTTCCACCCGTGAGACCTCAGAAAGGCCAGAACAATGTCCGTATGGGACTTGGCGATTTGAAAAGTCGACGCCTGTATCAGAATGTCGTCTAAGTAAGGAGCCACCGCTATGCCTCGTGGCCTTAGAACCGCCAGTAGGGACCCTAGAACCTTCGTAAATATTCTTGGTGCCGTGGCTAACCCGAAGGGAAGAGCCACAAACTGGTAATGCCTGTCTAAGAAGGCGAACCTGAGGAACTGATGATGATCTCTGTGAATCGGAATGTGGAGATGGGTTTAGAAATACCCAATGTTTACATGTTCTTTGCTTTTTTTGCAAGTTATAGGGCACTAAATAAAAGTAGCACTTTGCTATTTCCAAACCACTTTTTTTCAAAATTAGCGCTAGTTACATTGGGACACTGATATCTGTCAGGAATCCCTGAATATCCTTTAACATGTATACATATATTTTTAGAAGACATCCCAAAGTATTGATCTAGGCCCATTTTGGTATATTTCATGCCACCATTTCACCGCCAAATGCGATCAAATTAAAAAAAACTTTAAATATTTCAGAATTTTAGGTTTCTCACTAAAATTATTTACAAACAGCTTGTGCAATTATGGCACAAATTGTTGTAAATGCTTCTCTGGGATCCCCTTTGTTCAGAAATAGCAGACATATATGGCTTTGGCGTTGCTTTTTGGTAATTAGAAGGTCGCTAAATGCCGCTGCGCATCACACGTATATTATGTCTAGCAGTGAAGGAGTTAATTAGGTAGATTGTAGGGAGCTTGCAGGGTTAATTTTAGCTTTAGTGTAGAGATCAGCCTCCCACCTGACACATCCCACCCCCTGATCCATCCCAAACAGCTCCCTTCCCTCCTCCACCCCACAATTGTCCCCTCCATCTTAAGTACTGGCAGAAAGTCTGCCAGTACTAAAATAAAAGTTTTTTGGGGGTTTTTAGTTTTTTTTTTTTTTAATAATTCTTCTGCTGTGTAGGACCCCCCTTAGCCCCCAACCTCCCTGATCCCCCCCAAACAGCTCTTTAACCCCCCCCCCCTCTGCCTTTATTGTGTGCCATATTGGGTACTGGCAGCTGTCTGCCAGTACCCAGTTTGAAAAATAATAATGTATTTTAATTTTTTAATTTTATTAAATATTTTCTTTATTTCTGTAGTGTAGCTGCCCCCCCCTCAACATCCAACCCCCCACCCTCCCCTAGATGCCTTCATTTTAAAATCCCACCCTCCCCAGTCCTCTCTCCCACCCTCCAGATCTACAGCATATTGATGCTGTTTTCATAGATCTCCCATGCACGCGCGCGACTCTTATGCACGCGCATGCACGCGCCCGTGCACGCGCCCGCGCCCACACAAGATCCCTCCCCCCTCCTCCACCAATGACTGCCCACCCGCCTTCCTGGATGAGCTCCCACCCACCAACGATAACGGCCATCGATAGCCGATGCAGAGAGGGCCACAGAGTGGCTCTCTCTGCATCAGATGGCTAAAAACAGTTATTGCAGGATGCCTCAATATTGAGGCATCACTGCAATAACATGAAAGCAGCTGGAAGCGATCAGGATCGCTTTCACTGCTTTCAAAGACCAACGACGTATGGGGTACGTCCTTGGTCGTTAACTGCGTTTTTTTGCAGGACGTACCCCATACGTCGTTGGTCGTTAAGGGGTTAAGTCCACGGTAGTCATATATTGACCCTCCTGGATCATAGGGAGGATGGTTCGGATAGTCTCCATCTTGAAGGATGGAACCCTGAGAAATATGTTTAGGATCTTGAGATCCAAGATTGGTCTGAAAGTTCCCTCTTTTTTTGGGAACTATAAACAGATTTGAATAGAAGCCCTGCCCCTGTTCCTCCCTTGGAACTTGGTGGATCACTCCCATAACCAGAAGGTCTTGACTGCAACGTAAGAATGCCTCTCTCTTTATCTGGTTTACAGATAATTGTGAGAGATGAAATGTCCCCGTTGGAGATGAAGCTTTGAAGTCCAGAAGATATCCTTGGGAAACAATCTCTAATACCCAGGGATCCTGGACGTCTCTTGCCCAAGCCTGGGCGAAGAGAGAAAGTCTGCCCCCCACTAGATCCGGTCCCGGACCGGGAGCTACTCCTTCATGCTGTCTTAGAGGCAGCCGCAGGTTTCTTGGCCTGCTTCCCCTTGTTCCAAGCCTTGTTAGGTCTCCAGACTGGTTTGGGCTGGGATGAAATTTCCCTCTTGTTTTGCTTTAGAGGAAACTGAAGCTGCGCCACTCTTGAAGTTTCGAAAGGAACGAAAATTATTCGGTTTGGCCCTCAACTTATTGGACCTATCCTGAGAAAGGGCGTGACCTTTACCTCCAGTAATATCAGAAATGATCTCCTTCAGACCGGGCCCGAATAGGGTCTGTCCCTTGAAGGGGATGTTAAGAAGCTTAGACTTAGAAGTAACGTCTGCTGACCAGGACTTAAGCCATAGCGCCCTACGCGCCAAAATGGCAAAACCTGAATTCTTAGCCGTTAGCTTGGCTAAATGAAAAATGGCGTCAGAAATAAAGCAATTAGCTAACTTAAGAGCTTTAATCCTGTCTAGAATATCGTCTAATGGGGTCTCTACCTGTAGAGCCTCCTCAAGAGACTCAAGCCAAAAGGCCGCTGCAGCAGTAACTGGGGCAATGCATGCAAGAGGCTGGAGAATAAAACCTTGATGTATAAAAATTTTCTTAAGGAGACCCTCCAATTTTTTATCCATAGGATCTAGGAAAGCACAACTGTCCTTGACAGTGATAGTTGTACACTTAGCTAGGGTAGAGACTGCTCCCCCCACCTTAGGAACCGTCTGCCACGAGTCCCGTATAGTGGCATCTATGGGAAACATCTTTTTGAAAGCAGGAGGGGGAGAGAACGGCACACCTGGTCTATTCCATTCCTTAGTAATAATATCCGAAAACCTCTTAGGGACTGGAAAAACATCAGTGTAAACAGGCACTGCAAAGTATTTGTCCATTTTACACAATTTATCTGGAACCACAATGGGGTCACAGTCATCCAGAGTCGCTAAAACCTCCCTAAGCAATAAGCGGAGGTGTTCAAGCTTAAATTTAAACGCTGTCATTTCAGAATCAGACTGAAGTAACGCCTTCCCTGAGTCTGAAATGTCACCCACAGATAGAAGCTCACCTGCCTCGGTTTCTGAGTATTGTGAGGGTATATTGGACATAGGCAATAAAGCGTCAGAAAGCTCTGTATTAATTCTAGTCCCAGAGCTGTCTCGCTTTCCTTGTAGCCCTGGCAGTTTGGAAAATACCTCTGTGAGGGTAGCATTCATAACTGCCGCCATGTCCTGTAAGGTAAAAGAATTAGACGCGCTAGATGTACTTGGTGTCACTTGAGCAGGAGTTATAGGTTCTGACACATGGGGAGAGTTAGATGGCATAATCTCCCTCTTTTCAGTCAGAGAATCCCCTGGAGATAAATCTTTAAGCGCCATAATATGGTCTTTATAGTTTATAGAAATTTCAGTACATTTGGTACACATTCTAAGAGGGGGTTCCACCATGGCTTCCAAACATATTGAACAAGGAGTTTCCTCTATGTCAGACATGTTTAACAGACTAGTAATGAGACAAGCAAGCTTGGAAAACACTTTAATAAAGGTGAAACAGCAATTAAACAAAAACGTTACTGTGCCTTTAAGAGAAAAAAACTAGCACTTAAACTGCAAAGCAGTGTAAAAATACAGTAAAGTCTTTGAAATTTTTACAGTTTGTGTAAGGGACTAAAGCAACATTGCACCCACTTGCAAATGGATGATTAACCCCTTAGGCCCCAAACCGGATTGAAAAACTTTAAAAAACGTTAAAAGTCAATTGAGCACCGTGCCACAGCTCTGCTGAGGCTCCTACCTGCCCTCAAATACGATCTTGTGCAGAAATAACCCCTTTGAAATGGTTCTCAGATGCCAGGGGCCTCCTCTAGTGAAGCTAGATGTCTCAGTCTGAATTAAAACTGCACAGTTAGAGCGCTAAAATAGGCCCCTCCTACCATGTACTGGATGTCAGAGGGGCCTTAAGAAAGTACTCCTAGGAGTATCTGACTAGCCTTGTGGAAACTAGGCCCCAAATAAAGACTTATCTCCCTCAGAGAAAAAACGTCCTATTTATGAAATCATGTAAACGTTTTGTCACTAAGCAATATGAATATTAACATGAGTATTACCCTGTTATGTAAGCATGATCCCAGTCGCTGTTTAATCACTGCATCAGGCTTACCTCAAATAAACAAGGCTCTGTCAGCATTTTCTAGAACTTATTCATCTCTCTAGAAATAAAAATACTGAACATACCTCAAAGCAGGTAATCTGCAGGCCGTTCCCCCAACTGAAGTTTTCCCATATTCATCAGTTATGTGTGAGAACAGCAATGGACCTTAGTTACAAACCGCTAAGATCATCAAGCCTCCAGGCAAAATTCTTCTTCTAATTTCTGCCTGACAGTAAAACAGTACAACGCCGGTACCGTTTAAAAATAACAAACTCTTGATTGAAGGTAAAACTACACTAAGTCACCACATATCTCTTGATACTTCCTTTCTTGTCGAGAGTTGCAAGAGAATGACTGGGGGTGGCAGTTAGGGGAGGAGCTATATAGACAGCTCTGATGTGGGTGTCCTCTTGCAACTTCCTGTTGGGAAGGAGAATATCCCACAAGTAATGGATGAACCCGTGGACTGGATACACCTTACAAGAGAAATAAGGGTGACAAACCCCTGCCCTCACCCACCTCCACTCCACTCCGCCACCAAAAAAATGCCACTCAGAGGAGCAGTGGGATGTCACTTTGCATAAATACATTTGAATAAGTTATTTAAAGTAAATAGCTATTAAAAATAAAAACAACCATTAAAATATACTTTTTCATGATAACAGAGTATTTATTTAAAAACAAAAACAAATGTCAAAAACTACCTTCTTAACAACTATAGAAAAAAAGAAACATTGTGACAAATCCATGCCCTCACCCGCCTCCACTCCACTCCGCCACCAAAAAAATGACACTCAGAGGAGCAGTAGATATGTCACTTTGCATAAAATGAAAATCATATGTGTTCTGCAATGTTAATAGCTATTTAAAATGAAATCTACCATTAAAATACACTCTTATATGACAACATAGTGGTTATTTTTTTAAAAAAAGTCACAAACTACCTTCTAAATAACTAAAAAAAAGAAAAAATAAATGTGACAAACCCCTGCCCTCACCCACCTCCACTCCACTCCGCCACCAAAAAAATGCCACTCAGAGGAACAGTGGGATGTCACTTTGCATAAATAAATTTGTATAAGTTATTTAAAGTAAATAGCTATTAAAAATAAAAACAACCATTAAAATATACTTTTTCATGATAACAGAGTAGTTATTTAAAAAAATCAAATGTCAAAAACTACCTTCTAAACAACTATAGAAAAAGAGAAAAAATAAACATTGTGACAAATCCATGCCCTCACCTGCCTCCACTCCACTCCGCCACCAAAAAAATTCCACTCAGAGGAGCAGTGGATATGTCACTTTGCATAAACGAAAATCATATGTGTTCTGCAATGTTAATAGCTATTTAAAATGAAATCTACCGGGGGCGGAGCTACGCCGTGCTGGTGCATGGACGCACTGTAAAAGAGCTCCGGAGCTGTTTGGGACCTTTGGGCATTAATACAGGCATAAATGTCACCAATTACCACTGACACTTCATCCTAATCAGTGTCTAACAACCCAGACACACCGATCACTTCGCAACTTCGAGGGAGATCTTTTGCGGAGCTATCTGCAACAAGAGCTGCGGCCGCCATCTTACCGCTCTACGGATCCCTCATGCAGAGCCCTGGACAGTGACTCGCACCGCTTGTTCTGCTTGCCCCGTGGAACCTTCTGCCCGATTACACTCCTGACCGGCTCTCTTAGAGGACTCTGTCAGACCGGATTCCTCCCGGCTACACCATCCGCCGGCAGCCTGACCCGTAACTGCCTCCCACGTGGTTACTACAGGTACTTACCACTACGCATTCACAATCTGGGCCCTGGTTCCCTCCGTAAACGAGCCTCTCTCTCCTAAAAGCTACTAGTACAGGGGGCCTCCACTCTCACCTCTCCAGGAAACATATTTTTATGCAGTACCTGTTTAGTCTCCTTGAGTGGCCAGCATATTTGCTCTTTCTTTAGAGACACTGTTTAACCGGTCCCCACCAATACACGTATTTAAACTGCTGCTGCTCTGCTGACTAAGCCCCCTGCAATATAATACTATTTCCAGCTAACAAGCCCTTCTGAAATTTAACACATAGACTGATACCTTATACAGAAATTGGGACCTAGAGCTTAACCCAGAGAGACTATAATAGCCTTATTCATCAGACCTCTAAGACACACTTTGCTACTCTGTGCAGGAGGAGTCAAGAGGACATTTCCTATACCATAAGCCTATTTCCCATAAACTTTTACTACGCCACCAACCTCTCTCAATATGACAAGTAAGAAAGGAAATAAACCTGATAAGCCCGCAAAATCTTTAACCCTGGGCCCCTCAGTTTCATCATTTTTTCACCCTCAAGAGACCGTGACACTGGATAATACACAATCCACAGAGCCGCCCTCCACTATCCTTAATCCTTCTTCATCCCAAGATTCCCTACAATCTATTCAGTCACATGGACTGCCATCCAAATCAGATATAGAATCCTTAAAGAAATTTATTAAAGATGAAATTAAAGACCTTAAAAAAGACCTTAACGAGTTGGGCTCCAGAATGGAATTTCTTGAAGAGGGACAGGACCATCTCAACAACATGGTCAGCACCAATACTCAGAACATTACTATACATGACTCTATGATCCAAAACTTAAACGACAAAATTGAAGACCTCGAAAATCGAGGAAGAAGAAATAATCTCCGCCTGAGGGGGATCCCAGAGGATGTCTCTGCTGAACAACTCAGGGCCTATGTTACGGAATTTTTTCACTTTCTCTTGCCCCAAGCCCCTCTCATACAGAACGAGGACATTGAGAGAATCCATAGGGCTCTAAGACCTCCCGCTAAACCACCTGCCCCACCTAGGGACGTTATCCTCAGATTTCTTAAATATACCACAAAAGAAGAGATCTGGCAGTCTGCCAGAACCCGACGGACCATTCAATTCCATAATCACTCCCTTCAAGTATACCAGGATCTCTGCCCTCAGACGATCCAACACAGAAGAGAGGTCCACTTTATCACCAAAACTTTGCAAGAAAACAATGTCAGATACCGCTGGGGCTTTCCATTTAGCCTTATCATCTCCCACAATGGTGGCCAACTCCAAGAGACTTAACCTTACATTTGAGCAACCTCCTGAGTCGATCATCACTACTCAGCACCACCTGATACAGTCGGATGAAGAGGCACCGAAAGAACAGAGACCCAGCTGGTCAAGAGTGGTACCTAAGAGACGTAAAACAGGCCTTGCCGCCACTTCTACAGGATCCTGATCTGACCACTTAATAACCTCCTACTGAAAGCTTTTTACTGGCCTCAATCCCTAGGCCAATTGCTCCATTAACATCCCTTTGCCACAATACCTTTGAGGGATTTGTTCCAAGTTTTTCTCCTTCGAAGAAAATCCACAAGTGACTTATACACTAGACTGGTATAGTATATTCCCACTACACCTGGGCTTATATTAACCTGCTTTTCAGATTTATTCTACATGCTAATTTGCCCATATGTGTGTGTTGCTCACGTTATAAATATGCCATAAATATTTGCTTACCCAATAAAGTTTCACCCCTTAGGTTCCATAACATCATTCCACCCCCCTGGATGATGTGTTTGACGTCCTTTCCAGGCCACGGTGCGTGTCGCGGTGGCCTGGACAAGGCTGTTTTTCTCTTTTTGTTGTTGTTTGCCCAGTTTATTCATGCAAGTTCTGCTGTAATTGTTCATGTTTATTTTTGTGTGTTTTGCTCCAAATGTATTATGTTCATTTCCATGTGCCTTTATCATATTGCTCAAGGTCATTATAGATATATCTCTATTACCCCTGTTTATCTCTTCACTAGGTGTATTTGGTTGCTACGTGTCTGCTCATATTATTATGTTCCACACAATATACTTACCTTCTCTTCTACCATCTTCTCCTCCCAGTGTCACTGGCCCACCATAGACCTTTTACCTCACTCTCATAACAGTCCTACCCTCTTAGGCGTCACCTCCCTACTCCTGACTTCAGCGCCCATCTATACATATAGACATGGATAGGAACCCCAGATCCATCACCATCGCTTCCCACAATGTAAAGGGCTTCAACACCCCCCAGAAAAGATCGAGGGCCATGAGGGAATTTCAAAAACTCAAACACGACATCATCTTACTTCAGGAAACCCACTTCAAAAAAGGTAAGGAGCCCTTATTATCCCTTAGAAAATTTGGCCAGGTGTATTTATCCTCTCATTCGACAAAACACAACGGGGTGGGCATATTGATCAGGAATCAGATTCCCTTTACCCCCTCCAATATCTACAGAGATAGAGAGGGTAGACTAGTGATTATCACTGGCCGGCTGTTTAATAGGACAGTAACCATCGCCAACATATACGCCCCTAACTCCAACCCTACTGGATTTTACCACCAGTCCTGTAATATCATTTCCGAACTCTCTAGAGGCACCCTGATCCTGGGGGGTGATTTCAATCTGGCCTTGGACCCTGGTCTTGATTGTTCCTCCGGTCACACATCAGTCCCCCAAAAAACCCTAAAGTCGGTGAAGGCCTCCCTTTCTAAACTAAATTTACATGATACCTGGAGGATATACCACCCCCAGGAAAAAGATTATTCTTTCTACTCATATCCCCACCAAACCTACTCTCGTATTGACTATATAATGATTGACGTTTCTAGTCTGACGCTAGTGCAAGCCACTGACATCTCCCCCATAACCTGGTCTGACCATGCTAGGATTAGTTGCACATTGTCATGGCCCACCTCCCAGATATTAGATCATATTTGGAAATTAGATGAGTCCCTATTGTCCGACCCTATGGTCAAAATACAACTACAAGATAAACTTGAATCATACTTCAGATTAAATTCCACACCTGGGATCTCCCCCCTTAATATCTGGGAGGCACATAAGTGTGTCATCAGAGGGGACCTCATTGCAATCAAAGCGGATAAGAGACGGCAACACTCTCTAACCCTTAAAAATCTACTAGAAGAACTGACAAAGCTTCAAGACTCCCACAAGAGATACCCTAAGTCACATTCCCTCCTCGACCATATTCAACACAAACAAAAGCAGCTAGACCTTCTTTTGGGGGTTGAGGCTAAGCGTAGGGCCCTCTTTCTTAGAAGGAGATTTTATGAGGGGGGAAATAAGCAAGGTAGACTGCTAGCGAGACTCCTCCGCAATAAATCTTCTAAAAAATACATTATGCACATAAAAGATGCTAAAGGAAAAACCTGGCACTCCTCCTCTGATATAGCCGACAAGTTTAAAACCTTCTATGAGGAGCTATACAACTTACATAAAGAAAGAGCCACTCCCTCCCAGGAGGCCATCTCAGAATACCTAACATCTATTGATCTGCCCTCCCTCTCCACAGATCAAAAATCAGACCTAGACTCCCCTTTTACTTTAAAAGAACTCCAGACAGCCATCCGCTCCTTCCCCTCCGGCAAAGCCCCTGGCCCAGATGGTTTTACTCACTCATATTACTCTAAATTCCTAGACATTCTGGCCCCCCCCTCTTGGCCTACTTCTTAGACATCGACAATAACGTCCCCTTCCCATCCCTGTCCCTTCAAGCCCACATCTCCGTTATCCCAAAACCTAACAAGTCCCCTGACAGTATCCCTAATTACAGACCAATATCCTTATTGAATGCAGATGTTAAAATTTACGCGAAAATGATAGCGACTAGATTAAATCGTTATCTCCCAGAATTAATTCACCGTGACCAAGTGGGCTTTATCCCTTTTAGAGAGGCGAGAGACAATACAGTCCGGAACCTGTTCCTCCTCTGGCATGCCAAACAGCAAAATCTCCCCTCGATCTTTCTCTCAACCGACGCGGACAAAGCTTTCGACCTCGTCGGCTGGCCGTTCCTCAGAGCCACCCTTCAATCCCTGGGCATTGGAGATTCTATGCTTCATAGAATTTTCGCCCTGTACGATTGCCCGTCTGCTCAAATATCTATCAACGGCATCCTCTCCCCACCCTTTCAGATTTCAAATGGTACTAGGCAGGGATGCCCCCTGTCCCCTTTATTGTTTGTTTGCCTTCTGGAAACATTTGCAACCAGAATCCGACAAAATTCAAAAATTCAGGGTATCACGATCAGGGGGAATCCTATAAACTCTCCTTATTCGCAGACGACGTGCTATTCACCCTCACTGACCCTGCAACGTCCGTACCAGCCCTTATAGAAGAACTCACACTTTTTAATAATCTGACTAACTTCCTGATCAATTATTCCAAATCCGAATATCTGGGGGTATCCCTGCCGCCAATCCTTAGACAACAACTTAGCTCATCTTGCCCCTTTCGTCAATGCACATCTCACTTAAAATACTTAGGCACCCTCCTCACCGAGGAGATAGACTCCATATACAATTTAAACTTTGCCCCTTTAAAACTCTCCCTAGAACGTGAACTTTCATCCTGGCACTCCAGACACCTCTCCTGGATGGGTAGAATCAATGCAATTAAAATGACGGCCTTCCCCAAACTTTTATACTTGCTGCAAACTCTACCCATACCCCTCCCCCCCCCCCCCCGATTTCTCTCTAGCTTACAAAAACTATTCACATCTTTTATCTGGGGTGGTAAGCATTCAAGAATTAATAATAAAGTTATGATGAGTCCCCGTATCCATGGAGGTCTGGGAGTCCCTGATCTTAACCTTTATAACCATGCCATCTTTATACAGAGAATTGTGGACTGGAGACTCCACAGATCCCAGAAAAGATGGGTTGCCCTGGAGGAGCTCATAAATACTGGGCTTAACTTACAGTCTTGCTGCTGGGATCCGGGGGGCGGAGTCGTGCCGGAAGGAATAGTGAACCCAATTACCAAAGAAACCTTGACCCAATGGGAAAAGATCAATAGGCTTAACCCCTACCTCTCATCCAGGCCCTCCCCATTGACATCTCTACTTTTCAATCATGAGTTTTCCCTGACGACTTGTGGGAGGCTTTCTGTGGACCCTGCCCCCACGGCTGACATCTCCATATACCATATCTCTGAAAATGAGCACCTTCTGACACAGTCTCAACTTATAGAGTCAGGCTTTACCTGGGCCCACAACTGGTTCACCTTCAGGAGGACCCACCATTACATTACATCCCATAGCCAACATCTCAACATGCTGAGACCCCTGACCAATCTAGAAAAATTATTTTCCTCCACTTCTACTCTTAATCACACCCTCTCAAAATTTACTCCATCTTAACCTCTCCCCCCCCTGGCAACCTACCCCATTCTATGGAATCCTGGGAGAGGGAACTGGGGGTCATTATTCTCCCCCAGATGGCCTCCTCTATGTTTATCAACACTAAATCCTCCTCCTCTTCTGCGGGCCTGCTAGAACTGAACTACAAAATACTCCACAATTGGTACCTTACACCACGCAGACTACATAAATTATACCCCTCAACTACTAACCGTTGTTGGCGCTGTGGTCACGTGGGCAGTGGCATGGGCCACATGTGGTGGTGGTGTAATGTCATCAACTCCTTTTGGAGATCCCTCATTGGGGAAATAGAGACAATCTTCCAAAAAACATTACCCTGCGACCCCTTGCTATATCTTTTAAATAAGAATATTAAGCTCCCCTCCAAACCACTCATCACCTTGTTTCGCATCTTCACAAACAGTGCCAAATCCCTTATAGCCAAAAATTGGAAGTCCACAGACCCCCCCACTCTTACACAATGGAGAGCCAAGGTTTTGGACCTTCTAGAGCTAGAGGAATATAGGGCATATAGATTAGATAACAGGGACCATTTTATTACTGCTCAGAATATGTGGGAACAACACCTCAAATCCACTCTCGACTTAACATTTGCTTGTCACGACACCGCTCAGCTAACCAATCCTAACTCTCATTCATAGACCCTATTATGACTATTCCTTTTTGACCCAGACACACCATTACTCCGACTCTAGCAGATACATATGACCTCTGTTAATTCAAATATGAGCAAACGGCATCCCCACCCTATTTCCAATTAATCCTTTTGTCTGCTCTTCCCCTTTTTCCCCTCCCTTACCCTCATTTTTCCCTCACCCTCTTGATCCTTCCCACTCTCCCTTCAGCCTTATATAAATATTGGTTATTTGATTTTGATATTGTACACGAAACTGAATGTTTGTAACAGGTTCGTTCTGGCTGATTTCATGTTGTAAATTTCTTATAATCTCTCCAATAAAAAGAATTTGGAATAAAATGAAATCTACCATTAAAATACACTCTTATATAACAACATAGTGGTTATTTTATTAAAAAGTCACAAACTACCTTCTAAATAACTAAAAAAAAAAAAAAAAGTGTGACAAAACCCTGCCCTCACCCACCTCTACTCCACTCCGCCACCAAAAAAATGCCACTCAGAGGAGCAGTGGGATGTCACTTTGCATAAATAAATTTGTATAAGTTATTTAAAGTAAATAGCTATTAAAAATAAAAACAACCATTAAAATGTACTTTTTCATGATAGCAGAGTAGTTATTTAAAAAAAAAGAAAAGTCAAAAACTTCCTTCTAAACAACTGTAGAAAAAGAGAAAAAAGAAACATTGTGACAAATCTATGCCCTCACCCACCTCCACTCCACTCCGCCACCAAAAAAATTCCACTCAGAGGATCAGTGGATATGTCACTTTGCATAAAACGAAAATCATATGTGTTCTGCAATGTTAATAGCTATTTAAAATGAAATCTACCATTAAAATACACTCTTATATAACAACATAGTGGTTATTTTTTTTAAAAGTCACAAACTACCTTCTAAATAATAAAAAAGAAAAGAAAAATTAAGTGTGACAAACCCCTGCCCTCACCCACGTCCACTCCACCACCAAAAAAATGCCACTGAGAGGAGCAGTGGGATGTCACTTTGCATAAATAAATTTGAATAAGTTATTTAAAGTAAATAGCTATTAAAAATAAAAACAACCATTGAAATATACTTTTTCATGATAACAGAATAGTTATTTAAAAACAAAAACAAATGTCAAAAACTACCTTCTAAACAACTATAGAAAAAAATAAACATTGTGACAAATCCATGCCCTCACCCGCCTCCACTCCACTCCACCACCAAAAAAATGCCACTCAGAGGAGCAGTGGATATGTCACTTTGCATAAAACGAAAATCATATGTGTTCTGCAATGTTAATAGCTATTTAAAATGAAATCTACCATTAAAATACACTCTTATATAACAACAAAGAGGTTATTATTATTTTTTTTTTTAAAAAGTCACAAACTACATTCTAAATAACTAAAAAAAAGAAAAGAAAAAATAAGTGTGACAAACCCCTGCCCTCACCCACCTCCACTCCACTCCGCCACCAAAAAAATGCCACTCAGAGGAGCAGTGGGATGTCACTTTGTATAAATAAATTTGTATAAGTTATTTAAAGTAAATAGTAATTAAAAATAAAAACAACCATTAAAATATACTTTTTCATGATAACAGAGTATTTATTTAAAAACAAATGTCAAAAACTACCTTCTAAACAACTATAGAAAAAAAGAAACATTGTGACAAATCCATGCCCTCACCCGCCTCCACTCCACTCCGCCACCAAAAAATGCCACGCAGAGGAGCAGTAGATATGTCATTTTGCATAAAACGAAAATCATATGTGTTCTGCAATGTTAATAGCTATTTCAAATTAAATCTACCATTAAAATACACTCTTATATAACAACAAAGAGGTTATTTTTTTTATTTTTTTTTTAAAAAGTCACAAACTACCTTCTAAACAACTAACAAAAAAAGAAAAAATAAGTGTGACAAACCCCTGCCCTCACCCACCTCCACTCCATTCCGCCACCAAAAAAATGCCACTCAGAGGAGCAGTGGGATGTCACTTTGCATACATAAATTTGTATAAGTTATTTAAAGTAAATAGCTATTAAAAATAAAAACAGTCATTAAAATATACTTTTTCATGATAGCAGAGTAGTTATTTAAAAAAAAAAGAAATGTCAAAAACTACCTTCTAAACAACTATAGAAAAAGAGAAAAAAATAAACATTGTGACAAATCCATGCCCTCACCCGCCTCCACTCCACTCTGCCACCAAAAAAATGCCACTCAGAGGAGCACTGGATATGTCACATTGCATAAAACTAAAATCATATGTGTTCTGCAATGTTAATAGCTATTTAAAATTAAATCTACCATTAAAATACACTCTTATATAACAACATAGTGGTTATTTTTTTAAAAACTCACAAACCCGAACAGTTCGCCGGAGAACAGTTCCCGGCGATCTTAGCTTGTTCGCGTTCGCCGCAGCGGGCAAACATATGCGATGTTCGATCCGCCCCCTATTCGTAATCATTGAGTAAACTTTGACCCTGTATCTCACAGTCTGCAGACACATTTCAGCCAATCAGCAGCAGACACTCCCTTCCAGACCCTCCCAGCTCCTGGGCAGCAGCCATTTTAGATTCATTCTGATCCTGCATTCTTAGTGAGAGGAGTGATAGTGCTGCTGCTGCTGATTTTTTTAGGGAAATTGATAGCTAGGCTAGTGTATTCAGTGCCCACTACAGTCCTGAAGGACTCATCTGATCTCTGCTGTAAGGACAGCACCCCAAAAAGCCCTTTTTAGGGCTAGAACTTCAGTCTTTTTTTTTTTTTTTTTGTAATCTAATTGCATTTGCCTGCCTCTCAGCCTGTGTGTGAGGCTCACAGCATATACTGTGCCTACTTGCTCACTGTCACCACTCATATCTGGTGTAACATTTGTGTAAATTAAAAAAAAAAAAACTTTTACATCAGTTTGCTAGTGTAATCTAATTTCAGTTGCCAGCAGGCCTGTGTATCAGGCTCACAGCATATGCTGTGCCTAATTGCTCTGTGCCACCACTTATATCTGGTGTAACATTAGTGTAATTTTTAAAAAAAAAAAAAACTTTTACATCAGTCTGCTAGTGTAATCTAATTTCAGTTGCCAGGTCAGCCTGCCACTGCCAGCCTCAGTGCCACCACTCATATCTGGTGTAACATTAGTGTAAATTTAAAAAAAAAACTTTTACATCAGTCTGCTAGTGTTTTTTAATTTTAGTTGCCAGGCCAGCCTTCCACTAGTGCCAGCCTGTGTGTCAGGCTCACAGCATATACTGTGCCTACTTCCATCCTCAGTGCCACCACTCATCTCTGTTGTAATATTAGTGTAAACATTTTTTTAAAAAAACTTTTACATCAGTCTGCTAGTGTTATTTAATTTTAGTTGCCAGGCCAGCCTGCCACTAGTGCCAGCCTGTGTGTCAGGCTCACAGCATATACTGTGCCTACTTCCTCAGTGCCACCACTCATATCTGTTGTAACATTAGTGTAACTTTTTTTAAAAAAAACTTTTACATCAGTCTGCTAGTGTTATTTAATTTTAGTTGCCAGGCCAGCCTGCCACTAGTGCCAGCCTGTGTGTCAGGCTCACTGCACATACTGTGCCTACTTCCATCCTCAGTGCCACCACTCATATCTGTTGTAACATTAGTGTAATTTAAAAAAAAAAAAACTTTTACATCAGTCTGCTAGTTTTATTTAATTTTAGTTGCCAGGCCAGCCGCTGCCACTAGTGCCAGCCTGTGTGTCAGCCTCACAGCATATACTGTGCCTACTTCCATCCCCATTGCCACCACTCATATCTGTTGTAACATTAGTGTAACTTTTTTTAAAAAAAAACTTTTACATCAGTCTGCTAGTGTTATTTAATTTTAGTTGCCAGGCCAGCCTGCCACTAGTGCCAGCCTGTGTGTCAAGCTCACAGCATATACTGTGCCTACTTCCATCCTCATTGCCACCACTCATATCTGTTGTAACATTAGTGTAAATTTTTAAAAAAAAACTTTTACATCAGTCTGCTAGTGTTGTTTAATTTTAGTTGCCAGGCCAGCCTGCCACAAGTGCCAGCCTGTGTATTAGGCTCACAGCATATACTGTGCCTAATTGCTCTGTGCCACCACTCATATCTGGTGTAACATTAGTGTAATTTTTAAAAAAAAAAAACTTTTACATCAGTCTGCTAGTGTAATCTAATTTCAGTTGCCAGGCCAGCCTGCCACTGCCAGCCTCAGTGCCACCACTCATATCTGGTGTAACATTAGTGTAAATTTTTAAAAAAAACTTTTACATCAGTTTGCTAGTGTTATTTAATTTTAGTTGCCAGGCCAGCCTGCCACTAGTGCCAGCCTGTGTGTCAGGCTCACAGCATATACTGTGCCTACTTCCATCCTCAGTGCCACCACTCATCTCTGTTGTAATATTAGTGTACATTTTTTTAAAAAAACTTTTACATCAGTCTGCTAGTGTTATTTAATTTTAGTTGCCAGGCCAGCCTGCCACTAGTGCCAGCCTGTGTGTCAGGCTCACAGCATATACTGTGCCTACTTCCTCAGTGCCACCACTCATATATGTTGTAACATTAGTGTAACTTTTTTTTAAAAAAAACTTTTACATCAGTCTGCTAGTGTTATTTAATTTTAGTTGCCAGGCCAGCCTGCCACTAGTGCCAGCCTGTGTGTCAGGCTCCCAGCATATACTGAGCCTACTTCCATCCACAGTGCCACCACTCATCTCTGTTGTAATATTAGTGTAAACATTTTTTAAAAAAACTTTTACATCAGTCTGCTAGTGTTATTTAATTTTAGTTGCCAGGCCAGCCTGCCACTAGTGCCAGCCTGTGTGTCAGGCTCCCAGCATATACTGTGCCTACTTCCATCCTCAGTGCCACCACTCATATCTGTTGTAACATTAGTGTAAATTTTTTTTAAAAAAACTTTTACATCAGTCTGCTAGTGTTATTTAATTTTAGTTGCCAGGCCAGCCTGCCACTAGTGCCAGCCTGTGTGTCAGGCTCACAGCATATACTGTGCCTACTTCCTCAGTGCCACCACTCATATCTGTTGTAACATTAGTGTAACTTTAAAAAAAAAAAACTTTTACATCAGTCTGCTAGTGTTATTTAATTTTAGTTGCCAGGCCAGCCTGCCACTAGTGCCAGCCTGTGTGTCAGGCTCACAGCATATACTGTGCCTACTTCCATCCTCAGTGCCACCACTCATATCTGTTGTAACATTAGTGTAATTTTTTTAAAAAAAAACTTTTACATCAGTCTGCTAGTGTTATTTAATTTTAGTTGCCAGGCCAGCCGCTGCCACTAGTGCCAGCCTGTGTGTCAGCCTCACAGCATATACTGTGCCTACTTCCATTCTCAGTGCCACCACTCATATATGTTGTAACATTAGTGTAAATTTAAAAAAAAAAACTTTTACATCAGTCTGCTAGTGTTATTTAATTTTAGTGGCCAGGACAGCCTGCCACTAGTGCCAGCCTGTGTGTCAGGCTCACAGCATATACTGTGCCTACTTCCATCCTCAGTGCCACCACTCATATCTGTTGTAACATTAGTGTAATTAAAAAAAAAAAACGTTTACATCAGTCTGCTAGTGTTATTTAATTTTAGTTGCCAGGCCAGCCTGCCACTAGTGCCAGCCTGTGTGTCAGGCTCACAGCATATACTCTGCCTACTTCCATCCTCAGTGCCACCACTCATATGTGTTGTAACATTAGTGTAATTTAAAAAAAAAAAAACTTTTACATCAGTCTGCTAGTGTTATTTAATTTCAGTTGCCAGGCCAGCCTGCCACTAGTGCCAGCCTGTGTGTCAGGCTCACAGCATATACTGTGCCTACTTCCATCCTCAGTGCCACCACTCATATCTGTTGTAACATTAGTGTAAATTTTTTTAAAAAAAACTTTTACATCAGTCTGCTAGTGTTATTTAATTTTAGTTGCCAGGCCAGCCTGCCACTAGTGTCAGCCTGTGTGTCAGGCTCACAGCATATACTGTGCCTAGTTCCATCCTCAGTGCCACCACTCATATCTGTTGTAACATTAGTGTAATTTTTTTTTTTAAAAACCATTTACATCAGTCTGCTAGTGTTATTTAATTTTAGTTGCCAGGCCAGCCTGCCACTAGTGCCAGCCTGTGTGTCAGGCTTACAGCATATACTGTGCCTACTTCCTCAGTGCCACCACTCATATCTGTTGTAACATTAGTGTAACTTTTTTAAAAAAAAATTTTTACATCAGTCTGCTAGTGTTATTTAATTGCAGTTGCCTGCCTGCCAGCGTGTGTGCCAGGCCCACTTGCCAACTAGTGCCACCAATCATATTTATTGTAACAGTAGTGTAAATATTTAAAAAAAAAAACTTTTTTGACTGTGAAACATCAGTCTGCTAGTGTAATCTAATTGAAGTTGCCTGCCTGCCAGCATGTGTGCCAGGCCCACTTGCCAAGTTAGTGACACCACTTATATTTGTTGTAACAGTAGTGTAAATATTTTAAAAAAAACTTTTTTGACTGTGAAACATCAGTCTGCTAGTGTAATCTTATTGCAGTTGCTTGCCTGCCAGCGTGTGTGCCAGGCCCACTTGCCAAGTTAGTGGCACCACTCATATTTGTTGTAACAGTAGTTTAAATATTTAAAAAATAAACATTTTTGACTGTGAAATATCAGTCTGCTTTTTTGTGACAGGCTCACAGCGTATACTGTGCCCACTTGTCCAGTGCCACCACTCATATCTTGTTTAATAGTAGTGTAAGTGTACATTTAAAAAAAATAAACTTTTTGGATTGTGAAACATCAGTCTGCTTTTTTGTGTCCGTCTCACAGCGTATACTGTGCCCACTTGCCCAGTGGCACCACTCATATTTTGTTTAATAGTAGTGTAAGTCTACATTTAAAAAAAAAAAAAATGACCGGCAGAGGCAGGTGCCGTCGTGGTCGTGGTGCTGTGATTCCCTTTGACCCTACAATAATGCACAGTGTTCAGAGGTCACGTGCCATGAACGCTAAAAGTTCTTAGGAGGACCTAGTTGACTGGCTAACACAGGACACCCAATCTTCTACAGCTTCCGCTCGGAACCTTGACGCACCATCCACCTCCAGCTTAGCTTCGGGCACCTCTCAAGTGACCAGTGCCACTCGCCCGCCTGCTGCCACCACCAACACTAGCACCACAGCCGCTTCACTTGATTTGTCAGAGGAGTTATTGACACATCAGTTGGAAGAAATGAGTGATGCGCAACCATCATTGACAGAGGATGTAGATAACAATGATATGTCTCAGTCAGGCAGCATTACAGACATGGACATACGGTGTGATGATGATGGTGATGTTGTACCCGCTGCTGCTTCCTTTGTTGATTTGTCAGATACAAGTGAAGCGGTTGATGATGATGCGTCCGTGGATGTCACGTGGGTGCCCGCTAGAAGAGAAGAAGAAGAGGGGGAAAGTTCAGATGGGGAGACAGAGAGGAGGAGGAGGAGACGAGTTGGAAGCAGGGGGAGGTCGTCGCAAGGAGATAGTGGCACAGTCAGACAGCATGCATCGGCACCCGGGGTCAGCCAGAGAGCACGCCAATCAACACATGCTGTTGCCACCACCAGACTGCCGTCATTACAGAGCTCAGCAGTGTGGCATTTTTTTTGTGTGTCTACCTCTGACAACAGCGATGCCATTTGCAACCTGTGCCAAAAGAAACTGAGTTGTGGGAAGTCCAACACCCACCTAGGTACAACTGCTTTGTGAAGGCACATGGTCTCACATCACGAACGCCAATGGGATGAACACATGAGTAGAAGCAGCACACAAACTCAAAGCCGCCATCCTCCTCCTGGTCCAGCATCTTCAGCCACGTCAACCACTGCTGTACTCCTTGCCCCCTCTCAACCATCCGCCACTCAGTCTCTCTTACGTAGCAGTTCCTGGTCATCTGCCCACAGTCAGGTGTCTGTCAACGACATGTTTGAGTGTAAGAAGCCAATTTCCCAAAGTCACCCCCTTGCCCGGCGTCTGACAGCTGGCTTGTCTGAACTCTTAGCCCGCCAGCTTTTACCATACAAGCTGGTGGAGTCTGAGACGTTCAAAAAAGTTGTATCTATTGGAACACCGCAGTGGAAGGTACCCGGACGAAATTTCTTTTCACAAAAGGCAATCCCCAACCTGTACTCGATTGTGCGAAAGGAAGTAATGGCATGTCTGGCACACAGCGTTGGGGCAAGGGTCCATCTGACCACTGATAGCTGGTCTGCAAAGCATGGTCAGGGCAGGTATATCACCTACACTGCGCATTGGGTAAACCTGCTGACGGCTAACAAGCATGGAATGCGTGGCTCTGCAGAGGAGTTGGTGACACTGCCATGACTTGCAGGCAGGCCTGCTGCTACCTCCTCTACACCTCCTACTCCATCCTCTTCCATAACCTCTTCCTTGACTGAGTCCTCTTCTGCTGCTGCGTCTTGCTCCACATCAACGGCACCCCCCAGCTCCCCAGGTACTATTCAACATCCCGGATACGGCAGTGTCACGCTGTCTTGGGGTTGACTTGCCTGAAAGCAGAGAGTTACACCGCACCAGCACTCCTGTCCGCCCTGAACGCACAGGTGGATCAGTGGCTGACTCCGCACCAACTGGTGATTGGCAAAGTTGTTTCTGACAATGGAAGTAATTTGGTGGCGGCATTGAAATTGGGCAAGTTGACACATGTGCCGTGCATGGCACATGTGTGTAATCTGATTGTACAACGCTTTGTGATCTGATTGTACAACGCTTTGTGCATAAGTACCCAGGCTTACAGGACATCCTGAAGCAGGCCAGGAAGGTGTGTGGCCATTTCAGGCGTTCCTACACGGCTATGGCGCACTTGTCAGATATACAGCGGCGAAACAACCTGCCAGTGATTTGCGACAGCCCGACATGGTGGAATTCAACACTCCTAATGTTCGACCACCAGCTCCAACAAGAAAAAGCTGTTAACGAGTATTTGTATGACCGGGGTGCTAGGACAGCCTCTGGGGAGCTGGGGATTTTTTTGCCACGTTACCGGACGCTCATGCACAATGCCTGTAGGCTCATGCGTCCTTTTGAGGAGGTGAAAAACCTAGCCAGTCGCACCGAAGGCACCATCAGCGACATCATACCATTTGCTTTCTTCCTGGAGCGTGCCCTGAGAAGAGTGCTGGATCAGGCCGTAGATGAGCGTGAAGAGGAAGAGGAAGAGTTGTGGTCTCCATCACCACCAGAAACAGCCTTATCAGCATCGCTTGCTGGACCAGCGGCAACGCAGGAAGAGGATTGTGAGGAAGAGTAATCAGAGGAGGAATGTGGCTTTGAGGAGGAGGAGGAGGAGGAAGACCAAGCACAACAGGCATCCCAGGGTGCTCGTTGTTGTCACCTATCTGGTACCCGTGGTGTTGTATGTGGCTGGGGGTAAGAAGATACCTTCAGTGAGATCAGTGAGGACGAGGAACGGGACATGAGTAGCTCGGCATCCAACCTTGTGCAAATGGGGTCTTTCATGCTGTAGTGCCTGTTGAGGGACACTCGTATAAAAAAGCTGAAGGAGAACAAACTGTACTGGGTGTCCACGCTACTAGACCCCCGGTATAAGCATAAAGTGACTGAAATGTTACCGAATTCCCGCAAGTCGGAAAGGATGGAGCAGTTCAAAAATAAATTAAAAACTATGCTTTACACAGCATATAAGGGTGATGTCACAGCACAACGGGAATCTAACAGGGGAAGAGATGAAAGTAATCCTCCTCCTCCTCCCACGAGCACGCCGGCAAGGACAGGATGCTTTCCAGACGTGTTGTTGATGGAGGACATGCAGACCTTTTTAACTCCTATGCTTCGCCACAGCCCTTCGGGATCCAGCCTCAGAGAACGACTCAACCGACAGGTAGCAGACTACCTCGCAATAACTGCGGATCTCGACACTCTGAGGAGCGATGGACCCCTTGACTACTGGGTGTGCAGGCTTGACCTGTGGCCTGAGCTATCCCAATTTGCAATCGAACTTCTGGCCTGCCCGGCTTCAAGTGTCCTGTCAGAAAGGACCTTCAGTGCAGCAGGAGGTATTGTCACTGAGAAGAGAAGTTGCCTAGGTCAAAAAAGTCTTGATTATCTCACCTTTATTAAAATGAATGAGGGATGGATCCCGAAGGGACTGACATTGGGCGATACATTCGAGTAAAAAAGGCCTGATGAGATGAGCTGCCTTGGGCTAAAAATGGTACACACACTGCTGTATTTTATCTTTGAATGCCGGATAACTTGCGTGACTTATCCGCCTACAACTAGGGTTCAAGCCGCAATGTTTTAGGGCACTTTCTAACTGTCAAACAAACATCAAATTTTGTGGCCGCTGCTACAGCAGCGGCTGCAACAATACCTAATTTTTCAGGCATGTGTACATGCCTAATTTTTCTGGCCTCTGGTGCTGCACTGTGGCTTCAAAACCCAAACAAAAAAAAAAAGGCACATAACAGGGATTAAACTGCTAAAAATAGTACTACTTAACACACCACTCATATCTGGTGGCACAGTAGATTGCACGCGCAGTGCCCCAAATTTGAAGTAGGAGGACCGACCAAGCATCTTTTTCCATCTCCCGGTTCCTAAAAATTATCTACGGGTTCCTATAAATTATGCCATACCTGTACTCGATTGTGCAAAAGGAAGTCATGGCATATGGGGTCTTTCATGCTGTCGTGCCTGTTGAAGGTCGGGGACCCTCTTATAAAAAGGCTGAAGGAGAACGACCTGTACTGGGTGTCCAAGCATCTTTTTCCATCTCCCGGTTCCTAAAAATTATCTCCGGGTTCCTAAAATCGATGCCATACCTGTACTCGATTGTGCAAAAGGAAGTCATGGCATATGGGGTCTTTCATGCTGTCGTGCCTGCTGAGGGTCGGGGACCCTCATATAAAAAGGCTGAAGGAGAACGACCTGTACTGGGTGTCCAAGCATCTTTTTCCATCTCCCGGTTCCTAAAAATTATCTCCGGGTTCCTAAAATCGATGCCATACCTGTACTCGATTGTGCAAAAGGAAGTCATGGCATATGGGGTCTCTCATGCTGTCGAGATGAGACTTACATTTCACAGGGTAATATTGGATTTGCAGAGCCAAACTTTTAGAAATTATATGTTAAACAAACATACATAGATATGTGTGCTAAAACTATTGACGGATAATATGGAAAGTGAAGGATCTGATCTAACAACACTCGATATTTAAGACTGCATTAGTAGTTACTCAAAAACATGTTTATAAGAATGATGTTATGCTAGTGCATGCCATAATCCCGTAAGTGACAGGGATTGGATTAGAAATAGGAGTGTTTTTACATAGATCACTGATTGGCTTAAAGATTAAGTTCAGTGCTATTTAAAGGGGTGGCACCCGGGCCTCGGTTTGTCCATAGCATTGAGAAAGGCTGATAGCACAGCCGAAACTAGTTTGCTGCTCATTATTGTGCATTTAGTTGCATGTTTGTGGTTTGTGTTTTTTAAACTTTCTAGTCTATTTGTCCCTGTCACCTGAAGCCGAGGGAGCTGCTATCGGCCAGGAAACAGGGGGACATTTGAGACTTAGTTTTTTTAAATTTTGGTACACTGGGTATTTAGGCCGGTATTTTAAATTTAACTTTTAAAGGTTTGTTTTTTAACTTACATTTAATTAACGCTTGACAGGAATGAGTGCTAACTTTAAACACCAGCTTTAAATGAGGTTCTCTTACCTCTTCCCTTCCTATATCTTTTGATCTATGTAATTCGTATCTATCAAATGTATATTGCATCTATTGATCTATGTAATTCGTATCTATCAAATGTATATTGCATCTATTGATCTATGTAATTCGTATCTATCAAATGTATATTGCATCTATTGATCTATGTAATTCGTATCTATCAAATGTATATTGCATCTATTGATCTATGTAATTCGTATCTATCAAATGTATATTGCATCTATTGATCTATGTAATTCGTATCTATCAAATGTATATTGCATCTATTGATCTATGTTATTCGTATCTATCAAATGTATATTGCATCTATTGATCTATGTAATTCGTATCTATCAAATGTATATTGCATCTTTTGATCTATGTAATTCGTATCTATCAAATGTATATTGCATCTTTTGATCTATGTAATTCGTATCTATCAAATGTATATTGCATCTATTGATCTATGTAATTCGTATCAATCAAATGTATATTGCATCTATTGATCTATGTAATTCGTATCTATCAAATGTATATTGCATCTATTGATCTATGTAATTCGTATCTATCAAATGTATATTGCATCTTTTGATCTATGTAATTCGTATCTATCAAATGTATATTGCATCTATTGATCTATGTAATTCGTATCTATCAAATGTATATTGCATCTAATGATCTATGTAATTTGTATCTATCATATGTATATTGCATCTATTGATCTATGTAATCTATGTATCTATCAAATCTATCTATCTCGTGGTTGTGCAAATGGACTGTTTGCGGTTGTTTGCGGTGCGTTGCACGGGGAGTTTGGTCTGTCACTGTGAAGCGGGCGTAACCCTTACACTACCGGATCGATACAACATCATACCTGATGTTTTAAAGCACGTTATTCCAAACAATTTAGGAATGTTATGTGATTTAAGCCCTTTATGGCTTAAAACCAGACTCTGCATCAACTATGTAATTTTCCGTGGGAGTTTTGCCATGGATCCCCCTCCGGCATGCCACAGTCCAGGTGTTAGTCCCCTTGAAACAACTTTTCCATCACTATTGTGGCCAGAAAGAGTCCCTGTGGGTTTTAAAGTTCGCCTGCCTATTGAAGTCAATGGCGGTTCGTGACATCACTACTTCTAAATAATTTTAAAAAAAAAGAAAAAATAAGTGTGACAAACCCCTGCCCTCACCCATGTCCACTCCACTCCGCCACCAAAAAAATGCCACTCAGAGGAGCAGTGAGATGTCACTTTGCATAAATAAATTTGTATAAGTTATTTAAAGTAAATTGCTATTAAAAATAAAAACAACCATTAAAATATACTTTTTCATGATAACAGAGTATTTATTTAAAAAAATCAAATGTCAAAAACTACCTTCTAAACAACTATAGAAAAAAAGAAACATTGTGACAAATCCATGCCCTCACCCACCTCCATTCCACTCCGCCACCAAAACAATGCCACTGAGAGGAGCAGTAGATATGTCACTTTGCATAAAACGAAAATCATATGTGTTCTGCAATGTTAATAGCTATTTAAAATGAAATCTACCATTAAAATACACTCTTATATAACAACAAAGAGGTTATTTTTTTTTTTTTAAAAAGTCACAAACTACCTTCTAAATAACTAAAATAAAAAAGAAAAAAGAAGTGTGACAAACCCCTGCCCTCACCCACCTCCACTCCACTCCGCCACCAAAAAAATGCCACTCAGAGGAGGCTATTAAAAATAAAAACAACCATTAAAATATACTTTTTCATGATAGAGTATTTATTTAAAAACAAAAACAAATGTGAAAAACTACCTTCTAAACAACTATAGAAAAAAAGAAACATTGTGACAAATCCATGCCCTCACCCACCTCCACTCCACTCCGCCACCAAAAAATGCCACTCAGAGGAGCAGTAGATAAAGTGCATAAAACGAAAATCATATGTGTTCTGCAACCTAAATAGCTATTTAAAATGAGAACAACAATTAAAATGTTTTCTTTAATTTCTAATTTTAATGTTATTATTTTTTTTTTTTTTATTATTTAAATTTTTATTGAGAATTAAATTATACAGTAACATTTATGCAGAAAATTGGTTACAATTTCATTATGAAAAAATGTTAAACGTATTGCATTTATATATGATATACGGCTTTTTTTTTTTTTTTTTAAGGTATAACTGCAGATAATCTTCAGATATATAACAGTTGAATTTGTAATAGAAATAATAAAAAAGGAAAAAAAGGAAAGGAAAAAAAGGAAAGAAAACAAATGTGAAAAAATGTTTGTTGTGTAAGACAACTACATTTATAGAATGTGGGCAGTCTCCTGGGAGGTCTTTTTGCTGGTTATGTTGTGTGAATAATTAGGTAGATAAAACAAAATTTATGCTTACCTGATAAATTTATTTCTCTTGTGGTGTATCCAGTCCACGGATTCATCCATTACTTGTGGGATATTCTCCTTCCCAACAGGAAGCTGCAAGAGGACACCCACAGCAGAGCTGTCTATATAGCTCCTCCCCTAACTGCCACTCCCAGTCATTCGACCGAAGACAAGCAAGAGAAAGAAGAAACTATAGGGTCCAGTGGTGACTGTAGTTTAAAAATAAAAAAACACCTGCCTTAAAATGACAGGGCGGGCCGTGGACTGGATACACCACAAGAGAAATAAATTTACCAGGTAAGCATAAATTTTGTTTTCTCTTGTAAGGTGTATCCAGTCCACGGATTCATCCATTACTTGTGGTATACCAATACCAAAGCTATAGGACACGGATGAAGGGAGGGACAAGGCAGGCGCTTAAACAGCACCACTGCCTGTAAGACCTTTCTCCCAAAAATAGCCCCCGAAGAAGCAAAAGTATCAAATTTGTAGAATTTTGAAAAAGTATGAAGCGAAGACCTAGTCACCGCCTTACAAATCTGTTCAACAGAAGCCTCATTCTTAAAAGCCCAGGTGGAAGCTACTGCTCTAGTGGAATGAGCTGTAATTCTTTCAGGAGGCTGCTGGCCAGCAGTCTCATAAGCTAAGCGGATTATGCTTCTTAGCCAAAAAGAAAGAGAAGTTGCCAAAGCTTTTTGGCCTCTCCTCTGTCCAGAGTAGACCACAAGCAAAGCAGATGTTTGACGAAAATCCTTCGTAGCTTGTAAATAAAATTTTAAAGCACGAACCACATCAAGATTGTGTAATAGACGTTCCTTCTTTGAAGAAGGATTAGGACATAGTGAAGGAACAACAATCTCCTGATTGATATTTTTATTAGATACCACCTTAGGAAGAAAACCAGGTTTGGTATGTAACACTACCTTATCTGCATGGAAAATGAGATAAGGGGAATCACATTGTAAAGCAGATAACTCCGAAACTCTTCGAGCCGAGGAGATAGCTACTAAAAACAGAACTTTCCAAGATAAAAGTTTAATATCTATGGAATGCAAAGGTTCAAACGGAACCCCTTGCAGAACCTTAAGAACTAAATTTAAACTCCATGGCGGAGCAACAGGTTTAAACACAGGCTTGATTCTAACTAAAGCCAAACAAAATGCCTAAACGTCTGGAGTATCAGCCAGACGCTTGTGCAAAAAAATAGACAGGGCAGAAATCTGTCCCTTTAAGGAACTAGCTGACAATCCCTTCTCCAATCCTTCTTGGAGAAAAGATAATATCCTAGGAATCCTGACCTTACTCCATGAGTAACCCTTGGATTCACACCAATGAAGATATCTACACCATATCTTATGATAGATTTTCCTGGTGACCAGCTTTCGAGACAGAATTAAGGTATCAATGACCGACTCAGAGAAACCACGCTTTGATAAAAGCAAGCGTTCAATCTCCAAGCAGTCAGACGCAGAAAAATTAGATTTGGATGGTTGAAAGGACCCTGAAGTAGAAGGTCCTGCCTCAGCGGCAGAGTCCATGGTGGAAGGGATGACATGTCCACCAGATCTGCATACCAAGTCCTGCGTGGCCATGCAGGTGCTATCAAAATCACCGAAGCTCTCTCCTGCTTGATCTTGGCAATCAGATGAGGGAGCAGAGGAAACGGTGGAAACACATAAGCCAGGTTGAAGGACCAAGGCCCTGATAGAGCATCTATCAGCGCTGCCTTGGGATCCCTGGACCTGGATCCGTAACAAGGAAGCTTGGCGTTCTGATGAGACGCCATGAGATCCAGTTCTGGTTTGCCCCAAAGTTGAATCAACTGTGCAAATACCTCCGGATGGAGTTCCCACTCCCCCGGATGAAAAGTCTGCCGACTTAGCTGATAGATGGCAAGAGTAAACCTCTGCCCATAGAATTATTTTTGAAACCTCCAACATTGCTAGGGAACTCCTTGTTCCCCCTTGATGGTTGATGTAGGCTACAGTCGTGATATTATCCGACTGAAATCTGATGAACCTGACCGCAGCAAGCTGAGGCCAAGCCTGAAGAGCATTGAATATCGCTCTTAGTTCCAGAATGTTTATTGGAAGGAGTGCCTCCTACTGAGTCCACGAGCCCTGAGCCTTCAGGGAGTTCCAGACTGCACCCCAGCCCAGAAGGCTGGCACCTGTCTTTACTATTGTCCAATCTGGCCTGCGGAAGCTCATACCCTTGGACAGATGGACCCAAGATAGCCACCAGAGAAGAGAATCCCTGGTCTCTTGATCCAGATTTAGTAGAGGGGACAAATCTGTGTAATCCCCATTCCACTGACTGAGCATGCAAAGTTGCAACGGTCTGAGATGTAGGCGGGCAAACGGCACTATGTCCATTGCCGCTACCATTAAGCCGATTACTTCCATACACTGAGCCACTGAAGGGCGAGAAGTGGAATAAAGAACACGGCAGGAATTTAGAAGTTTTGACAACCTGGCCTCTGTCAGGTAAATCTTCATTTCTACAGAATCTATCAGAGTTCCTAGGAAGGAAACTCTTGTGAGAGGGGATAGAAAACTCTTTTCTTCATTCACCTTCCACCCATGAGACCTCAGGAATGCCAGAACAATGTCCATATGGCGATTTGAAAAGTCGATGCCTGTATCAGAATGTCGTCTAGGTAAGGGGCTACTGCTATACCCCGCGGTCTTCGTAAAGATTCTTGGTGCTGTGGCTAACCCAAAGGGAAGAGCCACAAACTGGTAGTGCCTGTCTAGGAAGGCGAACCTGAGAAACCGATGATGATCTTTGTGTAACGGAATGTGAAGATAAGCATCCTTTAAGTCCATGGTAGTCATATATTGACCCTCCTGGATCATAGGTAGGATGGTTCTAATAGTCTCCATCTTGAAGGATGGGACCCTGAGAAATTTGTTTAAGATCTTGAGATCTAAGATTGCTCTGAAGGTTCCCTCTTTCTTGGGAACTACAAACAGATTTGAATAGAAGCCCTGCCCCTGTTCCTCCTTTGGAACTGGGTGGATCACGCGCATAACTAGGAGGTCTTGAGCACAATGTAATAATGCCTCTCTCTTTATCTGGTTTGCAGATAATTGTGAGAGATGAAATCTCCCTTTTGGGGAAGAAGCTTTGAAATCCAGAAGATATCCCTATCCAGAAGATATCCCTGGGACACAATTTCCAACGCCCAGGGATCCTGGACATCTCTTGCCCAAGCCTGGGCGAAGAGAGAAAGTCTGCCCCCTACTAGATCCATTTCCGGATCGGGGGCTGATCCTTCATGCTGTCTTAGAGGCAGCAGCAGGTTTATTGGCCTGCTTTCCTTTGTTCCAAGCCTGGTTAGGTCTCCAGACCGGCTTGGACTGGGCAAAATTTCCCTCTTGTTTTGTATTAGAGGAAGCTGAAGCTGCACCACTCTTGAAGTTTCGAAAGGAACGAAAATTAGTCTGTTTGGTCCTTAATTTGTTGGACCTATCCTGAGGAAGGGCGTGACCTTTTCCTCCAGTAATATCAGAAATGATCTCCTTCAGTCCAGGCCCGAATAGGGTCTGCCCCTTGAAGGGAATGTTGAGAAGCTTAGACTTTGAAGTAACGTCAGCTGACCAGGATTTAAGCCATAGCGCCCTATGTGCCTGAATAGCAAAACCTGAATTTTTAGCCGTTAGCTTGGTTAAATGAACAACGGAGTCAGAAACAAATGAATTGGCTAGCTTAAGAGCTTTAAGCTTGTCAAGGATATCATCCAACGGGGTTTCTACCTGTAGAGCCTCTTCTAGAGACTTAAACCAGAAGGCCGCAGCAGCAGTGACTGGGGCAATGCATGCAAGAGGCTGGAGAATAAAACCTTGTTGAATAAACATTTTCTTAAGGTAACCCTCTAACTTTTTGTCCATTGGATCTAGAAAAGCACAACTGTCCTTGACAGGGATAGTTGGACGCTTCGCTAGGGTAGAGACTGCTCCCTCCACCTTAGGGACCGTCTGCCACAAGTCCTGTGTAGGGGCATCTATAGGAAACATCGTTTTAAAGACAAGAGGGGGAGAGAACGGTACACCTGGTCTATCCCATTCCTTAGTAATAATTTCTGAAAACCTCTTAGGGATTGGAAAAACATCAGTGTAAACAGGTACTGCATAGTATTTATCCAATTTACACAATTTCTCTGGGACTACAATGGTGTCACAGTCATCCAGAGTTGCTAAAACCGCCCTGAGCAACACGAGGAGGTGTTCAAGTTTAAATTTAAATGTAGACATATCAGAATCAGGTTGAAGTGTCTTCCCTGAATCAGAAAAATCATCCACAGATAGAAGCTCTCCTGCTTCGGCTTCTGCACATTGTGAGGGTATATCAGACATAGCTACTAAAGGTCAGAGAGCTCTGTATTTGTTCTAGCCCCAGAGCTGTCTCGCTTTCCTTGTAACCCTGGCAGTTTGGACAATACCTCTGTAAGGGTATGATTCATAACTGCCGCCATGTCTTGTAAGGTATACGCAATGGGCGCGCTAGATGTACTTGGCGTCCCTTGAGCGGGAGTTATAGGTTCTGACACGTGGGGAGAGTTAGACGGCATAACTTCCCCCTTGTCAATTTCCTCTGGTGATAAATCTTTTAAAGCCAGAATATGGTCTTTATATTTTATAGTAAGATCAGTGCATTTGGTACACATTCTAAGAGGGGGTTCCACAATGGCTTCTAAACATAATGAACAAGGAGTTTCCTCTATGTCAGACATGTTTAACAGACTAGTAATGAGACCAGCAAGCTTGAAAAACACTTTAATAAAATGTGAAAAAGCAGAATATAAAAAACGGTACTGTGCCTTTAAGGGAAAAAAAACAATCACATAAACTGCAAAACAGTGAAAAAAAGCAGTAAACTCTACAAAATTTTTACAGTGTGTATAATAGACTAAAGTAGCATTGCATCCACTTGCAAATGGATTATTAACCCCTCAGGCTCAAAAACGGATCAGAAAAACGATAAAACCGTTATAAACAGTCACAAGCAAACTGCCACAGCTCTACTGTGGCTCCTACCTGCCCTTAAAATGACTTTTGTAGGAACAAAAACCCTTTACAGAGGTCCTATATGTCAGGGGACTCCTTCAGGGAAGCTGGATGTCTCAGACTGCAAAAACTACTGCGCAATTAGAGCGCAAAAATAGGCCCCTCCCACCATGCACTCAAAGTGAGAGAGCCATAAACAACTACTCCTAGGAGAAATCTAACCAGCCATGTGGAAAACTAGGCCCCAAATAAAGATTTATCACCTTCAGTAAAAAACGTTTTTTATATACCATGCAAACGTTTTACATACTAAGTAATAAGAGCAATTAACATGAATATTACCCTTTACTGCAAGCATGATCCCAGTCGTTTGTTAAATCACTGTAATCAGGCTTACTTTAAATATATCAGGCACTGTCAGCATTTTCTAGACCTTATCATCTCTCCAGAAAAAAATATACTGAATATACCTCAGAGCAGGTAATTCTGCAGGCCATTCCCCCAGCTGAAGTTTTCCCATACTCTTCAGTTATGTGTGAGAACAGCAGTGGACCTTAGTTACAAACCGCTAAGATCATCAAAAACCTCAAGCAGAACTCTTCTTCTAATTTCTGCCTGAGGCAAAAACAGTACAACGCCGGTACCGTTTAAAAATAACAAACTTTTGATTGAAGATAAACTACACTATCACCACATATCTCTTGATACTTTCTTTCTTGTCGAGAGCTGCAAGAGAATGACTGGGAGTGGCAGTTAGGGGAGGAGCTATATAGACAGCTCTGCTGTGGGTGTCCTCTTGCAGCTTCCTGTTGGGAAGGAGAATATCCCACAAGTAATGGATGAATCCATTGACTGGATACACCTTACAAGAGAAAGAATCATACTTGGATTAACTTGTAGTGCAATAGATTTATTCATGAATTGTAATATATTTTATTGCGATATGTGCCGAAGGATGCAATTGCTATGCTGACCCAGATCAATGTAGTGAGAAAGTCCTTCATGGCGATCGGTCTCACAGCTGACCATATATCTGTGTGGCACACCTTCAACTTAAGGGCCCAAGCAGTAGTTGGAGAGATGGGGTGCTGTCGCAAAAATCCTTGTAGGTTAATCACATCCTCGCTGCAGCTGCTATCCTCATAAGCTTCTGTAGGATCGCAGTAGTTGCTCATCATAACTTCATCTCCAGAACATAGAAAGGTAAGTGGAGAGGCTTCCAAGACATCATTTTCTGAGGGTGTAAAAATCACGGAGAGTTGCTCTGGATCAGGGCTAGTAAGGCCATGCTCCGTTGGCTGTTGAACAAGATTGAGGATTGTAGTAAATCTCTTTCCAATCTTATAGAAATGAGTGGCGTCGCGACAGGGGGGCAATCGGGGCAATTGCCCCTCTTAGTTTATTCTTTGCCCTCCCCGTCTGCCCCCTGCCAGCCCCGGCGATTGTGTGAAGTTTGTGAACAGATATATATATATTTTTTAAATTGTTTTACTGAGTGTTTGGGCCAATGTTTTTTGACCGGAGACTGCAGTGGAAGAGGGAGGACCCAGCCAAGCGCTGTGCAGGTCAAGCTAGAGACAGAGGGGAAAGGAGCAGGACCATACAGCAGGTAGCAAAGAAAATGAAAATCTGGGGGTAAGTCACACAACAACACTAGGACATGGCTCACTCTGTAACAGACTCCACCGTCAGACAAAAAACAAACACATTAGCTCTGTGACGGTTTACTAAGAGAATCTGTAAAATGCTGGCTGCTGCACATTCCCCTAAATCCCCTGTCATAACAGCTGACAGCTCACTCTGTAACAGACTCCACGTTCAGACAAAAAACAAACACATTAGCTCTGTGACAGTCTCCTTAGACAGCATAACTACTGATCTGATTTATCCTCTGGTGTCCAATTTCTTTTTATTTGTTTTTACTGCATTACCTCTAAACTCAGCTTGTTTTCCCCTCCTCTCCTGCTACTTGTGGTTTGTGTATTCGGTGGGTAGATCTAGCATCTGTATTCCACCACATAAGATTGCAGGGACATCATTATAAAAGTTTAAGTTTCTGTCAGCAGCAACATGACACTTTATCTGCATTCCTGCCTGTGAAATCAGACAGTGAAATGCAGGAGGCTGGGGATTCCAAATCGACTTCAAATAAGATGTCAGCTTTTTTTTGCCTTTTTTTTTGCTGGCACTGTTTTTTTGTGCCCCTTCATTTGCTTTGTGTATTACTCACTGAACTGCTCAGTTTTAGGCACATGTGACAAGCAATGTATCACACAATGGCTATTGCTCTCAAGTTGTTGTTGTTGTTTTTTTTTTAACTATATTATTATTATTATTATTATTATTATATGAACTCCACAGTAGCAATTCTCATGCTATAAGTCAGTCCTCTCATACAAGAATTTCATTTATATTGTATTATATATATATATATATATATATATATATATATATATATAGACACACACACCTTTGGGGGGGGTTGCAGGTATGGCAGGGTAAATAACTAGGTGGTTCATGGAATATAGTTACATGTCTTACTCTAATAGTATGAGGGTGAGTATTTGGTGTGTGTAGTATGAGAGTGGGTGTTGTATGAGGGTGTGTGTGTGTGTAGTATGAGTATGTGTCTGTGGTGTGTATGTTGTATAAGGGTGAGTGTGTGGTGTGTGTGTTGTATAAGGGTAAGTATGTGTGTTGTGTGAGTGTGAGTGTGTGGTGGGTGTGTTGTATTAGGGTGAGTGTGTGGTGGGTGTGTGTGTTGTATGATGGTGAGTGTGTGTGTTGTATGAGAGTGAGTGTGTGGTGTGTGTTGTGTGTTGTATAAGGGTGTGGTGTGTGTTGTATGAGGGTATGTGTGTTTGTGTGCAGTATGAGGGTGTGAGTGTGTGGAGTGTATGCGTAGTATGAGGGTGTGTGTGTGTAATATAAGTGTGTGTAGTATGAGGGTGTGAGTGTGTGTGGTATGAGGGTATGTGTGTAGTATGAGGGTCAGTGTGTGTCTGTGTGGTATGAGGGTGAGTGTGCATGTGTGTGGTATGAGGGTGTGTGTGTGGTGTGTGCGTATGGTATGAGGGTGAGTGTGTGGTGTGTGCGTATGGTATGAGGGTGAGTGTGTGGTGTGTGTGTAGTATGAGGGTGAGTGTGTGGTGTGTGTGGGTAATATGAGGGTGAGTGTGTGATATGTGTGTAGTATGAGGGCGAGTGTGTGGTGTGTATGTGTGTGAGTGTAGTATGAGGGTGAGTGTGCATGTGTATGGTATGAGGGTGAGTGTGTAGTGTGTGTGTAGTATGAGGGTAAGTTTGTGGTGTGTGTGTAGTATGAGGGTGAGTGTGTGGTGTGTGTGTGAGTAGTATTAGGGTGAGTGTGTGTGGTGTGTGTGTAGTATGAGGGTGTGTGGTGTGTGTGGGTGGTATGAAGGTGTGTGGTTTGTGTGTGTTGTATAAGAGTGTGCGTTATTATCTTTTGCAACACTTTGACTACAATCAGGAATAAAGTATGCACACATTTTTAGTCATTGTGCCAAAAATTGCAGTTATCTTGTATATTACTTCAGAAGTTGTCAGACTATACATAAAAATGTGCATGTGCACATGTGTGTTTAACTATGTGTGTATTTATGTGTGTGTGTGTTTGTATGTATTTGTGTGTGTGTGTGTGTACGTATTTGTGTATATGTATGTGTGTGTATGTATTTGTGTGTATGTATGTTTAATGTGTGTATGTAAGTACATGTGTATGTGTTTGTATATGTATGTATAATGTGTGTTTGTGTGTGTGTAACTGTATGTATGTGTGACTGTATATATATGGATGTGTATGTACTGTAAGTATGTGTGTGTATGTATATATGTATGTATGTGTGTGTATGTATATATGTATGTGTGTGTATATGTGTGTTGGTGTATGTGTGTGTGTGTATATGCTTGTGTGTGTGTATGCATGTGTGTGTTACTGTGTGTGACTGTGTATGTATGTGTGTGTGTTTTTTGCCGCCATGTACCCACCGCAATCAACTATAAACCCCTATGCCGCCATATACCCACCACAATCTACAAACTTTTAACCCCTATGTCGCTAACTATAAAACCCTATGTCACCATAAACTCAAAATGCAAACTAAATTAACACCTATCCCCCTCTAAACTAAACCCCCTAAGTTAGAAATATTAAAAAATCTATTAAAAATTAAAAATAAAAGAAACAAACTGCCAACCCCAAATAAAATCTAACCCCACTATATATAACACCTAACTCCCCTCTAAACTACCTCCCTCTAAACTTACCCCACTAAATTACAAAAAAATTGCTAAGCAAAAAAAAAAAAGCAAAGTTACATAAAAAAATAAACTAAAGTATCCAAAATAAAAGGAAATCATTATACTCCTAAACCCTAACACTAAAATAAATTACAATAGCCCTTAACCTCTTAAACACCTCGATGTACCCTGTGCATTGCTAGATGTTAAGGGTCTGTCTAGTTGTAATAGCGCAGAACTTGACACTGGCAGCGAGACTGCACTATTAAAAAACACATCCACATAGAAAGACCAGCGACGTACAGGGTATGTCGCTGGTCATTAAGAGGTTAAAAGGGCCTTTTGTAGGGCATTGCCCTAAAATGATCTTAGCTTTTTATGAAAATTTTTAATCTATATTAAAGAAACCCCCATCCCCTAAAGTAACTAATTCTAACTAAAAAACCTAGCCTAAAATATAAAATTAAAAATAACAAATCCTATTTTTAAAAATAAAAAAACAACCCCCAAATCCCCTAATTAACCCTAAAAGTGTTACTCACAGTTGATGGGTCCAGGCACCAGGGGCCAATCTTCACAACGGCGGAGGCAGACCTCCACGGCCTCTTCCGCCGCCTCTGCTGGGCAATGTTCTTCAATGCCAGGGCCCTCATCATCCAAGGTCCAGGCACCGGGTGCCCATCTTCACGGCGGCAGAGTTGGACTTCCGTGGCCTCTTCTGCGGCCCATGCTCCGTAATCTTCTATTCTTTGTCTATCATCAGAGAACCCTCCTCTTCCTGGGGTCACCTCCGCACACTGAAATCCTGAAATCGTGGAACCCGAATATATAGGGGTACACTTAATTTCAATTGGCTGATTTAAAATCAGTCAATTCCTATTGGTAAATTTGAATCTGCAAATAGCAAGAACTTTTTTAATTTTAAATTCTAATCATTCAATAGAAAAGGATAATTAGAATTTAAATTTAAAAAAGTTCTTGCTATTGGATGATTTAAATCAGCCAATAGGGACTGACTGATTTGAAATCAGCCACTTGGAATTAAGTGGTACCCCTATATATTGGAGTTCCACGCTTCCGGGATTTCAGTGTGAGGCTGCAAACGCATGAAGAAGAGGGATCCCCGATGAAAGCAAGCATGCAGTTCTGTAGACCTATAATATTAATGATACTGTCTTTAATTAGAAATAATAAACACAACAAGCAACATTAATTACATTTTTATTTACATGCAAATATTTAAACATTATGGGTGAAATGTATAAAGCTGGGAGTTGCAGTTTTATGTAGCCTCAGTGAAGGCTTACATAAGAGAGCATGCAGCCGATAGTTAAGAATCAGTGGTCAGCAGACAGCTGCTTCCTAACCTGCTCACCAGCTCTCAGCTGGGGGACTAGCATCACCCTGGACAAGTCCGACCGGGGTGATTGACAGCCTCTGCTGGCACGCGATTGGCTGAGCGCTAGCAAGAAGTGGCATTGCACTAGCAGCTGCTGGCTCAATGATAAATGCGGGCAGTGTATTACTGCCCACTGGCTGCGATACCGGGCGGACAGGTTCGGTGGAGCGAGCCTTGTCCACCCGGTGCTTCTTAAATATCGGCCAATGCATTCTACATAACAATGCATCATTTAAATATTGAATATGATGTGTAGGGCCTTAGCTTCTACAGTTAGTTTTAGGTTATGGCAGATTAGGGGTTAATGTTTAAATTTTATGTATAGTCATGTACAATGCTTGTTGTTCAAAGTATTGTAGATATCGTAAAAAGGATTTAGTGATTGCTTAATATTATTTTAAACATAAACATATATTTTCAAATTTATATTTAAGTTTAAAATAATAGCAAACAACCATTAAATCCCTTTTAAGATATCTCCAATACTTTAAATAATCTACCTATAAACATGGCAATGCATATTTTGTCATGGAGAAAAGGTAAACACCAGAGCACCGGCAAAACCTCTCCGGCCTATCCGGGCTCCTGGAACTCAGCACTGGACCGGCAATGAGCCTCAGTCTGCTGCTACTTAAAAGGGGTGTCAATCGAGTAGGTTCAAGGGATCAAGTCAGTATTTTTGTATTTTGTTGGCAATTTGATGAGGCACCTAGGGATACCACTTATTTGGAGGTGTTATCTTCTGGGAGGAATGAGGAACTAGGTCTGAAGTGTCCTTCGATGTTTTGAATCTTGTGCACGCAAGAGCAACATTATTATAGTTTCAATCTGAGCCTTTACATCTGTGTATATAATGAGCTAGATATAGCATAGTGACTGCTAAGCAAAGCTAAACTACACTATTTTACCCCTAGTTGTTAATATAAATGAGTAAACTTTAGATTTAAGATAAAACATATAAATCAATTAAAACTATGGATGCATAGTATAAATGTTATGTCGTATAAGCTAAATAAAACAGTTATAAATACCTCTCAGTGTTCCATGAAGTTCAGCAGAAGTTGTAGTTAGTATTTACTGAATCCCAAAAGCAACTGAAGTCAGTATTCACTGTAGATTATCAGCAACTAAAGTAAAGAAATGTAGCAGGTGTAAGAAGTAGTCTTCATGATGGCTTTGTGATGTCATAGTAATGACTGTGACTCACCCAAGCCAAGCTATACACCAACCCATACTATTGTGCAGAATGTATATATGGGTGTATGTTTGTGTATATGTTTATATGCATATGTATATGTGTGTGTGTATATATATATATATATATATATATATATATATATATATATATATATATATATATATATATATATTATGCAAATTACACAATACACTGCTATACACACACATCACAAAACAATATGCAAGAACTCCAAAAACACTACACAGTATACACAACATACACAACACAATATTAACCACATGCACACACACACTATACAAACCATCACACACAATCACATATACATCAAATACACTACATAAAATATTATATACAAAAAAACCCATCAAAACTCATACATACTAAATGCCACACAAAGATTACAGACTATACACAGACCCACATCACAAGCATACACTGCACAAAAACTACCCGCACATAAGTGTACACTGCAAAAATCCACACTACCAAATACTTGTTACACACGCACACACTACATAAACATTACACTACCCTTAAACACCACATAAGTTACTATCACTGCATATACTAAACAAAAACTACCAAACTTCCTCAAACTAGACCCTTACAAAAATATTACACACATGCACAAACACACACTACAGAAACATCACACACACCACACAAAAACTATACACATTCATGAACACACACCACTTAAACACTAAACACACTTCTTCTTAAACACACAACACTACACACACACTAAACACTACACAAATACCTCACATACATTTTACACAAACAATGTACAAACATTACGCACTCTAAAAAACCCCACACACTTATTCATACACACACACTACAATTGCAAATCATGCACACACACCACTTAAACACTAAACACACTTCTTCTTAAACACACTACACAGATCCCATGATGTACACAAATACTCTACAGAAACATCACATATGTATAAAAATACTACACATACAGACACTCACACACTGCCTTCACTGCCTACACACACACACACACACACACACACACTGCAAACACTACTCACACTATAAACAGATATGAGGTACTCAAACACTAAACACTACACACTACACAAATTCCTCACATACAGGGCGCCATGTACTAAGCTTCGAAGTGACCGTCCGTCTGTATTTCCGCGTCAAAATTCGCTCACTATCTGCTTCTCGTATGTACCAATCTGCGATCTGGTCGAAAAACCACTATTTTCATCAGCGATCGTAATTTTACGCAACTGATTGTTCCGAAGCCTTTTTCCACTTACTACATGTTCGATCGCACGTAAATTCGCTGTAATCGGAAATTATGAATGTTACAACTAATCCGTCCGCTCCAACTTTCACTGTAACTTCGCGTGATTTGCTTCGCGACCATTTAGGTAGCGAATACAATAGAAAACTATAGGGCGTCTCAACCTGACGCCAGGTAGAAGTACTTAAGTGAAAGGACTAGACTACTATTGTAGCATTATTGGTTTTTGGATCACTGAATGAAGATGGAGACACTTTTACACATGTTTCTTTTCCGATTAATTCAATTACGAGGAAGAAGGGCTATACAGGCACCGGTTGACAACTTGCCAAGAAGGAGAGGTAGAAGAATCAGAGTCCCTAGAGTTTTCCTTCCACGTATGGGTTTGGAAAGCATTTCTGATCGAGAGATTATCCAGAGATTCCGTTTGGACAGAGAAGCTATTATGGAACTTTACTATGAAATAGCAGAATACCTGGAACCTATGACAGCGCGTTCACAAGCCATACCCGGACTATTAAAACTGTTGGCAGCCTTATACTTTTTTGCCACCGGTTCATTCCAAGCTGTGTCTAGTGTTATAATTGGCATCAGCCAGTCTCTGGGGTTTGCTTGACTCGACTACCATAAATATTGTCATAATATTCGAGTACTAGATCAACAAGTACAACATTCTGTTGATGCGAGAAGTTAGGGTTGCGAGTCTTCTTAGAAGTAGCAGAATCTCCGGAGCAAGCCATCTTGTCAAAGTGAATACCGAAAAGTAAATAAACAATATTATAAGATTTCTGGGAAAATGCACATTCTTATACATGTCAGCAGCCAGACGTTGCCGCTTGTCTGACGATTATGACACCTAGATTGTCACGTGGGTAAAGAACTAAACCAATCAGGTCGCAGACTGCTTCTTAACTTTGCTCTTTCGCGCCGAACGAAGCTTCAAAGTTATCAATAATCCGATTGTCTTCGACACACAATAGACGCGAAATTTTACGGCTTGGTTTTTAGTACATTCATGTAACGAAGTGCCATCCGCATGGTGCGAATGCCGGCGGGTTATTTCGATACGGTCTGTGCGAAAAAATTGACGCCTTAGTACATGGCGCCCACATTCTACACAATGTACAAACATTACGCACTCTAGAAAAACACACAGATATACATACACACACACTACAAATGTAGAACATGCATACACACACACACATTTTAAATTAAAACTAGAAAATGAATAGACAAAAATAATAAATTAATCCCAGTGTAAAAATAGTAGTAAGTAATAGGTTTTAACTATATACATGGTTAAAACCTATTAAATATTAATGTTGCATAAATATGCTTTTACCCACACACACACATATACACACAATACACATACATACATACTCACACACACACATACACAAACACGCACACACACACATACATACTCACACACATACACATACATACACAAACACACACACATACATACACACAATACACATACATACATACTCACACACACGCACATACACATACATACACAAACACACACACACCTATTAAATATGAATATTGCAAAAATATGCAATACATTCACAAACACACACACACACCTATTAAATATGAATATTGCATAAATATGCAATACATACACAAACACACACACACACACACACCTATTAAATATGAATATTGCATAAATATGCAATACATACACAAACACACACACACCTTTTAAATATGAATATTGCATAAATATGCAATATATTTACATACATACACAAACACACACATACACACCTTTTAAATATGAATATTGCCTAAATATACTTTTACACACACAGACTCACACACATACACACACAGACTCACAAACATACACACACACATAGACATACATACAGACTCACACACATACATACACATACATACACAAACACATGCGCTGTCACGCCGCACCGCACTAGTCGTTGCTAGGGGTGCGGCGCCTCCTTCCCTGCTCGTTGTCAGGGGCTGTGTTGGCGCCTGTTGCATGCGGCGCTGACGTCATCGCCGCACACTCTCCGCTCTGATGCCGGTTGGGATCCCCTATGGCGCGAATCCTGCACCTATGTAAGTTGCCATTTAGCAATCTATCACTGCCCAAGTATAAGTGTTACTTTGAGGCCAATTTATCAAATGTCTGTCGGACCTGATCCGACAGTGCGGATCAGGTCCGACAGACATCACTGAATGCAGAGAGCAATACGCTCTCCATATTCAGCATTGCACCAGCAGCTCTTGTGAGCTGCTGGTGCAATGCCGCCCCCTGAAGACTCGCGGCCAATGGGCCGCCAGCAGGGGGTGTCAATTAACCCGATCGTACTCGATTGGGTTGAATTCTGGCGATCGCTGTCCGCCTGCTCAGAGCAGGCAGACAGGGTTATGGAGCAGCGGTCTTTAGAAGACTCACCAGAAACACGGGCTGTCAAGCTCCATTCGGAGCTTGATAGATAGGCCCCCCCAGTGTGCTCCTGGGTGGGATAGATTTCTGATTTCTGGATTGATATACTATTGCTGATATCTGCTTGTCTGACCACTCTGCCTGTTAACCCCTAAATTGCTGGATTGATATACTGTTGCTAAACTCTGCTTATCTGACCACTCTGCCTGTTAACCTCTAAATTGCTGGATTGATATACTGCTGCTGAACTCTGCTTGTCTGACCACTCTGCTTGCTTAACCCCTATTGTTCTGGATTGCCTCTCTGTTGCCAAACCCTGCCTGCCTGACCATTCTAGTGGTTTACCTTTGGACTGCTTTACCATTGCCAAGCCCTGCCTGCCTGACCATTCTAGTGGTTTACCTTTGGACTGCTTTACCATTTCCAAAATCTGCCTGCCTGACCATTCTAGTGGTTTACCTTTGGACTGCTTTATTGTTGCCAAACCCTGCCTGCCTGACCATTCTAGTGGGTTTCCTTTGGACTGCCTTACTGTTGCCAAACCCTGCCTGCCTGACCCTTCTTATAGTTTACCACTGAACTGTCTTTCTCTGATTCCCTGCCTTTTGCTGCCGAAGACTATCCTGCCTATGGTGAGTGCCGCTTACCTCATCTTGCAAACTTTCTCTGCTCTGGGATATTCCCTATCATTCTGGCTCGACGCCGGGATAAAAAGACAACTGGTCGAGTTCGGTCTGATAGTAGAATATCCCACGAGCATTAAACACACATATATATATTCATGATTATATAGGTATAGATATATACAGATATATATATAGGAATATCTATTTATAAATACATAGAACATGTTTTACTTTGTACAGAACATTGAGATTTACTAATATTTACTGTAAAGACATAGCTAAAACCTATTAAATATGAATATTGCATAAATATTCTTTTACATGTTTTAAGCTACTTCACAGCTAAGGGCTCAAATGCACTTCTATATGTATATATATATATATATATATATATATATATATATATATATATATATATATATATATATATATACATATACTGTATATATACTGTATATATATATATATTTAAGTGTATCTATATATATATATATACTGTATATATATATATATATATATATATATATACACACACATAGACATACATCTTTAGACATGTATATGTATGTATATCTATGCCCTTCGCCTTTCTTTTTCAAATACCTGAGACCTCATATCTTTGAGCCTTTATAACTTTTGTGTACAATTTTTTTTAAGTATTTTAAATTAGATAATGTTATAATGAGTTTAACTATACTTTGTAATGTATTTTTAATTTGTTTGTGACGCTTTTATGTTTCACGAAACAGTTAACCAGAGCTCTGAAGTTGTAGTAATCATTATAGTGTAAATCATGATTGCTGTTGTAATATGAACGGTAAGCCCGACGAGCACAAACCCTTGTGATAAACCCTTAAAGGGATATGATACCCAACTTTTTTCTTTCATAATTCAGATAGAGCATGCAATTTTAAGCAACTATCTAATTTACTCCTATTATCAATTGTTCTTTGTTCTCTTGTTGTTATTTTTTAAGCAGGAATGTAAGCTTAGGAGCCAGACCATTTTTGGTTCAGAACCCTGGGTAGCGCTTGATGATTGGTATCTACATTTAGCCACCAATCAGCAAGCACAACCCAGGTGCTGAACCAAACATGGACTGGTTTTTAAGCTTTACATTCATTTAAAAAATATACTACTATACTATATACGAAGAAAAATTGATAATAGGAGTAAATTAGAAAGTTGCTTAAAATGGCATGCTTAAAGGGACAGTAATCCTTAAAAATATAATTTATGCTTACCTGATAAATTCATTTCTCCTGTAGTGTAGTCAGTCCACGGGTCATCCATTACTTATGGGATTATATCTCCTCCCTAACAGGAAGTGCAAGAGGATCACCCAAGCAGAGCTGCTATATAGCTCCTCCCCTCTACGTCATATCCAGTCATTCGACCGAAACCATACGAGAAAGGAGAAACTATAGGGTGCAGTGGTGACTGGAGTTTAATTAAAATTTAGACCTGCCGTAAAAAACAGGGCGGGCCGTGGACTGACTACACTACAGGAGAAATGAATTTATCAGGTAAGCATAAATTATATTTTCTCCTGTTAAGTGTAGTCAGTCCACGGGTCATCCATTACTTATGGGATACCAATACCAAAGCTAAAAGTACACGGATGACGGGAGGGACAGGCAGGATCTTTACACGGAAGGAACCACTGCCTGTAGAACCTTTCTCCCAAAAACAGCCTCCGAAGAAGCAAAAGTGTCAAATTTGTAAAATTTTGAAAAAGTGTGAAGTGAAGACCAAGTTGCAGCCTTGCAAATCTGTTCAACAGAGGCCTCATTCTTAAAGGCCCAAGTGGAAGCCACAGCTCTAGTAGAATGAGCTGTAATCCTTTCAGGAGGCTGCTGTCCAGCAGTCTCATAGGCTAAACGTATTATGCTACGAAGCCAAAAAGAGAGAGAGGTAGCCGAAGCTTTTTGACCTCTCCTCTGTCCAGAATAAACGACAAACAGGGAAGAAGTTTGACGAAAATCTTTAGTTGCCTGCAAATAAAATTTCAGGGCACGGACGACGTCCAGATTGTGCAAAAGTCGTTCCTTCTTTGAAGAAGGGTTAGGGCACAATGATGGAACAACAATCTCTTGATTGATATTCTTGTTAGTGACTACCTTAGGTAAGAACCCAGGTTTAGTACGCAGAACTACCTTGTCTGAATGAAAAATCAGATAAGGAGAATCACAATGTAAGGCCGATAACTCAGAGACTCTTCGAGCCGAGGAAATAGCCATTAAAAACAGAACTTTCCAAGATAACAGCTTGATATCGATGGAATGAAGGGGTTCAAACGGAACACCTTGCAGAACGTTAAGAACTAAGTTTAAGCTCCACGGCGGAGCAACAGTCTTAAACACAGGCTTAATCCTAGTCAAAGCCTGACAAAAAGCCTGAACGTCTGGAACTTCTGCCAGACGTTTGTGTAAAAGGATAGACAGAGCTGAAATCTGTTCCTTTAACGAACTAGCAGATAAACCCTTTTCTAAACCTTCTTGTAGAAAAGACAATATCCTAGGAATCCTAACCTTACTCCATGAGTAACTCTTGGATTCGCACCAATATAAGTATTTACGCCATATTTTATGGTAAATTATCCTGGTAACAGGTTTCCTAGCCTGTATTAAGGTATCAATCACTGACTCCGAGAATCCACGCTTTGATAGAATCAAGCGTTCAATCTCCATGCAGTCAGCCTCAGAGAAATTAGATTTGGATGTTTGAATGGACCCTGAATCAGAAGGTCCTGTCTCAGAGGCAGAGACCATGGTGGACAGGACGACATGTCCACTAGATCTGCATACCAGGTCCTGCGTGGCCACGCAGGCGCTATTAGAATCACCGATGCTCTCTCCTGTTTGATCCTGGCAATCAATCGAGGAAGCATCGGGAAAGGTGGAAACACATAAGCCATGTTGAAGACCCAAGGTGCTGTCAGAGCATCTATCAGTACCGCTCCCGGGTCCCTGGACCTGGATCCGTAACAAGGAAGCTTGGCATTCTGGCGAGACGCCATGAGATCCAGATCTGGTTTGCCCCAAAGATGAAGCAGTTGGGCAAACACCTCCGGATGAAGTTCCCACTCCCCTGGATGAAAGGTCTGGCGACTTAGAAAATCCGCCTCCCAGTTCTCCACGCCTGGGATGTGGATCGCTGACAGGTGGCAAGAGTGAGACTCTGCCCAGCGAATTATCTTTGAGACTTCCATCATCGCTAGGGAACTCCTTGTTCCTCCTTGATAGTTGATGTAAGCCACAGTCGTGATGTTGTCCGACTGAAACCTGATGAACCTCAGAGTTGCTAACTGAGGCCAAGCCAGAAGAGCATTGAAAATTGCTCTTAATTCCAGAATGTTTATTGGAAGGAGTCTCTCCTCCTGAGTCCATAATCCCTGAGCCTTCAGGGAATTCCAGACTGCGCCCCAACCTAGAAGGCTGGCGTCCGTTGTTACAATCGTCCAATCTGGCCTGCGGAAGGGCATCCCCTTGGACAGATGTGGCCAAGAAAGCCACCATAGAAGAGAATCTCTGGTCTCTTGATCCAGATTTAGCAGAGGGGACAAATCTGAGTAATCCCCATTCCACTGACTTAGCATGCACAATTGCAGCGGTCTGAGATGCAGGCGCGCAAATGGTACTATGTCCATTGCCGCTACCATTAAGCCGATTACCTCCATGCACTGAGCCACTGACGGGTGTTGAATGGAATGAAGGACACGGCAAGCATTTAGAAGTTTTGATAACCTGTCCTCCGTCAGGTAAATTTTCATTTCTACAGAATCTATAAGAGTCCCTAGAAAGGGAACTCTTGTGAGTGGCAATAGAGAACTCTTTTCTACGTTCACCTTCCACCCATGCGACCTTAGAAATGCCAGAACTAACTCTGTATGAGACTTGGCAGTTTGGAAACGACGCTTGTATCAGAATGTCGTCTAGGTACGGAGCTACCACTATGCCTCGCAGTCTTAGTACCGCCAGAAGAGAGCCCAGAACCTTTGTAAAGATTCTTGGAGCCGTAGCTAACCCGAAGGGAAGAGCTACAAACTGGTAATGCCTGTTTAGGAAGGCAAATCTTAGATACCGGTAATGATCCTTGTGAATCGGTATGTGAAGGTAGGCATCCTTTAAATCCACTGTGGTCATGTACTGACCCTCTTGGATCATGGGTAAGATGGTTCGAATATTTTCCATTTTGAACGATGGAACTCTTAGGAATTTGTTTAGGATCTTTAAGTCCAAGATTGGTCTGAAGGTTCCCTCTTTTTTGGGAACCACAAACAGATTTGAATAGAATCCTTGCCCGTGTTCCGACCACGGAACTGGGTGGATCACTCCCATTAGTAAGAGGTCTTGTACACAGCGTAGAAACGCCTCTTTCTTTATCTGGTTTGCTGATAACCTTGAAAGATGAAATCTCCCTTGTGGAGGAGAAGCTTTGAAGTCCAGAAGATATCCCTGAGATATGATCTCCAACGCCCAGGGATCCTGGACATCTCTTGCCCAAGCCTGGGCGAAGAGAGAAAGTCTGCCCCCCACTAGATCCGTTTCCGGATAGGGGGCCCTCACTTCATGCTGTCTTAGGGGCAGCAGCAGGTTTTCTGGCCTGCTTGCCCTTGTTCCAGGACTGGCTAGGTTTCCAGCCCTGTCTGTAGCGAGCAACAGTTCCTTCCTGTCTTGGAGCGGAGGAAGTTGATGCTGCTCCTGCCTTGAAGTTACGAAAGGCACGAAAATTAGACTGTTTAGCCTTTGGTTTGGCCCTGTCTTGAGGCAGGGTACCTCCAGTAATGTCAGCGATAATTTCTTTCAAGCCGGGCCCGAATAATGTCTGCCCTTTGAAAGGAATATTAAGCAATTTAGATTTAGAAGTCACATCAGCTGACCAGGATTTAAGCCACAGCGCTCTACGCTCTTGAATGGCGAATCCGGAGTTCTTAGCCGTAAGTTTGGTTAAGTGTACTACGGCATCAGAAATAAATGAATTAGCTAGCTTAAGGGCTTTAAGCTTGTTCATAATCTCATCCAATGGAGCTGTGCTAAGGGTCTCTTCCAGAGACTCAAACCAAAATGCCGCCGCAGCAGTGACAGGCGCGATGCATGCAAGGGGTTGTAATATAAAACCTTGCTGAACAAACATTTTCTTAAGGTAACCCTCTAACTTTTTATCCATTGGATCTGAAAAAGCACAGCTATCCTCCACCGGGATAGTGGTGCGCTTAGCCAGAGTAGAAACTGCTCCTTCCACCTTAGGGACCGTCCGCCATAGGTCCCGTGTGGTGGCGTCTATTGGAAACATTTTTCTAAATATAGGAGGGGGTGAAAAGGGCACACCGGGTCTATCCCACTCCTTGTTAACAATTTCTGTAAGCCTTTTAGGTATAGGAAAAACGTCAGTACACGCCGGTACCGCAAAATATTTATCCAGCCTACATACTTTCTCTGGAATTGCAACCGTGTTACAATCATTCTCAAGCTTAAATTTAAAATTTGAAATGTCTGAATCCAGTTTACTTGGATCAGATCCGTCACCCACAGAAAGAAGCTCTCCGTCCTCATGTTCTGCAAATTGTGACGCAGTATCAGACATGGCTCTATTATTATCAGCGCACTCTGTTCTTACCCCAGAGTGATCGCGTTTACCTCTTAATTCTGGCAATTTAGATAGTACTTCAGTCATAACATTAGCCATGTCTTGCAAAGTGATTTGTATGGGCCGCCCTGATGTACTTGGCGCCACAATATCACGCACCTCCTGAGCGGGAGGCGAAGGTACTGACACGTGAGGAGAGTTAGTCGGCATAACTTCCCCCTCGTTGTCTGGTGATATTTTTTTAACATATAAAGTTTGACTTTTATTCAAAGTAACATCTATACATTGAGTGCACAAATTTCTATTGGGCTCCACATTGGCCTTTAAACATAATGAACAAACAGATTCATTTGTGTCAGACATGTTTAAACAGACTAGCAATAACACTAGCAAGCTTGGAAAAAAACTTTTAAATAAATTTACAAGCTATATAAAAAAAAACGCTACTGCGCTTTTAAGAAAACATAAAAATGTGACACAGTTGAATTAACAATGAACCAAATATGTTAAAACAACCAAATTTTAACAGAAAATGTATAAAGTTAGCAGAGGATTGCACCCACCAGCAAAAGGATGATTAACCCCTTAATACCCAAAACGGATAACAGTTGAAATAATAAACGTTTTTATCACAGTCAAACACACTGTCACAGGTCTGCTGTGACTGATAACCTCCCTCAAAACTAGTTTTGGAGACCCCTGGGCTCTGTAGAGACGTCCTGGATCATGGAAGAAGAAATAGGAAGACTGTGACTAAATTTTTACTGCGCAATAAAGCGCTAAAATAGGCCCCTCCCACTCATATTACAACAGTGGGGAAGCTCAGTAAACTGTTTTTATTCAGAAAAAAACGACAGCCATGTGGTAAAAATCATGCCCATAAAGTTTTATCACCAAGTACCTCAGAAAAAACGATTAACATGCCAGTAAACGTTTTAAAAATTGAAAATTATGAAGTGTTATTAATAAGCCTGCTGCTAGTCGCTTTCACTGCAGTGCAGGCTCAAATATTACTTTAATATTGACAGTATTTTCTTAGTGAAATTCCATTCCCCAGAAATACCTCAGAGTATACATACATACATATCAGCCTGATACCAGTCGCTACTACTGCATTTAAGGCTGCACTTACATTACATCGGTATTAGCAGTATTTTCTCAGTCAATTCCATTCCTTAGAAAATAATTTACTGCACATACCTCCTTGCAGGTGGGCACTGCATGCTATCCCCTGTTCTGAAGTTACCTCACTCCTCAGAATGGCCGAGAACAGCAAGTGGATCTTAGTTACGACCGCTAAGATCATAGACAAACTCAGGTTGATTCTTCTTCTAATGCTGCCTGAGAACAAACAACACACTCCGGTGCCGTTTAAAATAACAAACTTTTGATTGAAGAAATAAAAACTAAGTTTAACACACCACAGTCCTCTCACACGTCCTATCTTTAGTTAGGTGCAAGAGAATGACTGGATATGACGTAGAGGGGAGGAGCTATATAGCAGCTCTGCTTGGGTGATCCTCTTGCACTTCCTGTTAGGGAGGAGATATAATCCCATAAGTAATGGATGACCCGTGGACTGACTACACTTAACAGGAAAAAATAATGTTATATAATTCTGCACATAGTGCAGAATTATATAACATTATATTAGCCAAACTTTATAAAAACCTAATGTACCCTATTAATTTTGTAAAAATACCGCTGTTTTACAGACCCGCTCTCTGTACTCTGCTGAGCGGGTCTGTTATATTTACTCAGCGCATCGGGCCAGCTGTATAGTCACAGCCCGGCCCAACCGCGCCATAAGACACAGTGCAGCTCGCTCCCGCTCTGTCTGACAGCAGGAGTGAGCTGCACTTAGTCTTATGGCGCGGTCGGGCCGGGCTGTGACTATACAGCTGGCCCGATGCGCTGAGTAAATATAACAGACCCACTCATCAGAGTACAGAGAGCGGGTCTGTAAAACAACGTTTTTTAAAAAAAAATTAATAGGGTACATTAGGTTTTTATAAAGTTTGGCTAATATAATGTTATATAATTCTGCACTATGTGCAGAATTATATAACATTATTTTTAAGGTTTACTGTCCCTTTAAAATATACTACTATAAAGTTGCTTAAAATGGTTGCTTAAAATATACTACTATGCTATATACGAAGAAAATTTGATAATAGGAGTAAATTAGAAAGTTGCTTAAAATGGGTTCCGTATCCCTTTAAGAATACCATTTAATATTATTACAGAGAAACACTGAGGATTGTCTCATTTTATAATTTTCTTTGATGAAACCTCAAGAAGAACATTCCATCTATTGCAACATTGTGACATACCATGCTACTGTATTTACAAATGTAAGTAATTCTCACTTAATTTATCACACAGTTAAGAACATATGCTATTCCCCATACTTTTTTTTTAAAGTCCAGGGGGTCGATCCGATAAAAATCGTCGCCCGCAAAAGCCGGCGACGCCAATAATTGCGCGGATTTGGTATCCTATATACGGCGTAAGCTAGAAGTTACGCGCGTATATTTCTGCCGTCGCCCGCAGTTTTTTGGGCCATAGGCAGGTATACCAAACCCGCGCAGTTTGGTATCCAATATGCAGCGTAAGGACTTACGTGGCGAAAATGGAGAAAACTTACTCCATTTTCACCTCGCCACAAAAAGCAGCCGTAAGAAGCCTTACGCTGACTATTGGAGCCACGTAACTCCCTAAACTAACTAGAAAATAAACCTAACACCTAACGCATGCGCAATGTCTATCTCCCTGTCAACCGCGATCTGCTAAAATAAACCTAACACCTAACGCATGCGCAATGTCTATCTCCCTGTCAACCGCGATCCCCCCCCCCCCCCGAAATCCCTAATAAAGTTATTACCCCCTAAACCGCCGCTCCCGGACCCCGCCGCCATCTACATAAACTAACCCCCTACTGTGAGCCTCTAAAACCGCCGCCATCTACCTTATCTATCCCCTAATCTGACCCCTTACACCGCCGCCACCTATATAAAAATTATTAACCCCTAATCTAATCCCCCTATACCGCCGCCAGCTATATTAATATTATTAACCCCTAATGTAAGCCCCTTACACCGCCGCCATCTCTATTAAAATGATTAACCCCTAATTTAATCTACCTACCCCGCCGCCAGCTATATTATCTATATTAACCCTAAGTATATTATAGTTAATATAGTTATTACATTATATATATTAACTATATTAACCCTAATTATATTAGGGTTAATATAGTTACTATAGTATTTATATTAACTATATTAACTCTATCTAACCCTAACTAAATTTATATTAAATTAATCTAATTAATTTATAAACTAAAATATTCCTATTAAAATCTAAATACTTACCTATAAAATAAACCCTAAGATAGCTACAATATAATTAATAATTACATTGTAGCTATGTTAGGGTTAATATTTATTTTACAGGTAAATTGTTAATTATTTTAACTAGGTATAATAGATATTAAATAGTTATTAACTATTTAATATCTACCTAGTTAAAATAATTACCCAATTACCTGTAAAATAAATCCTAACCTAAGTTATAAATACACCTACACTATCAATAAATTAAATAAAGTACAAACATCTATCTAAAAATACAATTAAATTAACTAAACTAAATTACAAAAAAAAACAAACACTAAATTACAAAAAATAAAAAAAAGATTACAAGATTTTTAAGCTAATTACACCTATTCTAAGCCCCCTAATAAAATAATAAACCCCCAAAATAAAAAAAATTCCCTGCCCTATTCTAAATTAAACATATTTCAAAGCTCTTTACCTTACCAGCCCTTAAAAGGGCCTTTTGTGGGGCATGCCCCAAAGAATTCAGCTCTTTTGCATTCAACAAATACAATCCCCCCCCCCCATTACAACCCACCACCCACATACCCCTATTCTAAACCCACCCAAACCCCCCTTAAAAAAGCCTAACACTACCCCCCTGAAGATCTCCCTACCTTGTCTTCACCACACCGGGCCGAACTCCTGATCCGATCCGGGCGATGTCGTCCTCCAAGCGGCAAAGAAGAATTCTTTGCCGCCAATAGAATGCAAGCTCAATCTGATTGGCTGATTGGATCAGCCAATCGGATTGAACTTGAATCTGATTGGCTTATTCAATCAGCCAATCAGATTTTTTTAACTTAATTCCGATTGGCTGATAGAATCCTATCAGCCAATCGGAATTCGGCGGACGCCATCTTGGATGACGTCATTTAAAGGTACCTCATTCCAAGTTTAGCAGTCGGCCGGGATGGATGCTCCGCGGCGGCGGAGCGAAGAAAGAAGATTGAAGATGCCGCCGGAAGAATGAAGACTTTGCTGCCGCTTGGAGGAAGACGTCGCCGGAGGAAGAATTCTTCTTTGCCGCTTGGAGGATGACATCGCCGGAGGAAGAATTCTTCTTTGCCGCTTGGAGGACGACATCGCCCGGATCGGATCAGGAGTTCGGCCCGGTGTGGTGAAGACAAGGTAGGGAGATCTTCAGGGGGGTAGTGTTAGGCTTTTTTAAGGGGGGTTTGGGTGGGTTTAGAATAGGGGTATGTGGGTGGTGGGTTGTAATGGGGGGGGGGGATTGTATTTGTTGAATGCAAAAGAGCTGAATTCTTTGGGGCATGCCCCACAAAAGGCCCTTTTAAGGGCTGGTAAGGTAAAGAGCTTTGAAATATGTTTAATTTAGAATAGGGCAGGGAATTTTTTTTATTTTGGGGGTTTATTATTTTATTAGGGGGCTTAGAATAGGTGTAATTAGCTTAAAAATCTTGTAATCTTTTTTTTATTTTTTGTAATTTAGTGTTTGTTTTTTTTTGTAATTTAGTTTAGTTAATTTAATTGTATTTTTAGATAGATGTTTGTACTTTATTTAATTTATTGATAGTGTAGGTGTATTTATAACTTAGGTTAGGATTTATTTTACAGGTAATTGGGTAATTATTTTAACTAGGTAGATATTAAATAGTTAATAACTATTTAATATCTATTATACCTAGTTAAAATAATTAACAATTTACCTGTAAAATAAATATTAACCCTAACATAGCTACAATGTAATTATTAATTATATTGTAGCTATCTTAGGGTTTATTTTATAGGTAAGTATTTAGATTTAAATAGGAATATTTTAGTTTATAAATTAATTAGATTAATTTAATATAAATTTAGTTAGGGTTAGATAGAGTTAATATAGTTAATATAAATACTATAGTAACTATATTAACCCTAATATAATTAGGGTTAATATAGTTAATATATATAATGTAATAACTATATTAACTATAATATACTTAGGGTTAATATAGATAATATAGCTGGCGGCGGGGTAGGTAGATTAAATTAGGGGTTAATCATTTTAATAGAGATGGCGGCGGTGTAAGGGGCTTACATTAGGGGTTAATAATTTTAATATAGATGGCGGCGGTGTTAGGGGCTCACTTTAGGGGGTTATAGATATAATATAGCTGGCGGCGGGGTACGGGAGCGGCGGTTTAGGGGTTAATAACTTTATTAGGTTGCGGCGGGGTAAAGGAGCGGCGGTTTAGGGTTTAATAATTTTATTAGGTTGCGGCGGGGTAAAGGAGCGGCGGTTTAGGGGTTAATAGCTTTTTTATTGTTAGGCTAGTGAGGGGGGATAGCGGATAGAGGGTTAGACAGTGCGGGCTATGTTAGGGAGGCGTGTTAGACAGTGCGGGCTATGTTAGGGAGGCGTGTTAGACAGTGCGGGCTATGTTAGGGAGGCGTGTTAGACAGTGCGGGCTATGTTAGGGAGGCGTGTTAGACAGTGCGGGTGTTTTAGACTTTAGTCAGGTTTTATAGGCGCCGGCAGATTCTAACGTGGCGCAAGTCACTGGCGACGCCAGAAATTTGTACTTACGCAGATTTCTGGACATCGCTGGTTTGTGAGACTTACGGCACGTTAGCATCTGACGGCGACCTATATGGGATGGCTCGAGTTGCGAGCTGAAACTGCGGGCGACGCCGGTTCCCTCGCTTGCGCCGCAAACTGCGATCGATATCGGATCGCGCCCTAGTTCTACAGGAGTAGGCAAAAAAAAACACTCAACAGCATTTTAGACCAACCCACTTTCCCATGATTCCTTAGTTATATATTTAAGCAGGTCTAAACTGGGAAATCAAACTCATAAAAACTTGAGAGATTATTAAATATTAATGTCTATTGCTTCATGTGCTTAAAGTAATGTTATTTTAACTTAAAGGGACAGTCTAGTCCAAAATAAACTTTCATGATTCAGATAGAGAATTTAATTTTAAACAATTTTCCAATTTACTTTTATCACCAATTTTGCTTTGTTCTCTTTGTATTTTTAGTTGAAAGCGAAACCTAGGAGGTTCATATGCTAATTTCTAAGCCCTTGAAGGCTGCATCTTCTCTCAGGGCACTTTGACAGTTTTTCACCACTAGAGGGTGTTAGTTCATGTGTTTCATATAGATAACACTGTGCTCACGCACGTAGAGTTCAGGTGAGCCAGTTCCGATTGGCTATAATGGATGTCTGTCAAAAGAACTGATATAAGGAGGCAGTTTGCAGAGGCTTAGACACAAGATAATCACAGAGGTACAAAACAAAAAAAGACAAAAAGTATCTGGGGGTCTATCACAATCCTGTTGATATTTTTAGCACTAATTGTTTTGTAAATATCATTGGAAATAGTGTGCTTTTCAAGTGATCAAAATCGTAAACTGCCAATAATTTCTCAAGTTGAAAGTTGAAAACTCAGGAAAAAATAAAATTGACATTGTAGTTGTTAATCTGTTGGTAATATATGTTGTTAACCCTTTCACTACCGGGACTTCCAGACAAAAACTTGCCCAAAATACCAGAGCATTTTTAGCATTTTTGCTATCACTCCATTTAAACAGAAATAGAGCCTCTGTTTTTTTTTTTACCTATTAAATCTATATATATTTAAGTAGACAACTCAAGGTATTGATCTAGGCTCATTTTGGTATATTCCATGCCACCATTTCACTGCCAAATGCTATCAAATAAAATTTTTTTTTACTTTTTCACAAACTTTTGGGTTTCTCACAGAAATTATTTACATACTGCTTGTGCAATCATGGCACAAATGTTTGTAAAAAATAACCTGGGATCCCCTTTGCTCAGAAATAGCAGACATATATGGCTCTGCTATTGCTTTTTGGTAATTAGAAGATCGCTAATTGCAGCTGTGCAGTGTGTGCACCAGACTTCTATTAATCCCAGCAGTAAAGGGGTCAATTAGGTATTTTAAAATATTAATTGTAGCTTTAGTGTAGAGATTACCCTGCCATCGGACACTTCCCAATCCCTGATCCCTCCCAAACAGCTCTCTGCCCTCCCTCACCCCCACTGGTCACCCCCATCTTAGGTACTGACAGGCTGTCTGCCAGAATTAATATTTAAGGCTTGTTTTAAAACAAAATAGATATACATATTTTTTTTTAGATTTTCTACAATGTAGGATCCCCCTTACCCCCATCTTCCTGATTCCCCCAAACAGCTCTCTAAACCTCCCCTGCCCTAACTACTGCCACCATCTTAGGTACTGGCAACTGTCTGCCAGTACCTGAAAACCATTTTGGCTGGTAATATGCCATTTTAGTGGCTGAATTAAAAAAAATTTAAAAATGCTGAAGAAGTGTAAATTATTACAAACATTTTCTTCTCCAAAACTTTTTATTAAGAATCCACGATACAAATAGATCAACAGAACATGAAAATTACATTGATAATAATCACATAGTCAATCTTACAGGAAAAGATACAATGTGCAAATAGTGCATCGAGGAATCTTGTTTTAACCTTTTACTTAATCAAAGAAAACATATTAAGCCTATAGTAACATTAATAATACCATCTCAGTGCTTATCTTGTAGTATAATCGTGTCTACCTGAAAACACCTTTCGTGGGTTGCGCTCAAACATGGACAATGTCTAACTATGCATCATGTTAAGAAAACTCTAAAGATGATCAGACGGCCTGTTTTGGGGCATGTTAGATTTAATATAATTTTCCCAAGTTATTTGAAGTTCTATGAATTGATCCCTCCTATCTGTTAAGAAGGAACCGTATTCCTCCAATTCTATCAAGTCTGTGACCTTACTGCGCCACATGGCCACTGAGGGGACATCGGGAGATCTCCAATTTAATGCGATTAAAACCTTTAAGCTATTTCTCATAATTTTTAACAGAGGTTTAAAATGGAGCTGGGGCAGTTTAATAGATTTATTTAACAACCAGACTAGGGGGTCCAGCGGGAGGCTGAATTGAAAAATGTGCTCTATCTCTGAGATTATTGAACGCCACAACCAATGAATCTGGGAGCACCACCACCACATATGACTCATTCCACTACCGACGTGTCCACACCTCCAGCAACGGTTATTAGACTGTGGGAAGAGTTTATGGATTCTCCTGGGGGTCAGATACCAGCCATGGAGAATCTTATAATTAATTTCTTTAATGGAAGCTGACATGGAGACAGATTTGGTATTGTGAAAGATATTAGTTGCTGTCTGGGGTGTGATAACAACTCCTAGTTCCCTCTCCCACATTTCTATGGAGCAAGGGAGGTTACCTGGAGGCAGTTGGGTAATAATGTTGTAGATATGGGAGAGACAGTGTCTGACCGGTGGGGTGGATGTGTATAGTTTCTCAATGTTGGTAAGCGGTCGTAACATGTTCAGACGCTGTGGGTGTGTTGTGATATAATGGTGCACCCTTCTGTATGAGAACCAATTACTGGCCCAATTGTGACCCGAGTCCAGCAATAGCTCCTGTGTTTTTATCTGTTCGTTATTGGTTATAGACCAAAGTGGAAAATCGAGGTGTTTGTGGAGTGTTCCTATATCTCCCGCAAGGGATAACAGGGTAAACTCGCTATTATGAAGGAGTGATGTTAAAGGGCCTGGACAAGAGGATATATATGGATTTGACCTATTAGTGGAATCCCATATTTTCAGTGTTTCTTGAGTGATCGGGTTTTTAATTAGTTTGTGTGATACTTGGAAGCCTGGGTTCCAACATATGGAGGGGAGATTAAGGTCCGGGTTGAGATTTTCTTCCAATGAGACCCATCTTTTGTGACCCCCGTGGATCCTCCAATCAAGAACCCTCTGGAGAAATATGGACCTCCGGTATGAGTCAATATCAGGGACTCCCAGACCTCCTTGAGTTGTGGAGCGAGACATTACAAGTTTATTTATTCTTGGGGGACGTCTGTTCCAGATGAACGAGCTAAACAGCTGTTGCATCTGTGGTATGTATGTGCTAGGGAGTTGAATAGGAAGGGTCTGCATAACATATAGCAGTCTGGGAAAGATGTTCATTTTAATTGTATTTATCCTCTCTAGCCAGGATAAACGGTTCCTAGTCCAGGACGAGAGGTCCCGTGTTAAGGCAGTTTTTATAGCTGAATAGTTCAGCTTGAACATTGATTCGAAATTGTCTGCTAAGTGAATCCCCAAGTATTTTAGGGAATCTTTGTTCCATTTAAATGGGCATATGTTAGAGATCATGTTTACCATTAGGGGACTGATAGCCACACCTAACATTTCAGATTTGTTTTGGTTAATTTTGTAATTGGAGAGGTCTCGGAATGTCTCTAACTCCACAAGTAAGTGTGGGATTGAATCGACTGGGGTCGTTAAGGAGAACAGGACGTTATCTGCGAAGAGTGACATCTTGTATTCTTCACCCCCCACAACCAGGCCTTGGATGTTTTTGTTGGATCTAATTTTGGTCGCCAGGGTTTCAATGAGGCATGTGAAAAGTAGGGGGGATAGGGGGCAGCCCTGCCTAGTGCCATTTGTGATCTGGAGTGGGGATGACAGAATTCCGTTAAGGGCAATCCTGGCACTCGGTTTATTGTATAATGCAAGGATTCTATGTAATGTCTTCTCCCCAAGACCGAAAACCCTCAATGTTGCTGCTAGAAAAGGCCATCCGACTCTGTCGAAGGCCTTCTCTGCGTCTGTGGAAATCCAAAGTGTGGGAGTAAGATTCGTCTTAGCATGCCACAGTAGATGCATATTGCGCACTGTGTTGTCTCTTGCTTCTCGGTATGGTATAAAGCCAACTTGGTCTCGGTGGATAATATGGGGCAGAATTAAATTGAGTCTGTTAGCAATGATTGTGGCAAAAAGTTTGATATCCGTATTGAGAAGGGAAATCGGTCTATAGTTGGAAATGGATACGGCAGGTTTGTTTGGCTTTGGGATCAGTGCAATATTGGCCTGTAGGGCAGATGGGGGGAAGGATTTATCCTGGTCTATACTTTGGAAGTAAGCCAGGAGATGTGGTGTTAATACATCCCTGAAGGTTGTGTAAATAGGTATTACTAAACCCGTCTGGGCCAGGGGATTTACCTGATTTCAGTGATTTTATGGCTAGTTTAATCTCTTCTATAGAGATGGGGGCGTCTAGGTTGGTCCTCTGTTCTTCACTAATTTGGGGTAAGTTTAGTTGTGAGAGGTAACCCTGAATAGCAACATTCGGTAGGGGAGGTGAGATTGAGGACAGGTTGTAAAGTGAACTATAGTAATGTTTGAAGCTATCTGCTATGTCGTTAGATGTGTGCCAATCTTGTCCCTTTTCGTCTTTGATATGTAAAATGTATCTACTGAGAGCTTTCTTTCTGAGCTGCCTGGCTAGGAGCCTGCCCTGTTTGTTAGCACCTTCATAGTATATTTTTTTCAGGAACAAGGCATTACGCTTAGCTTCCCTTCCTAGGCAGCAATTGAGCTGTTGCCGTTTGTGTTCTAAACTGTCCTGGAGGGAACGGTCCTTTGGGAACAATTTATGTATTTCTTGAAGTTTGTTTAAGTCAGTGAGTAAGGAGGTCAAATAGTATTGTTGTTGTTTTGTCTTGGTTGCCTTTAAGGCAATCAGTTCGCCCCTGAGGACACACTTATGAGCGTTCCAAATATGTTGTTGGCAAATATCCGGGGTGTTGTTGATTCTGAAGTAGTTTTCAATAGACTTAGTTACGTTAATCTTAACCAGAGGGTCTTTTAGAAGGGACTCATCTAATCTCCATGATCGTGATTTGTTAGCGTCTGTGGGGAGGTTAAATGTACAGCTGATCATAGCGTGGTCAGACCACGTTATGGGATATATAGCAGAGTGACGGGCGTGAATTAAGCTGGTAACATCTGTTAGTATGTAGTCTATTCTAGAATAACTTTGATGTGGATGGGAGTAAAAAGTGAAATCTTTGACGTGTGGGTGGTGGAGTCGCCAGATATCATGTATGGCCAAAGTAGTTAGCTTGGACTTAATTAATTTTAAAGTTTTGGTGGGGATAGCTGACTTGCCAGAAGAGCAGTCTAATGTAGGATCTAGAGCAGCATTGAAGTCTCCTCCCACGACCAAGCTACCTCTGGGTGACTCTAAGAGTTTGTTACTTAGCTGGTGAAAGAAACTAGGAGCATCAGAGCTAGGGGCATAAATGTTAACTAAGGTTAAGAGTTTCCTGTTCATAAGCCCTGAAACAATTAAGTATCTACCCATTTTGTCCTTATCTATTGAAGTGACCTGAAGAGGAAAATTTTTATTAATCATTATACAGACACCATTACGTTTTGAGCTATCAGATGAGAAATATGCTATACCAAATTTCTTGAAAGAGGCACGAGGTTCCCGTCCCCTTTTGAAGTGGGTCTCCTGCAGCATAACAATGTCACATTTAAGTCTCTTATAATCCCTAAAAGCTATGGTTCTCTTTTGCGGTATATTGAGCCCCTTAACATTGTGGGAAAGAATTTTGTATTCAGACCTATCCATCTATATTAATGAGTTTGTGGATATGAAAGAATACATACGACAAGCAAAGTTTTAACAGGCATTCCAAGGCAGACTTGAAAGGTATCTCGTAAAAAGCATGAAATGTAACAAAAATAGCATGAATAAGCATGAGAAAATAATATAAACAAAAACTCTTAATTAAACCAACATAATGTGTATATTTGGAACTATACACCATGATCGGGGAGTGACTGGTGTTGCATAAGGCTCTGATATACTTTACATATCTAAAGTTGGAGTGTCAGGTGGGGACCTGCATCAGGAGGGAGGGAGCAAGGGGGTGAAGGAGGGGAGGAGGGAGGGAGGGGTGGGAGAGAAAGAGTTGCAGACAAAAATGAAAAATCTTAGAATTAGAGAATTAAGGCTGGGCTAGTTATTGTCATGGCTTCATTGTGACATAGCATTAACAATAATTGATCAAGATACATTCTATAAGAGGAATATCATGCTATATAGCGCCCAATGGTCGTGAGGAAAGTCCAGATACCTGTGGGAAAAAGAAAACTAAGTACAAACCAAGTCCACAGCTTTTGAAACAGAAATTGAAATCTTACCCCATTACCCAAGGCCAGGGGTAGTCCAGAAACAGTTAGATGGGAGAGTACCCTAGCCCAATCAATTGTGTCCATTGACTGGGAGTAGGAATCTGGCGTTTATTGCTGAAAGTTATGACTGTGAGGGGTTCTGTAATCCCGAGGAACCTGCGGATGTAGTGTCAGTTTTCCTTCTCTTGGAGTGGACTTTATTCCATTGAGAACGTTGCTCCTTGGGGTTGTCCCCCCCTCTATCTGGCTGCTTTGAAGTGGTCACAAGGACCTCCTCATCTGGAGGCTCGATGGTGATATTCAATTTCTTGGACACGTTGTCTAGGTCCTGGAAAGATTTGTATATGATTTGTGAACCATTATGGGTGATTATCAGGCTGAATGGATATCCCCATCGATATTTGATATTGTGATCCTGTAGGGCCTTGGTAAGGAATCTAACCTCTCTCCTTCTTTGGATAGTTTGTGGGCAGAGGTCTTGGAAAATTTGTAAAGTGTGACCCTGGAAGGAAATGGAGCGCCTGGATCTCGCCGCCTGCCAGATTTCCTCTTTGGTGGTAAATCTGAGAAATCTCATGATCACGTCTCTGGGTGGAGCTGGGGGCTTGGGTGGTGGTCTTAGCGCCCTGTGAATCCGTTCAATTTCATCAGTTTGTAATGGGGGTGATCTAGGATTTAAGAAGTGAAATAGATCAGTGGCATAAGATTTTAGCTGCTCTGAGGAGACTTCTTCGGGTATACCTCTGATCCTGAGGTTGTTCCGTCTCCCACGGTTGTCGAGATCCTCAAGTTTCTCCTGCAGGGCCTGTACCATGGAATCTTGTATTGAGAGTTGTTGGGTGTTAGAACTGACCATGGAATTGAGCGCCTCTTGGCCCTCTTCTATGTAGTCAAGCCTGGAGCTCATATCATTTAAGTCCTTCTTTAAATCCCTCATTTCGCCTTTTATAAAGGATTTCAACGATTCAAAGTCAGATTTGGAGGGAAGGTCTGCTATTTGAGATGGTAAGATCAGAAGGGATTTATATTGCAAGGGTATTTGTTCTGGCTGCATCTCTGTGGGAGGGTGATCTTGCAACAGAGTAGGTTCTGTGTGACTAATATCAGCTGACTGGTAAAAGGCAGACACTGACGGTGTGGATGTAATTGGTTTATTATTTTTATCTATTTTAGGACCTTTGCGCTGAGACATCTTGAGCCGTGAAGTGTGATTACCTCAGAGTCACTAGGGTCACACACCACTTCTAGGGAATATGAATAAAACAGACCTTGTCCAGCTTTTATTAGCCCCTGTGCTTTGAAGTGTAAGAAATCACTGTATGGAGCAATGTAGCTCTTAGTCACTGTTTATATCAGGAGCTTATAGATCTCAGGTGATAAAGCTGCCCAAGCGAGAAAGCCAAACCCTGTGTGCTAGGTAGAGAAAGTGGCTGCAGTAAGCATACGGCATAGGAGTATCCTGGGTCTTATGGGTTCATCCCCTAATGGGGCTATAAGCTCATAGGCAGGGCGTGGGCAATCAGGCTGTTATGAAAATGACCCCTTTATGTTACCTGATAAGGCCTTAAAAATTGCTCCTACCTAGTTCCTAGCAAAATGTAAGGCCCTTATGTGTAAGGTCTCTTAACCTGTGGCCTGCGGAATACTCCGGGAGCAATCTCACCTAAGCAGGGTCTCCAGATGCAATGATCTCCTCTCCGGATCTTCCAGGCCGCGGGTATGGCGCGTGGATGCGGCTGGGCCTAATCATCGGCGTGCGTTAGTAAGTGCAGAGAAGTGCGCCTCCTTAGCTCTCTCTATCTGTCTCGCGGTAACAGGGACCGGAGACCTATGCGTGTGCGCTGGCGTTGGTCCTCGGCTGTGTGGGGTCCCGGGTGCTCCGGGTGCTAGATGCAAGGTGAGGCCTGGGCCAAGAAGGCGACCGGGCTTCTATGGCAGATGAGGTCTCTTTTCTATGCGGGTGTGGAAGGAGGGAGGAACAGGGCAAGATGAGGGGTCCGGGATGCTCCCTGCCTCAACAGAATTAGGGTCCCCATGAAGGCAGCTCCATATCTATGAGCGGCAACAGCTCCGGAGCTTCAGTGAAAAGCAGCCATGTCCCAGCACAGCTCGGCTCCGCCCCCCATTATTACAAACATTTTAAAGGTGATCAGCAGAAACAGGGCTTACCTGTGTTATGTATACAGACTTTTTTTTCTATAATTTGATCATTAAAAGCACAATCCAGAAATGCACAATGAACAAATCATGAAATAGCACTTATTACATTTTAAATTATATGTAGATTATTTTTTAAGAAAATTTCAAACATTGCTTCTATTTCCCTGCCCATTGTGATATCAGCTAAGTACAGACTCATATAGTTATACACTGTGAACTCTTCCACATTCTCAGTAAAACATGGTGCTTCAGAAACTGGGCAAAAAAAAAAATGCTAATAGAATTAAATGGTAAAGTTGTTTAAAAATGAATGCGCTATCTAAATCATGAAAGTTTAATTTTGACTTAAGGACACTAAATTCATTTTTTTTTCTTTCATGATTCGGATACAGCATGCAATTTTAAGAAACTTTCTAATTGACTCCTATTATGAATTTTTCTTCGTTCTCATGCTATCTTGATTTGAAAAAGCATAAATGTAAGCTTAAGAGCCTGCCCATTTTTGGTTCAGTGCCTGGGTAGTGCTTGCTGATTGGTGGCTAAATGTAACAAACCAATCAACAAGCGCTACCCAGGTTCTGAGCCAAAAATGGGCTGGCTCCTAACCTTACATTACTACTTTTTCAAATAAAGATAGAAAGAGAACTAAGAAAAATTGATAATAGGAGTAAATTTGAAAGTTGCTTAAAATTGCATGTATCTGAATCATGAAAGAAAACATTTTTTGTTTAGTATCCCTTTCTAAATATTTATTTAGAAATACATGGAACATATTCTGCTATGTCCAGAATATTGGAATATGAAATATTTACAGTACATATACACTATAACACTTTATTAAATAGATATGTTGAAGAAATAATCATTAACATGTTTTAATCTAATTGACTGCAATGAGCTCCAATGCACTTATATGTCTACATATGTATTTATGTGTTTATATTTGTGTATATGGGGCCGAACTATCGTTGTGCGGGCGGACATGATCCGATATTGCAGATCATGTTTGCTGCACATCGATAAATGCCGACAGCATACGCTCTCGGCATTTATCACTGCACCAGCAGTTCTTGTGAACTGCTGGTGCACTATCGCCCCTTGCAGATTCACGGCCAATCACCCGCTAGCAGGGGGTGTCAATCAACCAGATCGTATTCAATCGTGTTGATTTCTGTCTGCCGCCTCAGAGCGTCTTTAGACACGGGGCATCAAGCTACGTATGGAGCTTGATAAATAAAATATACACAAATATAAACTAAATCTAAATATACATATACACATATAAATACATGTATATACACATATAAACATATATATACAGTACATAGATATACATATACACATATAAATACATGTATATACACATATAAACATATATATACAGTACATAGATATACATATACACATATAAACATATATATACAGTACATAAATATACATATACACATATAAATACATGTATACACACATATAAACATATATCTAAGGAATAAGTTAGGAAGTGTTAAGATAGACTTTTAAATATACATATAACACACACTGTTAGGGCAAATTCAATATAAAAGAAATTGTTGAATTAATTTTAGTTTAGTACAATATAGTAAAAAATAATTGCTCAAGTTTTTATAATCTCATGCTATATCTATTTGTTCGTTAGTTGGTGTGTTTTTTAATTTAATCATTCTTATTATTTTAACACATCTGATTAAATATCTTAGTATGGTATCACTCTAAGTAATGTCTTTGTTCATAGGCAGGCGTGTGTTGTTAAATAGGTGTTTTTGGATTACATATGTAAACATATACGGTGCCTAAATGTTAGGTGTCTATCACCATTTGCAATTCCGCCCTCATGACGTAAGGTGGGAGTGTTTCCTTTATGCTGACTACAAATGTTCAGCTGGTAAGGTGGGCGTCATCAAGCCTCTGACGAAGCGGTTGTTTACCGTGAAACGCGTAAGGCCACGCCCACCTTACGGCACTGCCGACAGACATGCTGCAGAGCTACTCTGAGTATCACTAAGAGAGCCACAGCGGTTATCTCGATCTCTGAATAGAGCGGTTTTCTGCAAACTTCACAAAGTGAACTTTGGATCTCCAATACGCACATGAGGACCATTAGCCCAGCTTACCGGAAAGAAAGCCAATAAGTCTTATCAACGAATCCAAGATTTAAAGACTGATTTCACTACTTAGCGCTTTCCAGGCTATAAATGGGGACACTTTGAGAATCCATTTGCCTTATCTTACCTCATTCGATTGAGGTTATATTTGTGAGTAAGGATTACCTTCCACAGCTTTTATGTATTTTATATGTCTTTGTAATAAATCCAATTGATTTGCACTATGAGAGGTGTCTCTGTGTGCTTGTTTTTTTAGATATCTACATATATATATATATATACAGTACATAGATATACATATTTAGACATGTATACGTATGTATCTCTATGTTACAGCCCTTTGTCTGCCTTTTTTTCTAACACCTGAGACCTCAATTATTTGAGCCCTTATAACTTTTTTATGCAATTATTTTTAAAATAATTTTTATTAGATAGTATTATTATGAGTGCATGGGGCCTATCTATCAAGCTCCAAAAGGATCTTGACGGCCCGTGTTTCTGGCGAGTCTTCAGATCAGGTCTGAAAATAGGGGCCCATAACTGTACTTTTAAAATTATTTTTCAAGAAACAGTTAACCAGGGTTCTGAGGATGTGCTTGCCTAATGCCCGTTAACTTTCATTGCGCTGTTTGCGCGCCACTCATAATCTGGCCCATTGTTAAAAGCAATCTTGCAAAACTGCTATTATAATGTGCTCCAGACACGTGCACAATCCTAATTCTACCTACTTGATTTTTAACTAAACATACCAAGAGAACAAAGTACATTTAATAATTGAAATCTTTTGGAATTTTAAATTTTTTCACTTTTTCTGAACCATGAAAGAAAAAAGGAGTATGTCTCTTTAAATATGTTTTGCAAGCTGTCAGAGGCCCCGATGTTTAAAACATCGACGGATCATCAGATTGCCTCATCTGCATTACAGTCTGACTGTCCGTCGGAATATTCTAAAAAAAGGTGCTTGCCCGAGTGATACCTGTGAGTTGCGGTCTTTCCCAGAGAAGTCAATGGGAGCGTGATATCACAGCCCACATCACTGATATCACCACAAGTCAGCATTTTACTGAGGAGGGCGCCCTTTTGAAGTGTGCTTACATGGCGCAATCAGTGTGCTCACTGATTCTAAATCAGTTTCAGTGTAGGCACACTTCACATATTGCTGTGGGGACCTAAGTTTATTTACACCTACACTAACTAGCTCAGGTGATCTTGTCTCGGTGGCTGAAAGCTGGAAAGACAAACATGGCCGCTATCCTCCCCACAACCTGCACTTTGCTGCTTTGAACATATCGATCTTGTGTCGATGTGTCCAAAGCAAAGTGCAGGCTACTCCCACTTGCACGCCTCACTAACTCCCCCTAAACACCTATAACTATGTCACGCCTAAGCTACACTACCCCTGCTCTGCCTCTCTACCTCTGACCGCCTACCTACTTCACAACTAACCTACACTACCCCGCACTGCCCAGTTAACTCCCCCTGACTGCCTATACCTATGTCACGCCTAAACAACACACCCCCAGAATGCCAATCTAAGTCCCTAATACCATCTACACTGACGTAATGTTTAACCTATGCTCCCCTGGTACGTCCATCTAATTGCCTACTGTCAAAAAAACAGAATTTATGCTTACCTGATAAATTACTTTCTCCAACGGTGTGTCCGGTCCACGGCGTCATCCTTACTTGTGGGATATTCTCTTCCCCAACAGGAAATGGCAAAGAGTCCCAGCAAAGCTGGCCATATAGTCCCTCCTAGGCTCCGCCCACCCCAGTCATTCGACCGACGGACAGGAGGAAATATATATAGGAGAAACCATATGGTACCGTGGTGACTGTAGTTAGAGAAAATAATTCATCAGACCTGATTAAAAAACCAGGGCGGGCCGTGGACCGGACACACCGTTGGAGAAAGTAATTTATCAGGTAAGCATAAATTCTGTTTTCTCCAACATTGGTGTGTCCGGTCCACGGCGTCATCCTTACTTGTGGGAACCTATACCAAAGCTTTAGGACACGGATGACGGGAGGGAGCAAATCAGGTCACCTAAATGGAAGGCACCACGGCTTGCAAAACCTTTCTCCCAAAAATAGCCTCCGAAGAAGCAAAAGTATCAAATTTGTAAAATTTGGCAAAAGTGTGCAGTGAAGACCAAGTCGCTGCCTTACATATCTGGTCAACAGAAGCCTCGTTCTTGAAGGCCCATGTGGAAGCCACAGCCCTAGTGGAGTGAGCTGTGATTCTTTCCGGAGGCTGCCGTCCGGCAGTCTCATAAGCCAATCGGATAATGCTTTTAAGCCAAAAGGAAAGAGAGGTAGAAGTCGCTTTTTGACCTCTCCTTTTACCAGAATAAACAACAAACAAGGAAGATGTTTGTCTGAAATCTTTAGTAGCCTCTAAATAGAATTTTAGAGCACGGACTACGTCCAAATTGTGTAACAAACGTTCCTTCTTTGAAACTGGATTCGGACACAAAGAAGGTACAACTATCTCCTGGTTAATATTTTTGTTAGAAACAACTTTCGGAAGAAAACCAGGCTTAGTACGCAAAACCACCTTATCTGCATGGAACACCAGATAGGGCGGAGAACACTGCAGAGCAGATAACTCTGAAACTCTTCTAGCAGAAGAAATTGCAACTAAAAACAAAACTTTCCAAGATAGTAACTTAATATCTATGGAATGTAAAGGTTCAAACGGAACCCCTTGAAGAACTGAAAGAACTAGATTTAGACTCCAGGGAGGAGTCAAAGGTCTGTAAACAGGCTTGATCCTAACCAGAGCCTGAACAAATGCTTGAACATCTGGCACGGCTGCCAGTCTTTTGATGTGGATCGCAGACAAGTGGCAGGAGTGATCCTCCGCCCATTGAATTATCTTGGTCACTTCTTTCATCGCCAGGGAACTCCTTGTTCCCCCCTGATGATTGATATATGAAACGGTCGTCATGTTGTCTGATTGAAACCTTATGAATTTGGCCTTTGCTAGTTGAGGCCAAGCTCTGAGAGCATTGAATATCGCTCTCAGTTCCAGAATGTTTATCGGGAGAAGAGACTCTTCCCGAGACCATAGACCCTGAGCTTTCAGGGATTCCCAGACCGCGCCCCAGCCTACTAGACTGGCGTCGGTCGTGACAATGACCCACTCTGGTCTGCGGAAGCTCATTCCCTGTGACAGATTGTCCAGGGTCAGCCACCAACAGAGTGAATCTCTGGTCTTTTGATCTACTTGAATCATCGGAGACAAGTCTGTATAATCCCCATTCCACTGTCTGAGCATGCACAGTTGTAATGGTCTTAGATGAATACGTGCAAAAGGAACTATGTCCATTGTTGCAACCATCAATCCTATTACTTCCATGCACTGCGCTATGGAAGGACGAGGAACAGAATGAAGTACTTGACAAGAGCTTAGAAGTTTTGATTTTCTGACCTCTGTCAGAAAAATCCTCATTTCTAAGGAATCTATTATTGTTCCCAAGAAGGGAACTCTTGTTGACGGGGACAGAGAAATTTTTTCTTTGTTCACCTTCCATCCGTGAGATCTGAGAAAGGCTAAGACGATGTCCGTATGAGCCTTTGCTTTTGACAGGGACGACGCTTGAATTAGGATGTCGTCCAAGTAAGGTACTACTGCAATGCCCCTTGGTCTTAGAACCGCTAGAAGGGACCCTAGTACCTTTGTGAAAATCCTTGGAGCAGTGGCTAATCCGAATGGAAGTGCCACAAACTGGTAATGCTTGTCCAGAAAAGCGAACCTTAGGAACTGATGATGTTCCTTGTGGATAGGAATATGTAGGTACGCATCCTTTAAATCCACGGTAGTCATAAATTGACTTTCCTGGATGGTGGGTAGGATCGTTCGAATAGTTTCCATTTTGAACGATGGTACCCTGAGAAATTTGTTTAGGATCTTCAGATCCAAAATTGGTCTGAATGTTCCCTCTTTTTTGGGAACTACGAACAGATTGGAATAAAATCCCATTCCTTGTTCTCTTATTGGAACTGGATGTATCACTCCCATCTTTAACAGGTCTTCTACACAATGTAAGAATGCCTGTCTCTTTATTTGGTTTGAGGATAAGTGAGACCTGTGGAACCTTCCCCTTGGGGGTAGTTCCTTGAATTCCAGGAGATAACCTTGAGAAACTATTTCTAGCGCCCAAGGATCCTGAACATCTCTTGCCCAAGCCTGAGCCAGTGGCGTCACTAGGGTTGGTGTCACCCGGTGCGGTAAGTTATGGTGTCACCCCCCCCCAGAAAGCAGACACACACAAAAACACAGGCACACACACATACAAACACCCAGACACACTTAAAAACATACTCAGATGCACACACAAACACTCGGAAACACACTCAGACACACACACACAAAAACTCAGACACACACTTACAAAATATGTAAACTGCACTGCATTCATTATGAAGCTCATGCCTAGAGCTGCTCCCTGGCTCAGCAGAGCATCAAATGAAAGATAAACAGAGCACTATAAAAATAAATCACTAAAGAAAAGGTTTAGGCACAAACTATGAAAATTCTTCTCTCTGACTCTGTTCCAAGTCTGTCAGTGCACAGCCCGGGCCGCGTGCCTACCGCTTCTTATGGCCAATCAAGGCCGGATTGGCCTACCAGGATACCAGGAGATTTCCCGGTGGGCTGCAGCAGCTGGGGCTGGAAAGCTACTATTTAAAGGGGAAATTTATGGATGCGAGTGGGCTTTATAGTGCATATAATAACAATCTAGAACTTGTTTTAAAACAAAATAATATAATATAATTCTGAAACAAAATATTGGGGGAAGGAGTATCCCTGTACTCCACTTTGAGAAAAATGTGGTGTGCACATAATACTGAGTAACCAGAAAATAGGGCTGGTCTCTAAATTTTCCAGGGCTGCTTATTATTCCCAGTCCGGCCCTGTGGCCAATCACCTCTGCACTCTGCCCACCCCCATACCCCCGCCCGCCCTCCTACCTGTTCAGTGTGCACTTAGTGTACCGTAACCGTAATGGTCTGGTGGGCATCATACTTGGCTCCTTCACTTTAAAGACAGTGTCAAACAGTCATGCGGTCAGGTGCCAGGCATCCCCTCATGATTTGCCAGTTCCCGTTTAGAGAGACAGCACAGCAGTGAGTGACTCCACTGCTCCACATGTCACTGAGCAGTGAGCACAGATAGGCAGGCAGGTTTAGGCTAGCAGCGCAACTTTGCAAGCCCCACGGCATGCCCACAACATTCATAGCGAAATTGGACAGGGGAGAAGCAAAGTACAAACAAGCAAAAGCAGCCGGGAAAACTATTTGTTGAAATTGCAGCACTGGCTCAAGGGGCAAAAAAATTGTGTGTCTACAACTTCCCCAGTCCCACCAATGTTCACAAATGCCAGCCCCTCTAATAAAAAAAAAAATCTATGCATCTCAACATTGTATTTCTTTGAATTTCAATAAAATTAAAAAAAAAAAAAAAAAAAAAAAATTTTTTTTTTTTTTTTTTTTTTGGTGTCACCCCCTGGAGGGTGTCACCCGGGTGCGGCCCGCCCCCCCCGCCCCCCCCCTTGTGACGCCACTGGCCTGAGCAAAGAGAGAGAGTCTGCCCCCCACTAGATCCGGTCCCGGATCGGGGGCTATCCCTTCATGTTGTTTTGGTAGCAGTGGTAGGCTTCTTGGCCTGCTTACCCTTGTTCCAGCCTTGCATTGGTTTCCAGGCTGGTTTGGGTTGTGAAGTATTACCCTCTTGCTTAGAGGATGCAGAATTAGAGACTGGTCCGTTTCTGCGAAAAGGACGAAAATTAGGCTTATTTTTAGCCTTAAAAGACCTATCCTGTGGGAGGGCGTGGCCCTTTCCCCCAGTGATGTCTGAAATAATCTCTTTCAAATCTGGTCCAAATAATGTTTTACCTTTGAAAGGAATGTTAAGCAATTTTGTCTTGGAAGACACATCCGCTGACCAAGACTTTAGCCAAAGCGCTCTGCGCGCCATGATAGCAAACCCTGAATTTTTCGCCGCTAATCTAGCTAATTGCAAAGCGGCATCTAAAACAAAAGAGTTAGCCAATTTAAGTGCGTGAACTCTGTCCATAACCTCCTCATATGAAGATTCTCTACTAAGCGACTTTTCTAGTTCCTCAAACCAGAAACACGCTGCCGTAGTGACAGGAACAATGCATGAAATTGGTTGTAGAAGGTAACCTTGCTGTACAAAAATCTTTTTAAGCAAACCCTCTAATTTTTTATCCATAGGATCTTTGAAAGCACAACTATCTTCGATAGGAATAGTAGTGCGTTTGTTTAGAGTAGAAACCGCCCCCTCGACCTTGGGGACTGTCTGCCATAAGTCCTTTCTGGGGTCGACTATAGGAAATAATTTCTTAAATATAGGGGGGGGAACAAAAGGTATGCCGGGCTTTTCCCACTCTTTATTTACTATGTCCGCCACCCGCTTGGGTATAGGAAAAGCGTCGGGGGGCACCGGAACCTCTAGGAACTTGTCCATCTTACATAATTTCTCTGGAATGACCAAATTGTCACAATCATCCAGAGTAGATAACACCTCCTTAAGCAGTGCGCGGAGATGTTCTAATTTAAATTTAAATGTCACAACATCAGGTTCAGCTTGATGAGAAATTTGTCCTGAATCTGAGATTTCTCCATCAGACAAAACCTCCCTCATGGCCCCTTAAGATTGGTGTGAGGGTATGTCAGAACAGTTATCATCAGCGCCCTCTTGCTCTTCAGTGTTTAAAACAGAGCAATCGCACTTTCTCTGATAAGTAGGCATTTTGGATAAAAGATTTGCTATGGAGTTATCCATTACAGCCGTTAATTGTTGCATGGTAATAAGTATTGGCGCACTAGATGTACTAGGGGCCTCCTGTATGGGCAAAACTGGTGTAGACACAGTAGGGGATGATGTAGTATCATGTTTACTCCCCTCATTTGAGGAATCATCTTGGGCAATATCATTATCTGTGGCATTACTGTCCTTACTTTGTTTGGACACTATGGCACAATTATCACATAAATTTAAATGGGGAGACACATTGGCTTTCATACATATAGAACATAGCTTATCTGAAGGTACAGACATGTTAAACAGGCTTAAACTTGTCAACAAAGCACAAAAAACGTTTTAAAATAAAACCGTTACTGTCTCTTTAAATTTCAAACAGAAAACACTTTATTACTGAATATGTGAAAAAGTATGAAGGAATTGTTCAAAAATTACCAAAATTTCACCACAGTGTCTTAAAGCATTAAAAGTATTGCACACCAAATTTCAGAGCTTTAACCCTTAAAATAACGGAACCGGAGCCGTTTTTAAATTTGACCCCTATACAGTCCCAGCTATATGCTTTGCTGAGACCCAACCAAGCCCAGAGGGGAATACGATACCAAATGACGCCTTCTAGAAGCTTTTTTAGTGATTCTTAGATCCTCACACATGCATCTGCATGCCTTGCTCTCCAAAAACAACTGCGCAGTAATGGCGCGAAAATGAGGCTCAGTCTATAACTAGAAAGGCCCCCAGACTAAAAAAGGTGTCCAACACAGTGCCTGCCGTTTTTTAAACGTTCCCCAAGATTATAATGCCAATTGTTAGCTAGAATCTGCATAATATGCCCCAATAAAGCAATCGTTTTAGCCCATAAAAATGTCTACCAGTTTTTTAGCCCTTTTTTAAGCCCTTTATTCTTTTATGTTTGACTAAGAAAATGGCTTACCGGTCCCCATGAGGGGAAATGACAGCCTTCCAGCATTACATGGTCTTGTTAGAAATATGGCTAGTCATACCTTAAGCAGAAAAGTCTGCTAACTGTTTCCCCCAACTGAAGTTACTTCATCTCAACAGTCCTGTGTGGAAACAGCAATCGATTTTAGTTACTGTCTGCTAAAATCATCTTCCTCTTACAAACAGAAATCTTCATCCTTTTCTGTTTCAGAGTAAATAGTACATACCAGCACTATTTTAAAATAACAAACACTTGATAGAAGAATAAAAACTACATTTAAACACCAAAAAACTCTTAACCATCTCCGTGGAGATGTTGCCTGTGCAACGGCAAAGAGAATGACTGGGGTGGGCGGAGCCTAGGAGGGACTATATGGCCAGCTTTGCTGGGACTCTTTGCCATTTCCTGTTGGGGAAGAGAATATCCCACAAGTAAGGATGACGCCGTGGACCGGACACACCAATGTTGGAGAAATAACTAACTATAATAAACAATACTATGAGTAATAAACTTCCTTATTATAACTATGAAGTTATGTCACTAAAACTATCATCAATGTTTAAATAATGTGTCACAGAGATGCACTAAAACCCCTGCGGCTGACCACCGGAGGACCGGCAAAACCTCCTCAGCTTATCCAGCTCCTGGAACTCAGTGTCGGACCGGAAATTGAGCACAGGTCCACAATGCGGGGCCAGATGCCGGAAGACCGTCAGACCCTTCTTGGCATATGCGGGCTCCTGGAACTCAGTGCAGGACCGGAATTGAGCCCTGGTCTGACACTTCTTAAAAGGGGTGTCGATCGACTAGGGTACAAGGGATCAAGTCTGTCTTTTAGTATGTTGTCTGCAATTTGACACCTAGGGATAGCACTTGTTTGGGGGTGCTGCCTTCTGGGAAGAATGTGTCACACTTCTAATATAATTAGACAGTGATAGCTACAGTAGTGTGTAAAAGTTAATATTGGTCAGAGTTAAATCTGTAAATAAGGTTTTTGTGACAGATAGGACAACAACTATGCTTTATAGTTGATAGTTGTCCTAACTGACTTTTTATAACCACTAATTTAAATCAGAGAACACACCGGTGAGTTTGTGTTCAAATAAGTGGCATACAAGTAACTTCAAAGGTTAGGATTCGAGGCATATGGAAGTTGTAGGAGACCTTATACCGTAAGTTAGATACAGTTACTAGAGTGCAATGACAGTTCAAGGTATCTTTAGCCAGACAAGAGTTAAGTAGTAATAGTGCCTTCCTGATACAGACAATGCAATCTACTGTCATACAAATACGTAACCCCTTAAGCACATGTGAAGAAGAAATGGAGAGCTATAAGCAAACTCTTGTTCTGAAATACTAAGTACACAGTTAGTGACAGTATTGACTCATACGACCTGATTCAAGAAGCAATGAGTCCAGTGTCCTCTGCTTGTACTGACACAGGGGTAAGCTGGACAAGTCTGTGCTTAGTTAGCGGTTACACAAGCGGAGGAGTCGGCTGCAGCTGATGACGCTTGCCTGAATGTCTCCCAAGTGCAGCGAGCAGGATTCAGCGTTCTGACAAGAGCAGGAGGGAGAGGTGCAGCGGAAGGCTGCAACTGATGACGTCAGCGGAATCAGCGATTCCCTGAGTGAAGCTGTGAGGCTTACGAATGTTCTAAGGATAGGCTGTAGAATGAGGTAGGGATTTCCTGGGAAACGGTCTGCATTAATCCAGTGAAGGTGGGGTGAAAGAAGGTGCCTTTTATAGGGAATGACGGTAGTGAATTAAAGGGACAGGTAAGTAAGAAGTGAAACTAGAACGAATCCTGACAGAATGGGAGACACATTTGAATTCCAGTCCCCATTCCTCCCGGCGTTTACCTCATCTCCATGACAAAATATGCATTGTCATGTACAATGAAGATTATTTATGGTAGTATTGGAGATATCTTAAAAGGGATTTAATATTTGTTTGTTATTATTTTAAACATAAAAATTGATTTGAAAATATAAAACATTTTAAGACTTCTACAATAATTTAAACAATATGCATTGTACATGACAAAGCATATTATTTAAATATTGACCTCTAATCTGCTATAATCTAAAACTAACTGTAGAAGCTTAGGCCCTACGCATAAATATTCAATATTTAAATGATGCATTGTTATGTACAATGCATAATGTTTAAATATTTGAATATAAATTAAAATGTAATTAATGTTGCTTGTTGTGTTTTATTATTTTTAATTAAAGACGGTATAATTTAAATTATTGATCTTCATAACTGCATTTCTGTTATATAAATATATAATATAATGATACTGACTACTATAAATATTTATTTACATACAGTACTGTACAGCACACAACAATAATCTGTCCAATAGAAAACAGAAAGTCCTCTTTCTTTTGCTGCTATTTACAAGTTAAGTATTCTACACACAGAGAGAAGCACACTCACAGGAACGAACAACCAGCTCAATACCATTGTTAGCCTGTTCTATGGTGATTTACCACCTGGGTGCAGCTTCTTTAAGCTCAGTAATGCTTTTCACAGAGTAGAATTTTCCTGTAGTATATCAGTCTGATCCTGCCTATTACGGTCAGTCCAGCACCGAAATACCAGACAATTCCTCTCTAAACAAGGAACACAACAACCCCAGATGATCGTTTCTGCCTTCATTGGGCCTCGTCAGTGAGGTGTAACCATATTCCTCTAAGCACACTGAGCAAGGAGTCCACGTCTGGATTCCCCTTTTTCCCATAAGGAGACTAAATACACACAGAGAGAAGCACACTCACAGGAACGAACAACCGGCTCAATACCATTGTTAGCCTGTCCTATGGTGATTTACCATCTGGGTGCAGCTTGTTTTAGCCCAGTAATGCTTTTCACAGAGTAGAACTTTCCTGTAGTATATCAGTCTGATCCCGCCTATTACCGTCAGTCCAGGGCCAAAATACCAGGCAATTCCTCTCTGAACAAGGAACACAGCAACCCCAGACAATCATTTTGGCCTTCATTGGTCGTCGTCAGTGAGGTGTAGCCAAATTCCTCTAAGCACACTGAGCAAGGAGTTCATGTCTGGATTCCCCTTTTTCCCATAGGGAGACTAAATACACACAGAGAGAAGCACACTCACAGGAACAAACAACAGGCTCAATACCATTGTTAGCCTGTCCTATGGTAATTTACCACCTGGGTGCAGCATTTAGCCTAGTAATGCTTTTCACAGAGTAGAACTTTTCTGTAGTATATCAGTCTGATGCCGCCTATTACGGTCAGTCCAGTGTCGAAATACCAGGCAATTCCTCTCTGAACAAGGAACACAGCAACCCTAGACAATTGTTTCTGCCTTCATTGGTCCTCGTCAGTGAGGTGTAGCCAAACTCCTCTAAGCACACTGAGCAAGGAGTCCACGTCTGGATTCCCCTTTTTCCCATAGGGAGACTAAATACACACAGAGAGAAGCACACTCACAGGAACAAACAACTGGCTCAATACCATTGTTAGCCTGTTCTATGGCGATTTACCACCTGGGTGCAGCTTCTTTTAGCCCAGTAATGCTTTTCACAGAGTAGAACTTTTCTGTAGTATCTCAGCATGATCCCGTCTATTACGGTTAGTGCAGCGCTGAAAAAACAGGCAATTCCTCTCTGAACAAGGAACACAGCCACCCCAGACGATCGTTTCGGCCTTCATTGGGCAAGTATTCTGTCAATTCAAATTACTCCTTATCCTCTAATGATTTCCCTGTTACCAAAAACCCTAGGAAATGCCTTGAAAAAAGGAAACATTTAGAGGGAGATATGCCAGTATTTACAAATTTTTAGCCTAAAAACAGTCACTCTGTGGCCCTCTCTGCATCGGCCAGCGATAGTGCCAATCAGTGGTGGTGTGGGAGGGCTTGGAGGGAGGTGTGTGGGCAGCCTATCGCTGGAGGAGGAGGGTAGGAAGGGGGTGTGAAGGGGTACGGAAGCGGGTGGGACCGCTATGACCACGCTACATCACGGCAGTGAGGGGAAGGAGGAAGGAGGGGGAAGGAGCAGAGGGTGATCCTATGTGGGATCCATGTTTGTAAAGGGATCTGGGAGGGGGTTTGCTAATGAGGTGGGGCAGCTACACTACAGAAAAAAAAGTGTTTTTTTATTTTTAAAAATAAAAATGCAATAATTTAGAGCAAACTGGGTACTGGCAGGTAACTGCCAGTACCCAAGATGGCAGCAAATAGGTAGAGGGGGGAGGGTTAGAGAGCTGTTTGGGGAGGTCAGGGAGGTTGGGTGGTAAGGGGGGATCCTACACTGCAGACAATATATAATAAAAAATATTTTTAATTTTTTTATTTTTATACTGGCAGACTTTCTGCCAGTACTTAAGATGGCGGTGACAATTGTGAGGTGGGGGGAGGGAAGAGAGCTGTTTGAGAGGGGTCAGGGAGGGATCAGGGAGTGGGATGTCTCAGGTGGGAGGCTGATCTCTACACTAAAGCTAAAATTAACCTTACAATCTACCTAATTAACGCCTTCACTGCTGGGCATAATACAAGTATTGTGCGCAGCTGCATTTAGCGGCCTTCTAATTAGCAAAAAGCAATGCCAAAGCCATATATGCCTGCTATTTCTTAACAAAGGGGATCCCAGAGAAGCATTTACAACCATCTGTGCCATAATTGCACAAGCTGTTTGCAAATAATTTCAGTGAGAAACCTAAAGTTTGTGAAAAAGTTAACAATTTTTTTTATTTGATCGCATTTGTTGGTGAAATGGTGGCATGAAATATACTAACACCTACATCAATAATTTGGGTTGTCTACTAAAAAAATTATATACACGTTAAGGGTTATTCAATAACTATCACTAATTTTGAAAAAAAATGGTTTGGAAATAGCAAAGTGCTACTTGTACTTATTGCCCTATAACTTGCAAAGAACATGTAAATATTGGGTATTTTTAAACTCAAGACAAAATTTAGAAACTATTTAGCATGGGTGTTTTTTGGTGGTTGTAGATGTGTAACAGATTTTGGGGGTCAAAGTTAGAAAAAGTGTGTTCAATTTTTTCATCATATTTTAAAATTGCCATTAAATCTTTAGAAAGTTTATTTAATGGCGAGAAAAATGGTATGTAATATGTGTGGGTACAGTAAATGAGTAAGAGGAAAATTACAGCTAAAAACAAGCACTGCAGAAATGGCTGATTGCATCAGCCAATAGGATTTGTTCTACCTTAATTCCGATTGACTGATAGAATTCTATCAGCCAATCGGAATTGAAGGGATGCCATCTTGAATGACGTCACTTAAAGGTACTGTCATTTAGTAAGAAGACTCCGGATGTCTTGAAGATGGACCCACTCCGCGCCGGATGGATGAAGATAGAAGATGCTGTCTAGATGAAGACTTCTGCCCGTCTGGAGGACCTCTTCTGCCCGGCTTGGATGAAGACTTCTGCCCGTCTGAAGGACCACTTCTGCCCGGTTGGGTGAAGACGTCTCACGGTAGGGTGATCTTCAAGGGGTTAGTGTTAGGTTTTTTTAAGGGGGGATTGGGTGGGTTTTAGAGTAGGGTTGGTTGTGTGGGTGGTGGGTTTTAATGTTAAGGGGGGGTATTTGTACTTTTGTTCTACAGGTAAAAGAGCTGATTACTTTGGGGCAATGCCCCGCAAAAGGCCCTTTTAAGGGCTATTTGTAATTTAGTGTAGGGTAAGGCTTTTTTATTTGGGGGGGGGGTTTATTTTGTTAGGGGGATTAGAGTAGGTGTAATTAGTTTAGAAAATCTTGTAATTATTTTATTATTTTCTGTAATTTAGTGTGTGTTTTTTTTTATACTTTAGATATTTTTATTTAATTGTAATTAATTGTATTTAATTTAGTTAATTTATTTAATTATAGTGTAATGTTAGGTGTTTGTGTAACTTAAGTTAGGTTTTATTTTACAGGTAATTTTGTCTTTATTTTAACAAGGTAGTTATTAAATAGTTAATAACTATTTAATAACTTTTCTACCTAGTTAAAATAAATGCAAAGTTGCCTGTAAAATAAAAATAAACCCTAAGATAGCTACAATGTAACTATTAGTTATATTGTAGCTATCTTAGGGTTTATTTTATAGGTAAGTATTTAGTTTTAAATAGGAATTATTTAGGTAATTGTAGTAATTTTATTTAGATTTAATGTAATTATATTTAAGTTAGGGGGGGTTAGGGTTAGACTTAGGTTTATGGGTTAATAACTATATTATAGTGGTGGCGACGTTGTGGGCAGCAGATTAGGGGTTAATAAATGTAGTTAGGTTGCGGCGACATTTGGGGCAGCAGATTAGGGGTTAATAAATATAATGTAGGTTTCGGCGATGCTGGGGGCATCAGATTAGGGGTTCATAAGTATAATGTAGGTGCCGGCGGTGTCCGGAGCGGCAGATTAGGGATTAATAATATAATGCAAATGTCTGCGATGTCGGGGGCAGCAGATTAGGGGTTAATAAGTGTAAGATTAGGGGTGTTTAGACTCGGGGTTCATGTTAGGGTGTTAGGTGTAGACATAAAATGTATTTCCCCATAGGAATCAATGGGGCTGCGTTAGGAGCTTTATGATGCTTTTTTGCAGATATTAGACTTTTTTCAGCCGGCTCTCCCCCATTGATCCCTATGGGGAACTCGTGCACGAGCACGTTTTACCAGCTCACCGCTAACGTAAGCAGCGCTGGTATTGAGGTGAGATGTGGAGCAAAATTTTGCTCTTTGCTCACTTTTTTGCGGTTAACGCTGGGTTTCTAAAATCCCGTAATACCAGCGCTGTCTCTAAGTGAGCGGTGAGCTTAAACTGCTCGTTAGCACCGCACCCCTCCTAATGCAAAACTTGTAATCTAGGTGAATGATTTATTGTGAAAAGTGACGTTTCGGGGAGTCAACTGTCCCCTTCCTCAGACCAGATCTAAGGAAGTCCAGTGTGTGCGGTTCTCTAACTTGGATATATATATATATATACATATATATACTGTATATATACAGTATATATACGGCCAGATTACAAGTGGAGTGCTAAATATCACTTTCATAAAAGTGATATTTGCTCTCCATTGTTTAATACCAACGCACGCTAATTTCGCATTGCTAGGAAGCTTTGTGCTCATGAGAGCGCGCTTCTATAAGCTCCTGTGGGAGCCTCATTCTGATATTATCACAGAACATCATGCAGCAAAGGTGGGAAGTAGCACAATGATAGCAGCATATATATATATATATATATATATATATATATATATATATGTATGTATATGATAATATATACACATTTATTTAAATAACGAAAATACTTATATACATATATTAAAATATTTAACAGTAGAGGTGTGCACAAGAGAAATTTTTGGTTCAGCTGAATCTTTCGTAAAAAAAAATAAAAAATACATACGGCTAGATTACGAGTTGTGCGTTAGGGTAAAAAAGCAGCGTTAAGAGGTCCTAAAGCTGCTTTTTTACGCCCGCTGGTATTACGAGTCTTGCAGGTTTAGGGTGACCGCACACTTCTTTGGCCTTACCGCAAAACGACTTACGTAAACTTTGTAAAGTCTTTTTTCTATGGGACTTCCATAGCGCCAGTATTACGAGTCTGTCCTGGCCAAAAAAGTGAGCGGTACACCCTACCCTGTCAAGATCCCTAACGCATTTAAAAGTCAGTAGTTAAGAGTTTTATGGTACAACGCCGTAACATAAAACTCATAACTAAAGTGCTAAAAAGTACAATAAACACCCATAAACTACCTATTAACCCCTAAACCGAGGCCCTCCCGCATCGCAAATACTAAAATAAACATTTTAACCCCTAATCTGCCGCTCCGGACACCGCCGCCACCTACATTATATTTATGAACCCCTAATCTGCTGCCCCCAACATCGCCGCCACCTACATTATATTTATTAACCCCTAATCTGCCGCCCACAATGTCGCCGCCACCTACCTGCACTTATTAACCCCTAATCTGCCGCCCCCAATGTCGCCGCCACTATAATAAACATATTAACCCCTAAACCGCCGCACTCCCGCCTCGCAAACATTAGTTAAATGTTATTAAGCCCTAATCTGCCGTCCCTAACATCGCCGCCACCTACCTACATTTGTTAACCCCTAATATGCCGCCCCCAACGTCGCCGCCACTATATTAAAGTTATTAACCCCTAAACCTAAGTCTAACCCTAACACCCACTAACTTAAATATAATTTAAATAAATCTAAATAAATATTCCTATCATTTACTAAATTATTCCTATTTAAAAATAAATACCTATAAAATAAACCCTAACAAGAGTTACATTTTAGCTAGCTTAGGATTTATTTTTATTTTACAGGCAAGTTTGTATTTATTTTAACTAGGTAGAATAGTTATTAAATAGTTATTAACTATTTAATAACTACCTAGCTAAAATAAATACAAATTGACCTGTAAAATAAAACCTAACCTAAGTTACACTAACACCTAACACTACACTACAATTAAATAAATTAACTAAATTAAATAAAATTACCTAAATTAAATTAAATTAGCTAAAGTCCAAAAAACCCCACTAAATTACAGAAAATAATAAACAAATTACAGAAATTTAAACTAGTTACACCTAATCTAATAGCCCTATTAAAATAAAAAATGCCCCCCCCCAAATAAAAAAACCCTAGCCTAAACTAAACTACCAATAGCCCTTAAAAGGGCCTTTTGCGGGGCATTGCCCCAAAGTAATCAGCTCTTTTACCTGTAAAACAAAATACAACCAACCCCCCCAACAGTAAAACCCCCCACCCACACTACCAACCCCCCAAATAAAACACTTTCTAAAAAAAAATAAGCTCCCCATTGCCCAGTTAGCTATTTTGCTGCCCAAACCCTAATCTAAAAAATAAAATCCACCCAATACACCCTTAAAAAAACCCTAACACTAACCCCCTGAAGATCGACTTACCGGGAGACATTGTCATCCAAACCGGGCGAAGTGGTCCTCCAGACGGGCAGAAGTCTTCATCCAAGCCGGGCAGAAGTGGTCCTCCAGACGGGCAGAAGTCTTCATCCAAGCCGGGCAGAAGTGGTCCTCCAGATGGGCAGAAGTCTTCATCCAGACGGCATCTTCTACCTTCATCCATCCGGTGCGGAGCAGGTCCATCTTCAAGACATCCGACCCGGAGCATCGTCTTCATCCGACGACTAAAACAGAATGAAGATACCTTTAAGTGATGTCATCCAAGATGGCGTCCCTTAGATTCTGAATGGCTGATAGAATTCTATCAGCCAATCGGAATTAAGGTAGAAAAAATCCTATTGGCTGATGCAATCAGCCAATAGGTTGAGCTTGCATTCTATTGGCTGATTGGTACAGCCAATATAATGCGAGCTCAACCCTATTGGCTGATTGGATCAATTTGTGGAACATTTACATTAGTTTTCGTAAAGCTAATGTAAATTTTCCTTTGCTACAAGTGAAAAAGTTCACATATAGCAATAAATACTTAACTTTAGCTTGCCGGAGAGCCAAGTTAATTCTGATTCTTCTTCACAAAGCCCTGGGGCATGTTAATAGGAGGCTTTGCATGGCGGATTCCAGGGCTTGTGCTAAAAGATGTGGCAGATCCGTTGTGCTAAGCCTACTATTGGCCTGTGTAAGGGGCTCTGTGAAGAAGAGTTTAGCTTAGCACAGCTCTCCAGGGTGCTAAGTTTTTTTTACCCCTTAAGGTAGTTTAAATGAAATGAAAGAATACTGCAGAATTTCATCAGCATTTGTTTGATTTCTTTACATTTTAGTGTGTGTTCATTCAAATGTTTGTGTCGTTTTCATCAATATCCTTGATTCTTTAACAAATTCACATTTGTAACGAAATGAATGCACATGGCTTCTTAACAGTATAGTACATATATATAATAAATACACTTCAAGGCTTTCTCACTTGGTGTTGACGGTCTGTAGGGGGTATACTAGTCCTGCCTCTTTGCCTGCCATTCCCTTCTGTATGTGTTCTTTGGACTCTTGCCCGCGATGCAAAACTTGTCTTTTATTCCTTGGTGATCTGGATTTACAAGTTATTGGTCAGCTACTCTCCAATTTACTGTGTCCCAGAAATTGAGCCTCAAAGCTGCTGTAAATTATGAGGAAACAGAGAAGCTTTAGATGTCCTACATGCAACACCTAGGCCAATGGATTACTTATTTGTTTGCATACACAGTCAGTACTCAATTCCAATAAACATATTTTATTTGTTTCAGACATTTTATACAGCAGTTTCAGATTCAATTCACATGAAAAGTGTCACAACTCTGTATGCCTGACAAAAAAGTGTTCTTTATTTAGACTAGGATTGTCATTAAAAAACAAACAAACAAAAAACCTAATGCATTTTAATTTTTTTCTTTAATATCAAAAAGAGAAGTTTGATTCAGATGAGTCCGAGTGCCACATTTTCATATCAACTGTAATTCAATCACTGCTGTAGTTGTAGACAACAGAATGTCGATTTTTAAATTGTGATATTCTTCTATTGATATGAGTTGACCTCTTGCTAGTGGTATTATTTTAGTAATATATTGGTTACAAACCTTGATGCATAAGGACAATTATTTGTTAAAAGGTTTCTAAAGGGGTTTCTGAGGTTCTAGGATTTGGTAACTAGGTAATTACAAAGATAATGAACATATTGTTTATATTATGAAAAGCTAGTTTATGCACGTCTATCCCATTTCCTTACATTAAACTGCCTCCTTGACTCACTGTAATCTGGAATTTGCCCCCTTCACTCAACAGAGACAGCAATTGTTAAGGTTACCAATGACCTACTTACAGCAAAATCAATGGCCACTTCTCTCTACTTATCCTCCTTGGACTGTCTGCAGCCTTTGATACTGTCGACCACCCTCTTTTGCTCCATCCCCTCCAATCCTTCGGCATCTGTGACACAGTTCTCTCTTGATTCTCTTCCTATCTGTCTAACCGTCCCTTTATTGTAGCCTTCTCTGGGGCATCCTCTGCCCTGTTACCTCTTTCTGTTAGGGTACCGCAAGGCTCTGTCCTCGGTCCCCTTCTCTTCTCAATCTATACGTCTGAACTAGGTTCCTTAATAAAGTCCCATGGTTTTCATTATCATATGTATGCCGACGATACCCAAATCTACCTCTCTGCACCAGAACTATCTCCTTCCTTGATAACCCGTGTCACTAACTGTCTCTCTCATATTTAGTCTTGGATGTCCTCTCACTACCTCAAGTTAAATCTCTACAAAACTGAGCTCCTTATTTTCCCCCCTTCTTCCAAAATCTCCACCCCCCATGTCTCTATAACTGTTGATAACTCCATCATTACCCCAACCTCACATGCCCGATGTCTTGGGGTCACACTTGACTCGGATCTTTCTTTCAGTCCTTGGCTAAAGCCTGCTGCTTCCACCTTAAAAACATCCCTAAAATTAGACATTTCCGGGGGGCGTGTCCAAGCAAAGATGGTGCTCAGTCGCATTTCTAGAAGCTCCATCTTAAATTACCCTAACTAACCATTACCTACTGGAGTTTGAACTTCAATCATTGAAATTTTGCTTTCAGGACTCCTAATATAGATGATAGACCAGTCAATCATACTTCCTCTTAAGTTTCTTCAAGATTTTTGAGCTTTACACTAGTTGAGGCCTATTGCGGAGTGCTATTGAGGAGCCTTGACTTTCCCTACTAATAACCGAGGTACCACAGTCTCTACAGGGCGGCTATACTCACCCACTCTGCATCCATGCAGGCGCTTCACGTAATCCTAAGATCCCAGCTCGAGGCCTTTGAGCTCCAAATGGACTGACAATTTGATGACCTAAAGGGCCTATGTAAGTCCATGCGCAAGCCGTTAGACCCAATATTAACCATCGACATGAACGAGCAGGATGGGACAAGTGCTGACCATTCATCCCAGCTTATGGAGCTGAGCTCTGAGGTGCTGTTGCCTAACACACAAGATAACCCTTACAAAATACTACAGTGTGAGTTGACCGGCATTATGAGGCGGCCTGCTTTAAACTTACCGGAGGTGTGTGAGATGATGTACTCCTTGGCTTCTATGTGGGGCAATGCAGCCGTCTTCCTTAGAGATACCGGAGACCCCTTTGCTGCCCGAGAAGAAGAAGTAACAGCTCACTTGCGGCCCATTAAAGGTCATGGATACACAGACACCCTGGGAGCTCTGATTCGCAACAGAGGACAGCACTACACTAAAGCTGAGTGGCCGTACCTGCTAGCTGATCATCAACCTCCCAATAACATGACACTACGATCTTCTTTTCTTTTTCCCCTCTCTCTGGAGGTAGATGTATGGAAATGACATCAGCAGCAAAGAATGTCTGATAGATTGAGAAGCTGCAAGCTCGATGCTCCATCTGAGATCCAGTGGTTCAGGAAGATTGGAGTAGGCTAAATTTATTTGTACTGTTGGACTCACACCCCGGTATGATAGCCTGCCTTGTTGATGGGATCATTGTGACTAAGTGCCCACACCAGCCTTGATATCAATTCAATTCTAGCTTGGGACCTTTTATTTTGTTTCTTTATTTTATAATTTGTTATAATTTGTTGTTGTTTGTTATAAATTGAATTGCATGCCTTTAGTTATTGCCTTCCCTCTTCTTTCCTTAGCGATTCCCTCTCGTATTACTTCTCCCTGAACTGAGTCATAACCTTAGTTTATTGCTCAAAAGGTCAGGTAGCACTAAGTACCCTTCACTTGCTCTATATAATTTCACAATGTGTGCTAGAGACCCTAGATAGTTAAACTTGATATTTTTACATGCAACATCACTAGGAAAGGGTTTGCTGCTTTCTCAAATAAGAACAACAAGGTAGATAACTATTTTTAGCTTACTTACTCTAAACAGACTATGTATTGTATTGCTGGCAATAACTAATATGTACCACTCTATTGGTTTAGCTGATATTTTACCTGGGTCTACAGGTCACTATGAGAAAATATCCCTTTTGATGTGCATACTAGTTTTTCTCTCTATGTAAAATGTTTCTGGGTTTTTTTTGTATGTTTTTTTGCTCTTCTCACTTTTGTATAACGTCAGTTGTTATAACATCCTGCCTATATAGATATTTAAGCACCTACTTAACCATGGTCTTTCTAAGCCATACACAATACTTTCCATAATTAGGGCTGTACATACAGGGAGTGCAGAATTATTAGGCAAATGAGTATTTTGACCACATCATCCTCTTTATGCATGTTGTCTTACTCCAAGCTGTATAGGCTCGAAAGCCTACTACCAATTAAGCATATTAGGTGATGTGCATCTCTGTAATGAGAAGGGGTGTGGTCTAATGACATCAACACCCTATATCAGGTGTGCATAATTATTAGGCAACTTCCTTTCCTTTGGCAAAATGGGTCAAAAGAAGGACTTGACAGGCTCAGAAAAGTCAAAAACAGTGAGATATCTTGCAGAGGGATGCAGCACTCTTAAAATTGCAAAGCTTCTGAAGCGTGATCATCGAACAATCAAGCGTTTCATTCAAAATAGTCAACAGGGTCGCAAGAAGCGTGTGGAAAAACCAAGGTGCAAAATAACTGCCCATGAACTGAGAAAAGTCAAGCGTGCAGCTGCCAAGATGCCACTTGCCACCAGTTTGGCCATATTTCAGAGCTGCAACATCACTGGAGTGCCCAAAAGCACAAGGTGTGCAATACTCAGAGACATGGCCAAGGTAAGAAAGGCTGAAAGACGACCACCACTGAACAAGACACACAAGCTGAAACGTCAAGACTGGGCCAAGAAATATCTCAAGACTGATTTTTCTAAGGTTTTATGGACTGATGAAATGAGAGTGAGTCTTGATGGGCCAGATGGATGGGCCCGTGGCTGGATTGGTAAAGGGCAGAGAGCTCCAGTCCGACTCAGACGCCAGCAAGGTGGAGGTGGAGTACTGGTTTGGGCTGGTATCATCAAAGATGAGCTTGTGGGGCCTTTTCGGGTTGAGGATGGAGTCAAGCTCAACTCCCAGTCCTACTGCCAGTTTCTGGAAGACACCTTCTTCAAGCAGTGGTACAGGAAGAAGTCTGCATCCTTCAAGAAAAACATGATTTTCATGCAGGACAATGCTCCATCACACGCGTCCAAGTACTCCACAGCGTGGCTGGCAAGAAAGGGTATAAAAGAAGAAAATCTAATGACCTGGCCTCCTTGTTCACCTGATCTGAACCCCAATGAGAACCTGTGGTCCATCATCAAATGTGAGATTTACAAGGAGGGAAAACAGTACACCTCTCTGAACAGTGTCTGGGAGGCTGTGGTTGCTGCTGCACGCAATGTTGATGGTGAACAGATCAAAACACTGACAGAATCCATGGATGGCAGACTTTTGAGTGTCCTTGCAAAGAAAGGTGGCTATATTGGTCACTGATTTGTTTTTGTTTTGTTTTTGAATGTCAGAAATGTATATTTGTGAATGTTGAGATGTTATATTGGTTTCACTGGTAAAAATAAATAATTGAAATGGGTATATATTTGTTTTTTGTTAAGTTGCCTAATAATTATGCACAGTAATAGTCACCTGCACACACAGATATCCCCCTAAAATAGCTATAACTAAAAACAAACTAAAAACTACTTCCAAAACTATTCAGCTTTGATATTAATGAGTTTTTTGGGTTCATTGAGAACATGGTTGTTGTTCAATAATAAAATTAAGCCTCAAAAATACAACTTGCCTAATAATTCTGCACTCCCTGTATATACACCCATTAAGGCCTCAAAACATGATAGTCCTCTCCTCATGGTTCAACCACACCAAAATAGTCCTCTCCCTTATGCCCGGGCACTTACAGTACCCATTGAAAATGGTTTTACTGTGAGATATAGGTATAGCTACATTATCTATTCATAGTTAGGCACACAGTAGGCTCACATCATCACCCCCTCTTAATAAAAGGGAAGTCTACTCACCACGCACTACTATAAGGTTTCACATTGAGAACGTATATTTTTATATTTGAATTCTCTTAAGGTTTCTTTATATCTCCTTATCTCTCAGGTTAATTAGAAAACAGATATTTAGGGGATTCAATATACTCATATGGGTGTTAGAATAGCTCTACATACACTTAATGTTCTTTTATTCATACAAAGCCTTGTTGTTTAACTTACATCCTACTTTTCATTCAGTGCTCTGTTAGTCCTATTTGAATTACTAATACTCTAGAGCTTTGAAATGTATTGTAATTTTACCTAGTATTGAATGACCTTGATGTTCTCAATTAGTTATATCTCTTATTATGATTTATTTTACCATGAGTCTTGAGCTAAATTGTGCAAGGCCCCAAAGGGGACTGAATTATCTTACCTCATGCCCTACTAGAATTGGCCCTTACTGGGTATAATGAGTCAAATATGGATTTATTCTGTAAAACTAGTGCATATAAGAGAATTTTAGTACCCCTGGTATATGTTTACTACAGCTCAGAGATGATTCCACTGATAGCAGTGCTATTTTAAATCTTCAAGCACTCAGGAGATTATTACTGATATCAACTCCCTCACAGACATCACAACCATCACGCTTTCTATACCAGCTAAGGTTTAAGTTTAAGGTCCCTCACACAGAAATCGAGTAACATCACCATGACTGATGCCTTTCACTCTTATCCATTCACTTAAAAGGTATGTAGAGCCATACCACTTAGCAATGCTTATAAAAATTATGACATAACAGTCTGTTATAATTATCCCAGAATATACAGCCCCAGTTCGTTTATAATTAACTAAAAGGTCTCACAATGATTATTCTGTTGTCTAACTCTCTGCCCATCTCCTCTAGGGGCTTGCCTCCCAAGACCACTCAACTAGAACCAGCTGGCCGTATACATGCCCTATATGTTTTGAGGGCCTTTATGGCCAGACTTGCTTGCTTTAGCATACCTGAAATAAATTTAACAAAGCCTAAGATCTTAATAAAACCTGAGCTAGCAATGGTCATCATACTCTTTGGAAGATCTTTATCTTGGCATTAGTAGGGCACGTCCCCCCTCCTTCCCTATTTTATTATACGAGTGGCTTTTGCCCACTCCCTTTTCCCTAATACTTTACACAACAATAACTCTAAGTAGCTACCATTAGATATAGCACTCACGATATATTTGGTCTAAGAGCGACCAACAAATTAGTTACTTTGCATTCATATTATAAAAGAAAAAGAGGTTCCATTAATGTTTGTCTAGTCCTTTAGTTCTCTTTTTTTCTATTTCAAATATTTATAGTTATAAAGGATGTCTGGTTCTATACCTTTCATACACAGGTAGTCATTTCTGCTTTATCACTCTTTCTGCAATAGAGATCTATGGAGCCTGTGAACTATATAGGTACAATCCCACACTAGTTGATTACTACTCAACCTGGATTTATGGGTCTCCTATTCTTTGGTCAATTATATTGTTATTAGCAAAACATCCATTTACCTGTAAGTATTAATATTCTTATTTTAGAAGTAAATGTATATATTTTTACTATATGTCCGACACACTCTGTATTCTCCTCAATGTTGTATCTTATAACAACCTCAATAAAAATTGTTTAAAAAAAAATAAAATAGACATTTCCTTACACAAGACACAACAAAGATTTTAATCTACTCTCTCATCCTTTCCCGCCTCGACTACTGCAACTCTATCCTCTCTGTTCTCCCTAGCTGCTGCCTAGCTCCTTTACAATCCATAATGAATGCCTCTGACATTGCACGTCGCTCATCACCTGCCGCACGTCTCTGCCAATCCCTTCACTGGCTTCCTCTTGCCTCCAGGATTAAACACAAAATTCTCACTCTGACACACAAAGTCCTCAATTGCATTGCTCCCCCCTACATCTCAGACCTTGTCTCCAGATACTCTCCCTCCCGTCCCCTTTGTTCCGCTCATCATCTCCTACTCTCCTCCTCTCTTGTTACCTCCTCACATTCCCGTCTACAAGATTTCTCCAGACTGACTCCTATCTTATGGAACTCTCTGCCTCGCTCCACAAGAATCTCCCCTAGTTTTAAAAGCTTCAAGTGCTCCCTGAAGACTCTATTATTCAGGGACGCTTACAATACACTAACCTTCCTATCTCCACTGCTATCCCCTAAAACCCCATAGCATGTAAGCCTATGAGCCCAGCTGTTTGTAGTTCACCTTCATAAGAGCCGACTACAACAGTGCAACTCTCGGCAGGACCCTCTCTCCCCATTTGGTCCCTGTAATTATTTTTTATATACCACCTCTGTCCATAGCGTTGCAGAACCTGTTGGCGCTCTACAAATACCTGATAATAATAATATTATAAGTGCATCTTTCAACCAATTGTACAAAATACCCAGAACAAAGCAAAACTCAAATATATTTATTAAAACACCCAGAAAAAGCTATACAAGTTGCACTTTTTTAGTGATAAAACTGCACATCTACAGGGAGTGCAGAATTATTAGGCAAGTTGTATTTTTGAGGATTACTTTTATTATTGAACAACAACCATGTTCTCAATTAACCCAAAAAACTCATTAATATCAAAGCTGAATAGTTTTGGAAGTAGTTTTTAGTTTGTTTTTAGTTATAGCTATTTTAGGGGGATATCTGTGTGTGCAGGTGACTATTACTGTGCATAATTATTAGGCAACTTAACAAAAAACAAATATATACCCATTTCAATTATTTATTTTTACCAGTGAAACCAATATAACATCTCAACATTCACAAATATACATTTCTGACATTCAAAAACAAAACAAAAACAAATCAGTGACAAATATAGCCACCTTTCTTTGCAAGGACACTCAAAAGCCTGCCATCCATGTATTCTATCAGTGTTTTGATCTGTTCACCATCAACATTGCGTGCAGCAGCAACCACAGCCTCCCAGACACTGTTCAGAGAGGTGCACTGTTTTCCCTCCTTGTAAATCTCACATTTGATGATGGACCACAGGTTCTCAATGGGGTTCAGATCAGGTGAACAAGGAGGCCATGTCATTAGATTTTCTTCTTTTATACCCTTTCTTGCCAGCCACGCTGTGGAGTACTTGGACGCGTGTGATGGAGCATTGTCCTGCATGAAAATCATGTTTTTATTGAAGGATGCAGACTTCTTCCTGTACCACTGTTTGAAGAAGGTGTCTTCCAGAAACTGGCAGTAGGACTGGGAGTTGAGCTTGACTCCATCCTCAACCCGAAAAGGCCCCACAAGCTCATCTTTGATGATACCAGCCCAAACCAGTACTCCACCTCCACCTTGCTGGCGTCTGAATCGGACTGGAGCTCTCTGCCCTTTACCAATCCAGCCACGGGCCCATCCATCTGGCCCATCAAGACTCACTCTCATTTCATCAGTCCATAAAACCTTAGAAAAATCAGTCTTGAGATATTTCTTGGCCCAGTCTTGACGTTTCAGCTTGTGTGTCTTGTTCAGTGGTGGTCGTCTTTCAGCCTTTCTTACCTTGGCCATGTCTCTGAGTATTGCACACCTTGTGCTTTTGGGCACTCTAGTGATGTTGCAGCTCTGAAATATGGCCAAACTGGTGGCAAGTGGCATCTTGGCAGCTGCACCCTTGACTTTTCTCAGTTCATGGGCAGTTATTTTGCGCCTTGGTTTTTCCACACGCTTCTTGCGACCCTGTTGACTATTTTGAATGAAGCGCTTGATTGTTCGATGATCACACTTCAGAAGCTTTGCAATTTTAAGAGTGCTGCATTCCTCTGCAAGATATCTCACTATTTTTTACTTTTCTGAGCCTGTCAATTCCTTCTTTTGACCCATTTTGCCAAAGGAAAGGAAGTTGCCTAATAATTATGCACACCTGATATAGGGTGTTGATGTCATTAGACCACACCCCTTCTCATTACAGAGATGCACATCACCTAAAATGCTTAATCGGTAGTAGGCTTTCGAGCCTATACAGCTTGGAGTAAGACAACATGCATAAAGAGGATGATGTGGTCAAAATACTCATTTGCCTAATAATTCTGCACTCCCTGTAATGCTATTCGGTCCCCGCAAGTCATTGAATTACCAACCGCTCCAGATGGGTGTTCAGGCTCCTACACCCCTTAATAGCAGCTGTGCCAACAACCTCCCGTCTGTAAGGTGAAAATCTTCTGATAACATGCATCACTCCTTATGGAAGCTTGCGTGGGACACATTGCCTCTTCACGTTTTGTCCGCTGATTGCTCTGACTTTTTCAAGAGGAAAGTCATTCTGCTTACTGGATGATATAAAATCGCTTTAAACAATTTATTTAAAAAATGTATTTGAACTGATCATTGAACTTATAACAATTTGGTTATAACATTATTAGATCTTTTAGTTTTCCTTATACCGTTAATACCTAAACAGAGTAGTTCAGTGCTGATTTTACTCTTATCTTAGCTTTCAACCAGTGAATTTTCATAACTTTGGATAATTTTTCAGACAAAAACAAATAATAAAAATAACAAATATGTTTGTGCTTCCAAATCTAATATGATTCAATTTCCAGGTGTGTGAGATGAGTTTTGAGAATTTTAAGTGGATCTACTATGTATAATTTCTGGGATAAATGCCAGATTTAAAAACAAAAAGTAAGAAAGTAAAGTAAGAAAGTAAAAAAGACCTTTTGTGGGATAATTTTTCATTTAGTTTTTTAGCTGGAATAATTTACTGAAATAATCCAATAGGAGAATGCTGGCTGGGAATACCTATGTAATATAAGGTTATTCCTCTAGCTATGATATAACAGGGACATGTTTTATGGAATAAATAATTTATCTTAATAACTACAGCAAAGAGCTACAAAGCCTGATAATCAAAACATTGTGTCAAAATTTTATTTTATTTTTTTATTAAACCCTGCAGCCAGAACAAATCAGATTATTCTGCCTTCAGCATATAGTAATTTAAAATGACTTCTAATTTCGTATACATGCATTTTTCTATTAGGGTAATAAATTGTTTGTGTATTTTGACACAATCTTACTACCTTACATTTTATAAGAAAAAACTGTGAGAACTGCAGGGCAAAATGTTTAGAGGATACACCAGACCTGGCATAGAAATTTCAGCTAAACCCAAGGAACGCCCTTGTTCAGCATGGAAAACAATATGCTTTGAATTTTAAATTAAATTATAAATACTAATTTTACCCACAGAGGGCCAGATTATGGCATCTACTTATCAAACCGTCGACTTTCTTGCATTCAACGGCACCAATACGCTCCCCTAAGATCGCCTAACATCGCTGCCACGGACCTGAATACGTTCTCCAAAGTTACCAAAAAATGTTGTTAACTAACAGTCTCACTGCTCTTTTATCTAGTTAAAATAAATACAAAGTTGCCTGTAAAATAAAAATAATCCAAGATGGCGTCCCTTCAATTCCGAATGGCTTATAGAATTCTATCAGCCAATCGGAATTAAGATAGAAAAAATCCTATTGGTTGATGCAATCAGCCAATAGTATTGAACATCAATCCTATTGGCTTTTCCAATCAGCCAATAGAATGTGAGCTCAATCCTATTGGCTGATTGGATCAGCCAATAGGATTGAAGTTCAATCCTATTGGCTGATTGCATCAACCATAGGATTTTTCCTACCTTAATTCCGATTGGCTGATAGAATTCTATCAGCCAATCGGAAATGAAGGGATGCCATCTTGGATGACGTCATTTAAAGGAACCTTCATTCTACAGTCAACGTTGATGGAAGAGGATGCTCCGCGTCAGATGTCTTGAAGATGGACCCGCTCCGTGCCGGATGGATGAAGATAGAAGATGCCGTCTGGATGAAGATTTCTGCCCATCTGGAGGACCTCTTCTTCCCGGCTTGGATGAAGACTTCTGCCCGTCTGGAGGACCACTTCACCCGGCTTCGTTGAGGACTTCGGCCCGGTTGGGTGAAGATGTCTCAAGGTAGGGTGATCTTCAAGGGGTTAGTGTTAGGTTTTATTAAGGGGGGATTGGGTGGGTTTTAGAGTAGGGTTGGGTGTGTGGGTGGTGGGTTTTAATGTTGGGGGGGTATTGTACTTTTTTTCAGGTAAAGGAGCTGATCACTTTGGTGCAATGCCCTGCAAAAAGCCCTTTCAAGGGCTATTTGTAATTTAGTGTAGGGTAGGGCTTTTTTATTTTGGGGGGCTTTTTTATTTTGTTAGGGGGATTAGATTAGGTGTAATTAGTTTAAAAATCTTGTAATTATTTTATTAATTTCTGTAATTTATTAGCGTTTTTTTGTACTTTAGATAATTTTATTTAATTTTATTTAATTGTAGTTAATTGTAGTTAATGTAGGTAATTAATTTAATTATAGTGTAGTGTTAGGTGTAATTGTAACTTAGGTTAGGTTTTATTTTACAGGTACTTTTGTATTTATTTTAACTAGGTAGTTATTAAATAGTTAACAACTATTTAATAACTATTGTATCTATTTAAAATAAATACAAAGTTGCCTGTAAAATAAAAATAAATCCTAAGATAGCTACAATGTAACTATTAGTTATATTGTAGCTATCTTAGGGTTTATTTTATAGGTAAGTATTTAGTTTTAAATAGGAATAATTAATTTCGATTTATTTAAATTATATTTAAGTTAGGGGGTGTTAGGGTTAGTGTGAGACTTAGGTTTAGGGGTTAATACATTTAATATAGTGGCGGTGGTGTAGGGGGGACAGATTAGGGGTTAATAAATGTAGGTAGGTGGCAGCAGTGTAGGGGGACAGATTAGGGGTTAATAAATATAATGTAGGCGGCGGTGGGCTCTGGGAGCGGCGGTTTAGGGGTTAAACATTCTATTTAGTTGCGGCGGGGTCTGGGAGCGGCGGTTTAGGGGTTAATAAGTATAATGTAGGTGGCGGCGGTGTAGGGGGGCAGATTAGGGGTGTTTAGACTCGGTGTACATGTTACGGTGTTAGGTGTAGACATTACCATAGGAATCAATGGGATATCGGGCAGCAGCGAACATAAGCTCTCGCTGCTTTCCGACTCCCATTGATTCCTATGACATCCACCGCCTCCAGGGCGGCGGATTGAAAACCAGGTGCGCTGGGCCGGAAAAGTGCCGAGCGTACCTGTTAGTTATTTGATAACTAGCAAAAGTAGTCAGATAGTGCCGAACTTGCATTCAGAACATCTGTAGTGACGTAAGCATCGATCTGTGTCGGCGGATCGTATGTTACGTCACTAAATTCTACTTTTGCCGGTCTGTAGGGTTTGATAACTAAGGCGAATCAGGCTCTCCACAAATACGCTGCGGAATTCCAGCGTATTTGCGGTTGACGGCTACGTAAATACATGCCTATGAGTGGAGCGGTAGTTAACACTCACTTTTGAGCATTAAAACCGCTAGAAATCATTTTTTTTTCGCTCAGAGATTCACTTTCGTATTAAGAGTTGAAAGTAAAAAGCTTGCGTTCTTGTGTTTGTAACGTTGCGGTAACAAATAGATTTTTAGAAGTCACAAACTCAAAATCACATTCCCTTATAGACTTCAATAGAGCCAAAAAAGTTGAAAGAAAACTTACACCCACAAGTCACGCAAACATATTCACAGTTATTTAACAGCACAACACAAGAAGAAAAATTTGCTTATTTCATAATCCAGTATTATGCACATAGCAGAACATGTTCTATTTATTCTTAAAGAGATATTTAAAGGACCAGTCAACACTGTACATTTGCATAATCAACAAATGCATGATAAGAAGACAATGCAATAGAACTTAGTCTGAACTTCAAATGAGTAGTAGATTTTTGTTAAATAAATTGCAACGTTATGTCTATTTCCCCTCCCCCTGTATCATGTGACAGCCATCAGCCAATCACAAATGCATATATGTATATGCTGTGAATTCTTGCACATGCTCAGTAGGAGTTGGTGACTCAAAAAGTGTAAATATAAAAAGACTGTGCACATTTTGTTAATGGAAGTAAATTGGAAAGTTGTTTAAAATTGCATGCTGTATCTGAATCATGAAGTTTAATTTTGACTTGAGTGTCCCTTTAAATACATTGGGGCCGATTTACCAAACAGTCAATCATTATTGATCAAGAGAAAAGATCAAAAAAAGAAACAGCTATTTAAAACAACGAAAAGGAGGCACTGGTACATGGAATAAAAGTGCAGTATAACAAATAAATGTAATGATGTAATATGCATAAACTGATGGTTAAAATGTATCCAGACGATTTTAATACAATTTACACATACATAAAAAACACTCAAATCTAGTCAATAAAACAGATAGTTAATAGAAATGGTTAGTAGCAAAGAAATACAATTTTGTAAACATTTCATAAACAGTACACATACATAAGATGTCTCTTAATAAAACCAAGTAGTCTAAAATGAGTCCACAAAATTAAAGTTCAAATTTAAAGCGAAACTGAACCCAAAATTTTTCTTTCATGATTCAGACAGAGCATGCAATTTTAAGCAACTTTCTATTTACTTCTATTATCAATTTTTCTTCATTCTCTTGCTATCTTTATTTGAAAGCGAAGGCATCTAAGCTAAGGAGCCAGCAAATTTTTGATCCAGACCATGGACAGCACTTGATAATTGGTGCCGTCCAATCAGCAAGGACAACCCAGGTTGTTCACCAAAAATGGGCCGGCATCTAAACTTACATTCTTTCTTTTCAAATAAACATACCAAGAGAATGAAGAAAATTTGATAATAGGAGTAAATTATAAAGTTGCTTAAAATTGCTTGCTCTATCTGAATCATGAAAGAAAAAATTTGGGTTCAGTGTCCCTTTAAGTGCTTCCAGAACTGATGTTGTCTGGAAGCAAAGGAGACAGGAAAGGTCTTGTTAGAGGCGGTAAAACACTTGACAAAATGGTGTATATAGGTACTTACACTGGATAGATTCGATTCCGCTCCTGAAGCTTCCCAAATATCCACAAGTGGTAGCGGTGTCCTCTGGCTTTTTAATTGAATACCCGCTATACTTTATTAGCAAATAGCAACCTTGAGGAAATCTTGGGGTATCTTTTATGGTTGGCTTGTTGCATACAGCATTACTTGCAACTGTTACACAGACCGTTACAACTCCTCTTCTTGCACCTGCTGCTACAGGTGCTCCTTTCGGACAAAGTTAACAAGGTCAGTGATTGAGCAATGCGTTTCCAAGGTTACCCTCCTTTCTCAAGCTCAACTGTCTATTCCTAAGTGTCTCTTTAAATAGGCTTTTTCGTATCCACAATCTAAACATACATTAGCTGTTCTTACCTTGTATTATATGGGTTAATAGGAGCTCTATTTAGAGTTTGTTGTGTAAATGAATTACATGGAAATTGTTATATATATCAAAGTGATCCTAAAAGCAACAATTTAAATTCCAATTTTCGGTTTATATTGTCATTATTAATCTTCTTCTTAACCTTTTCTCCTTTTCTGTGTTGTAAAAATAGCGGTTGTATTATTTCATTAACCGTACTAGAGCACATCTCCTCATCTGAAAATTCTGAATTTTATGTGTGGAAAAATAATTAATAGATAGAAATTTATGTACTATAATTTAATTGAAAAATAAAATGGTATTTATTTTGAAATAGTAATACTAGACCAGAGCGGGAGCGAGCTACATTTAATCCAATAGCGCGACTGGGCATGCTGTGACTAGCCTGCAACCCCGTGAAACGTTTTGGATATCCAAGACCCACTCAGTAGATCCTGGAGCAGAGTCAAACTTTAGACTACAAAATCTGCAAATACTTTTCATTTTTGAAGTTACCGCTAAAACAATGTTATATAATTTCGCACTGTGTGCAGAATTATATAACATTATTCTGAACGTTTACTATCCCTTTAAGCCTGGGCTCCATGTTGGAACCAATAAGTTGGCTGAGCATGCCAGAAACGTGCAGATTAGACATGTGCATTTATTTTGTTATGAATGTACATTCGTTAACAAAACACAGATATTTGTCTTGTTTACACGAAATGAATATCTGAAAGAATGCAGCACAAAATGTAAAGAAAATGATAGAATAGTGACAAATTTGTCAGTATTAATTTCCTTTAGCGCTCTGGAGAGCACGCACTAATCCCATCCTTTTCTTCACAGAGCCACGGCCGTGCTAATAGGTGGCTTAGAGCGGCAGCTCTCAGGGTCTGCATTACAGCCACTCTAAGCCTTCTATTGGCACACCCAGGGCTCTGTGAAAAAGGATTGGGATTAGTGCGGTTCCCCAGCGCTAAAGGTAAAAATATATAAAAGGAATCATGCATCCTTTAAATACTACCTTAAAAATACCTCTTATTTCCCTTCCTTTTTCCCTCCCATCTTTATAGGCAATTCATAAACTGCCACATGCATTCATTTTATTTGTAGACCCTCCTCTTCCTGTGTATTCAATACAAACTTATTATTAAGAGAGCACTACATATGCCAGCATGCAATAGTAGGAGCGCCAATCACATCTCAGCTCAGCTCCAACTATTATGTCATTTCCTCTGCCATCAGTGTTATGTTCTCCTTCTATTCTTCTAATGATTGATTCAAGTTACACAAGATTCAAAGCTTAATAAAAAGTCAATGCAGAGGCGTAACTAGAAACCTCAGGGCCCCAGTGCAAGAATCCATGAAGGGCCTCCCTCCCCCCAAAAAATGTGATTTTTATACATTTAATTTTTCTCTTATTATTTTTGCAACATGTAACACAGTAAAAATAATTCTGTTAATCATGTCAACTTACACATAAAATGAGAAATGGACAAACACTCATGCACATGATCAAGCACTCATTTGTTAATGTTAGAAAACAACATAGCACAGGCCTGCACATGGTGTGTACATGACTATGTCACTTTAAATTACTGCATCGCAGTTTGCAGACTATCCGCACTTTTGTCACTGTCTGTCTGTTGCCTACTGCGCACTGAAGTCCCTTGTGAGCTTGACAGGCAGCAGGCAGCTATGCTCCACCTCTGCCCTCTGGTGCCGTGCTCCGCCTCCTCCCCTCAGTGACAGCACCGAATGATTGGAGAATAAAAGTTATATGCTTTAATCATTCAGATGCTGCTGTCACCTGGCATGCTCGGTGCCCCGTGTGTGTCTAGTGGGCCGTGGCCATCCCCCCTCAAAATTTATTGCGCAAAAAAAAGGCATAATTTTATTGCAGGGAAGCTGGGGCATAATTTTATTGCTGGGGCATCATTTTTTTGCAGGGGGCATCATTTTATTGCAGATATGCTGGAGGCATAATTTATTGCAGGGGGGCTGGGCATCATTTTATTGCAGGGTGCATCATTTAATGCAGTGGGGATGGGGGCATCATTTTTTGCAGGGGGGTTGGGGGCTTCATTTTATTGCTGGGTGCATCATTTATTGCAGGGGTGCTGGGGGGCATCATATTTTTGTTGGGGCATCATTTTATTGCAGGGGCTGGGGGCATCATTTTATTGCTGGGGCCTCATTTTTTTGCAGGGGGGCTGAGGGTATCATTTTATTGCAGGGGGCATCATTTTATTGCAGGGGGACTGGGTATTATTTTATTGCAGGGGGGCTTCATTTTATTGCTGGGGGCATCATTTACAGCAGTGGGGATGGGGCATCATTTTATTGCAGTGGGGATGAGACATCATTTTATTCCAGGGGGACTGGGCATCATTTTATTGCAGGGGGACTGTGAATCATTTTATTGCTGGGGGCATCATTGCAGTGGGACTGGGGAATCATTTATTGCATGAGGGGTTGGGGGCATCATTTTATTGCAGGGGCATACTTTTTGTGCATGGGATTGGGGCATAATTTTATTGCAGGGAGACGGTGCTTCATTTTATTGCATGGGGGCTACATTTTATTGCAGGGGGCTGGGACATCATTTTATTGCAGGGGGATTCATTTTATTGCTGGGGGGCTGAGGACATCATATTTTTGTTGGGGGCATTATTTTATTACAGGGGGCATCATTTTATAGCAGGGAGCATAATTTGTTTGCAGGGGGCTGGGGGATATTTTTATTTGCAGGGGGCATCATTTTATTGCAGGGTGACTGGGCTTCATTTTATTGCAGGGGGCTTCATTTTATTGCTGGGGGCATCATTTTATTGCAGTGGGGATGGGGCATCATTTTATTGCAGGTGGACTGGGCATCATTTTATTGCAGGGGGGCTGGGGATTTAATTTTATTGCTGGGGGCATAATTTATTGCTGGGGGAATCATTTATTGCTTGGGGAATCATACTTATGTTGGGGGCATCATACTTTTGTTGGGGCGTCATTTTATTGCAGGGGGGCATCATTTTATTGCAGGGGAGATGGGGCATCATTTTATTGCTGGGGCATCATTTTATTGCAGGGGGGCTGGGGGCTTCATTTCATTGCAGGGGGGCCGGAGGCTTAATTTTATTGCTGGGGGCACCATTTATTCTATTTATTTGTTGTGTGTGTGTGTGGGCTGTGTGTGGGGGGGGGGGGCTGTGTGTGTGGGGGCTGTGTGTGTGTGTGTGAGCTGTGTGGGGGGACGCTGTGTGTGTGTGGGCTGTGTGTGTGTGTGTGTGTGTGTGTAGGGGCTGTGTATGTGTGTGTGTGTGGGCTGTGTGTGTTGGGGCTGTGTGTGTGGGCTGTGTGTGTAGACTGTGTGTGTGAGGTGTGTGTGTGTGGGCAGTGTGTGTGTGTGGGCAGTGTGTGTGGGGGCAGTGTGTGGGGGCAGTGTGTGTGGGGGCAGTGTGTGTGGGCAGTGTGTGTGGGCAGTGTGTGTGTGTAGTGTGTGTGTGTGGGCAGTGTGTGTGTGTGTGGGCAGTGTGTGTGTGTGTGTGTGTGTGTGTGTGGGCAGTGTGTATGTGGGCAGTGTGTGTGTGTGTGGGCAGTGTGTGTGTGTGGGCAGTATGTGTGTGTGTGTGTGTGTGGGCAGTGTGTGTGTGGGCAGTGTGTGTGTGTGGGCAGTGTGTGTGTGTGGGGGCAGTGTGTGTGTGTGTGTGTGGGCTGTGTGTGTGTGGGCTGTGTGTGTGTGTGTGTGTGTGTGGGCTGTGTACACCTGTGTTCCTGTGTATGTGTCTGAGTGTGTGAATGTATGTGTATATAAATATCTCTCTGTGTATTATATCTGTGTGTTTGTGTGGTACAGTGCATTGCCCCATTTCTTTTAAGTATTTTTTGTTCTGGGTAGAGGCCCTGGGCTGTAAATCTGCCTAGGGACCTGCACTTGCTAGGGCCGGCCCTGGCGTCTCTAATGTTCTTGTTATCATAAGAAAACACATAAAAATAAGGCCCAGTTCAACTCAACTGTTCCTAATTGTCAGCATAATTCTTCATTATATACATAAACAGTTGTTCCAATAGTACAAATGGTATATTGCAATATATACAATGTTATAGTGCTCCACATTAGTGAAGTTATTGTTTTTTTTAGGTGTAAAATGTTGTGCATTACCTTAAATTATTTTTTTTGTCATTATAAAAGCTGTGGGGCGGGGCTGGGGCAGAGATTGGGCGGGGCTGGGGTGGAGATTTGGTGGGGTTGGGGTTAGAGAGAAAGGGGCCCCATTTTGTCATCCTGCCTTGGGCCCCGCAATGGCTAGGGCCAGCCCTGTCCAGGTCACACTTCAGAATAGATGCAAGAAACCATCAGTTCCCTTTATGCCCGCTAGATGCCCAAGTGAGACCTCAGATACCTTGCCTGGTCACTGACTGAAGTCTCCTTAATGACAGCTATAGGCTATAAGATAGTTCAGATTCTTGTGCCCTGTAGTCTCCATTATGCCAGCTATATGCTATGTGAGATCTAAAACACTAGATCAAAATTTGGCTCCTGCAGCCTCCATATTCCTACTGATAGATTTGAACCCAGCCTTAAAAGGACATTAAACACTAAATAAATGCTAGGTAGAATGATGCATTCAAAGAAAAGATTAGTCTGAGAATAACATGTAGATGTATTTGTTAAACTTTCTTTAGCTGTTTTAAGGGACAGTCAACACTCGAGGTAACATTATGCGATATTGAAAAATAAAAAATGAAGATCCGCCTGCACTATACACCTTCTGCCTTGCCTACTTGCTTCTTGTAGTAATCACCGTCGATAACTTCTCTAATACGAGGTAAATATGGCAGCCAAACTCCCCCCACCATTACGTAGCTACCTTCTTCTTCAAATGATCAGCCAATCAGAATCCAATCCTCGGTCAGAAATTGCAAGCTTGTGCAATTTCTGACCGAGGATTGGATTCTGATTGACTGATCTTTGAAGAAGAAGGTAGCTACGTAACGGTGGGGGGAGTTAGGCTGCCATATTTACCTCGTATTAGAGAAGTTATCGAAGGTGATTACTACAAGAAGCAAGTAGGCGAAGCAGAAGGGGTATAGTGCAGGCGGATCTTCATTTTTTATTTTTCAATATCGCATAATGTTACCTCGAGTGTTGACTGTCCCTTTAAATATTGACAAAATAAGTGTAAAGTTTTAGTGTCTATGAAACAATGGGAGTTGCCATGTTGTAACTTAGGTTACCTTCTCTGCTGTGGCCAATTAGGGACAGTTATAAATAGGTCACTATAGTGTGCAGCCAATGGCTGTGTGGGATATAACAGTGTTCTTCACTTCTATTTATAACAGGAACTGAAAATCTCACAATTTCAGAATGAAATTACAGGAAAAGGGGCAAAATAAATAACGAAAGTATATTGCAGAGTTTATATATATATATATATATATATATATATATATATATATGATTTATCATTTATATCACCATCTCAAAATGTTTAATGTCACTTTATGCTGTATATATATATATATATATATATATATATATATATATATATATATATATATATATATATATATATATGTGCCAAAGTAGAATATACTTCCAACTTGTAGAAGTATAAGCTTTTGGGGGGCGCAAAACTGAGGGGTGAACCAAAGATAAGCACACCAATCTCTGAACTAAATGATATAATAATGAGGTATCTAATGGCTTATCTAGAAATATAAATATAAATGTTGGGAATTGTCTATATCTAATGGTTTAAAAACAAAACCTAAATAGTTATAACAAGATATGTACAATGTGTACTGGGGTGATAAATGTATATGCTGCTATAGTTCCTATTAACCAATAGGGCGGGATGTCCTTTTCCAAGAGATCCCTTACAAGTAAAAAATAGTAAGAAATGAAACTGGTTAGGAGCCCAGCGCTATATACAGAAATCACCACTTTCTGTAAAAAAAAAAAGGAAAAAATGAATGAATGGTTACTACTAATATCATACAGATTTCACTATAATGAAACCAAAATGCTGCAAAAATGTGTATAAATGCAACTGATTATAAGTATTGCCAACTATTAATTGTGGCAATTAATTAACATGAATAATTACCAAATATACAATACAGTGATACAAATAAAAATAAAATTGTTAATAGAAACAATAGAGACAGATGCCCGGAGACTACACAGTGAGTGGCAGAGTGATAAGGTTCACATAAACTGGAATCCGTGTACACAGCGTGACCAATATCGTGACCAATATCTTATGCAGGTTCCCTTTAGGAGATCTACTTACAGATAATTACCCCCAATCGTATGAGGTAAGTATGATGCAGAACTGTGTTACAGTTGTATACTCCTAGGTAACTCGATCTGCTTCTATCTGTGTCTTTGTCCGCATATGCGTCTCTACCAGATGTCTTGTCAAAACCGAAAGCGAATGGTACAAGGAGAAAAAAGTAGTACACAATAATAGTTCAACTCCGTTTATTTATAAATGGACACACAGAAAAGTGAATAAAATGCACTTACAATGCATAACCTCAATGATATGAGGTAACAATACCGCCTAGGGATTATCGTATAAGGCTGGAAATCCCTGATGGTATAACCGCACCGGCCGGATGCAGTCACAACAACTGTTCGTGTGAAACCAGTGGAAGAGTTAGATTACGGCAAAAGAATAGTGTACCATCAGTACACAGTCACCTGACGCGTTTTGAAGGATCCTGGATTAACCATCTTCTTCATCAGAGGTATACTGACTTACAAAATCTACCTTAATTAGATTTTGGCAAGCTTGAGAAATCTATATAATCAGACTTTATTACATGTTCATTTTTTCTAAGAAACTTATTGTTTTGCTAAATACATGTCTGCACTGGGATATAACTTGTTTTTCTCACTAGGCTGAACTCAGAGAACGTACACATTTACTAGCTGTCAATTCTTCCTTTTCCTTCTACCTGGATGCCCTTTGATAGAGCTGATTTTATAATAGGATGGTAACATCAGAACTAAATTCCTCAATAACACCCTTGATCCAGGCTAGTCAAAGTCTCCCCATAATTTTATCCTTATAACACCTCTCTCTCCCTGGAGATTCCTGGATAGTGGTATTTCCATTTATTTTCTGTTCTGTCCTTCCGTAGCCTACGATTGTCATTGACTATCTTTATGCTGATTTATAGTCTACTCGTTCACTCTCATACACTTTCCAGCCCTAAACTTTAATAAATTGTGTTAAAATGATATTATTTGCATACAAAGAGAAGCGCTCTACCAGGGACGAACAACAGCTCAGTGGCTTGTTCTATGGCGATTTACCACCCGGAGGCAGCCTCTTTTAGACCAGTGTGCTTTTCACAGAAGAAAACTTTCCTGAAGTATATCAGTCTGATCCCGCCAAATAAGGTCAGTCCAGCCCCGAAATACCAGGCAATTCTCCTCTGAACAAGGAACATGACAACCCCAGACGATCGTTTCGGCCTCCTATGGGCCTCGTCAGTGATATTAAACACATTGAGGTTGTATTGTAATATAAAATGTTTAATTATCTGTAGTTAAAATACATTGTAATGGGGACTTCCGGGCGGCGGCCATCACTGGTTGCACTGAGCTTCAGCTCCTGAGCCCTTCACCACCTTTCTTCTTATTTTGGGCTAAAAATTTGGCATTACCATATTTAATCAGGTGGAGAGGTTTATCTGAAGACGCCCTGACCCAAGAGATAGGGTTTTGGATCGTGGTGTGGCTCCCAAGCCCTCAGTACCGGACTTTATGTTTTGAGGCCTTCCCCTATTTTTTGAAGCCTCTCTGGTCCCCACAACTGCTGCACCTATTGTGTAGCCAATGCCCTACATGGCAAATATGGAGCTATCAATAAATGAGTTTGAGAGAAAAACTTGTATACTTCTAGAGGAGCACTTCGCAAAACTACACTTACTAATCGTGAGGTGCTTTAACGTGAGGTCATCTACTCTTACCAGTGGCAATGTTGGCCTAACGGATGCAGCATGGGAGACAGATTCCCTTGATGGAGATGATGTACACTTCGTGGAAGAACTCGAAGATCATACTATAACTGCTCCCTGTCTTCAGCTGAGAGCCGCACATGCTGACGGCCAACTTCTACCTACAATGCAGATGTGTTACAAGGATACCGATAGAGGGCTTGTGGATGCAGCTGCTAACGGGAACTATGGACGTGTAAAAGAAAAGGAACCGCTTGGACATCATAGGGGCTATATTGAAAGGGATATCCCACATGGCAGCGACAAACAAGTATTGCCTGGTGCCCATATTGCAGAGAGTAAAGCAGGTGCTCCAGGAGACGTAACTCTACAGCAGAGCCCTGATCTTATTTACTCTCCACGGCAACGAAGAGAGCTAGACCGCGGCTCACGCTTGGCAGCAGTGAGACTCACAGGAGGTGACTGGCTGAGCACATCTGCTGATAGCCGACATAAGACTCTATCACACCCGGCATCAAAGGACGCCATTCTTAAAAATGTGGCCCCAATTGGAAACGGAAACTTGAACATGACCACAGGATTGAGAAGGACTCGCCGAGTCGCGCAAGTGGTATGGCGACACTGGATAAGCCCTACCTGGGAGACAACCCCCGAAATAAAGGTCCGGAGCAGCCGTGGAAGCAAGCTGGCGGTATTCAGTGCGCAGACACTGTTCCGGTGTGGTCATTGCGGAGGCTTGATCGGTCTCTGGAGATGTTTAAGTCGCTCACCGCATAGCGGCCTGTTGATAGCAGCTAAGAACATTCCTGGCTCTGTGGACTCTGGGGCTGCTGTACGCCCTGCACGATCTGGCATAGGCTAGTGGCTGTGAACTTGCGGGGACAGCAGGACATTAAATCTTGGAGTGAGGCCTGGTAATTTTCATTTTTATACCCCCTGAACTTTAAAGTAAAGGTCTCTATTGAACTGTTCCCATGATGCCCGGGGCTGATCTTGCCCTATGGCGTTATTTATTAATTTCCATTTGACAATATGCTTATATTTAGGTTTGCTTCCCATTTGACTTACACGTAATGGCGGGTCTGAAGTTTAAAGTTTGAGGGACACATTTTATTGGGAGGCCACAATACTCCACTTTTTCCTAATCAATAAATGTCTGCATGTTTTTTTTTTTTCCCCAGATGTACGTCACCAGTATGCTCAATGCTACATATATTCTGTGCTTTGTTCTGTCGTTGACCTGTACTGTTTAACATATCTCTGCTATTACTAATTATAGTGGCTACCTATAAAGCAGGCAATTCACTAACCCAATCTTACTGTGTTTTAGCTGCCTGGGAACACCAGAATCCCGCCATAATTCTTTACACAGCGCTCTTATAGCCACTGCCGCATAGGCTGTACTTTTATATCTTATGGTTGAGATAATAACGGCATGCCTAGACTGTGGGGATTGAACTGGTACTTTCATACAGCTGACAATATAACCTCACTGGTTTATAGATACGGGGCTGTTCAGGCTCTCTGTCTTAGACTAAGGTTCCCTAACTAACTGATAGTGGGTTGCCCCCCTCCCTGACAGGGTTATAATTTGTCCCCAGACTGAATCTTTGAGATAAAATAACCAGGCTTTTGTGACTTGCCTTCTAGTATTAATAGCTTAGTCCTATCACATAAATACACTCACAGCATGTAAGCATTTGCCATTGCTCAGGTTTGCTTCACCTCCCCATTCTCAACCATGCCGGACCTCTAATATAGGTAATATAGGGGTTTGAGGAGGAATCCCTTGTGTTGGTATTAGCCCTGTACTATTGGTAATATGTGTTCTCTACCACAAGCCTTAAGATCAAGCTGCCAAATATGTATACTTATACATAAACTCCTCGATAGTCCAGATCCTTAAGGTTCTCTTTAGTAAAGCTCAGTAAGTATATTACTTGTAGGTACTTATTATATCAATATCATATTCCGGGTCCAAAAGTGGCCCTACAGTGCCTTTTCCTCTACATTCCTCACTCCAATCCTCTTTGTTGGTCAGCGACCCAAAAATTGTTTATTGCCAAGTTTATAAAATAGAGAAATGAGGTCTTTAAGTTTTCCTGTTCCTTTGTATCTAGCATGATATATTGATTACTTGTTTGCTTGTTTCCTTTTGTTAATTTCACTTGGGTTGTACATATTTGTGAAAAATAAGAAAACAGAGGTTTCTCTTAGAGACTCAAGAGTAGTCTCCTGATGTCCATGATAACCCTCTGAAGATTTACACTACAGGGTCCAAGAGAGACCGTATGGGCCATAGTGAGGGTTAACATTGCTTAGGGCATATTGCATGTTACCACAGACTATTTAATATTGTCAACTAAACATACCTTGTCTATATTGTTGGATTGTATTCATATTATGTCCGAAGAAATCTCATTGTCTGCTTTTTTGACATGTCTGAATTGTATGCCCTGAATTAAACCTCAATAAAAAATATTTATAAAAAAAAAAAAAAAAAAAATACATTGTAATGTATGCTGATTATTTTTATTTTCCCCTTTTCTTGTAATTTAACTCTGACAACTGTATTTTTCAGTTCAACTGAGTTTCTATAAAGTAATGGGCTCCACCATGTTGAAACTTAGGTTTTTCCTCATCTCCCTTCTGCTGTCGAAATTTAGAGACACATATAAAGCAATCAATAAAAATAGTATGTGATGAAGGGCTGTGCTGAAGCCCTGTTAGCCTTCTCTGTGCACTCTCTACTATAATTGATTGTTTCATATATGTCCCAATTGTCCTCAGAAGAAGAGACAGTTAGGTGTAAGCCTATGTTCCATTAAATTATTATATCTAGCATTTCTTTACTTTTTAATGTTCCTTTAATTTATATCAGCAGCATTAAAACTGTCTGTAAAAAATAAAGCATTTCAAAATGCATTTCATTGTTGGCTTTTTGAACAACTCATGTTCCTAGCCAAAATAAACAATTTTTGTCCTGTTACACTTTTGGAGACTTGTCCCTCTGTATCAGTTAAAGGGATATGAAACCCACCTTTTTCTTTAATCATTCAGATAGAGCACGACATTTTAAGCAACTTTCCAATTTACTCCTATTATCAAATTTTCTTCATTCTCTTGGTATCTTTATTTGAAATACAAGAATGTAAGTTTAGATGCCGGCCCATTTTTGGTGAACAACCTGGGTTGTCCTTTCTGATTGGTGGATAAATTCATCCACCAATAAAAAAGTGCTGTCCAGAGAACTGATCCAAAAAAATGCTTAGATGCCTTCTTTTTCAAATAAAGATAGCAAGAGAACGAAAAAAATTGATATAAGGAGTAAATTAGAAAGTTGCTTAAAATTGCATGCTCTATCTTAATCACAAAAGAAAGAATTTGGGTTCAGTGTCCCTTTAAGAGCCGGCCCATTTTTGGTTCAGCACCCTGGGTAACGCTTGCTGATTGGTGGCTATGTGAAAAGCAGGAATATAAGCTTAGGAGCCACAATCAACAAGTGCTACCCAGGGTGCTAAAAAATGGTCTGGTTCCTAAGCTTACATTCCTGCTTTTCAAATAAAGATAGCAAGAGAACAAAGAAAATTTGATAATAGGAGTAAGTTAGAAAGAAAAAAACAAATTTTGTTCAATATCCCTTTAAGCAGAGGCAGCTGTCAGTATCATCCAGTAAGGATTATTAGGAAGTACAAGATCAGTACTGAAGTATTAGTTTCAGATTTAACAGCCTTTACCTAAAATAAAAAAAGGATCTCTGATAAAGCGCGCATGTGCGCATTCATAAAACGCATCCGATCGATATGGAGACAGATATCTTGCTATACACTCTATATTCATTACCCAGAATATAATTGTGATTGATTTTACAATATTTTTGCTTCACCCTTTTCTTTTCTAATATTGATCTAACATTTTTTCTGGCAACAACATACACTGATTTGACATGTGTAAATGGTATAATTCACGTGAATAATATATAAAATGTGGAGTCCCTTTCACCTAATTACATTTTTATAATTAGGCTTTGAAGCCACAGTAACACATTGTAATTACAATGCATTGCTACTGTTTTGCTGTGGAATAACATATCAGCCAACTCTAAACATTGTTTGCTGCAGTTGTTTTTCAAAAATCAAACTCTGCCCATCCTTTGAAGGAGCTTAAGTCTGCAGCTGACAAGGCTAGCCACTGTCATATTGTAAGTAGAAAGTGAATCATTTTGCAGTTCTTGTGTTAAAGCCAGTTAGGTAAATATATGTAGCAGAGTTAGCCTAGATAATCCTGCTGTGTGCATTTTAATTTTTGACAATTAGAAAAGCCACAATTTTCAGAGCTAAATTAGATTAAAAGGGGGCAAAATAAATGATGAAAGCATATTGCAATGTAGTTTTACTAAACCTTTCATATTAAAATCTTAAGGTATTTACTGTCCCCTGTGTAGTAAGCCTTCAGGTGACCAATACACAGCTTGGCATTCACAACCTTAGCCTTAGTTGCTTGGATTTGACAAGTCAGTTTTTTATGGACATATGATTTGCTATACTTTTAATTCCAAGATAGGAATTTATGTTTAATAACCTACTTGAACTGACTTTGGTTATGCAAATTGTTTGTAATTACTGACTTATATATACAGAATGGCTGTATTGGGTATTTTTCTTTAACTCAGCTACTGTACCTGAGCTTTCCTTAAAGGGACATTATACATTCATGTTTTCTTTACATAAATGTTTTGTAGCTGATCTATTTATATAGCCCATAAAGTTTTTTTTGTTTTTTTTTATAGTTTTGTTTGTTTTTAAATAACATTGCTTTGATTTTCAGACTCCTAACCAAGCCCCAAAGTTTTATGAAAATACCGTCAGATACCTACTCCAGCTTGCTCCTGTTTGTGTAAAGGGTCTTTTCATATGCAAAAGAAGGGGGAGGGGGGAGTGTCTTATTTCCCCCTTGCAGTGGGCTTTCCAGCTACCTTTTCAACAGAGCTAAACTTAGAGCTTCTAAGTAAGTTTTTAAACTGTTTTATACTGGATTTGTATATCAGTATCTGTGCATCTTATTCTTTATAGTAGTGTCTATTAGATGCAGTTATATGAAAATTGGTGTATACTGTTCCTTTAAAGGGATACTAAACCCAATTTTTTTAATGATTCAGATAGAGAATGCAATTTTAAGCAACTTTCTAATTTTACTCCTATTATCAATTTTTCTTAGTTTTATTTGTATCTTTATTTGAAAAGCAAGAATGTAAGCTTAGGAGACGGCCCATTTTTTGGTTAAAGGGTTATAAAACCAACATTTTTATTTCATGATTTAGAAAGAGCATGTCATTTTAAACAACTTTTTAATTTACTTCTATTATCCAATTTGCTTCATTCTTGTGATATCCATTGCTGAAAAGCATATCTAGATAGACTCAGTAGCTGCTGATTGGTGGCTGCACACAGATGCCTCGTGTGATTGGCTCACCCATGTGCATTGCTATTTCTTCAACAAAGGATATCTAAAGAATGAAGCAAATTAGATAATAGAAGTAAATTGGAATATTGTTTAAAATTGTATTCTCTACCTGAAGCATGAAAGAATTTTTTTTGGTTTAGTGCCCCTTTAAGCACCTGGGTAGAACTTGCTGATTGGTGTCTAAATGTAGCCACCAATCAGCAACAAGCACTACCCAGGGTGCTGCTGAACCAAATATTGGCTGGCTTCTAAGCTTTTTCAAATAAAGATTGCAAGAGAATGAAGAACAAATTATAACAGGAGTAAATTAGAAAGTTGCTTAAAATTGCATCCTCTATCTGAATCATGAAATAAATAAATTCGGCTTTAGTATCCCTTTAACTCTGTTCATAGTTTGTGCAGAATCACACCCCTATAAATAACCCTTAATGAATATTTTTGTCATACTGTTTGGCTTGTTATTTAGATTCTATGTGCCGTAATCTATGTGTGTCAACATATGTACAGGCTAAAAATAGTCAGGATGCTAGTTAACAATTTGAGATATGTGTGGAGCTATTTTGCAAAATGAGAGTGGAGGGCCCTCTAGTGGGCCTGTAACATCACTAAGGGATTACCAACTTGAAGTCTGGAGATTGTGTTTGTTTGTTACATTGTTGCAGGAGAGGAGGCGGTGTTTTGTTCTTACCTTTATAGGGTCCTGCAGCAGAGTATCCGGCCTCTTTTCGGTTCCAGACTTCAAGAGGAAAGTTTCTGTGTCCCTGAAGGAAGTTTTGCTGATGGATAGATCCAGGAGGAAATCTCTACCACCCAAAAGATATAGAGAGGTTGTGGAGATGTCATCCAGGAAGAGAGGACCTGCAAGACAAGCAGAGGAGCATGGGTTTGATGAAATTGTTCCCCCCACCCCTCCCAAAAGGCCTACCCAGAGGAGTTTCAATAAGGGGAAAGGACAGGCTAATAAGGGGAAAGGGGGTGCAGGGAAAAAAGGGGGTGGCTCTGTGGGGCCCAGGGATGTGTCCCTTTCTCAGCCGGGGTGTATGGGCGGTGTGGAGGCCCAGGCCGGCACTAGTGGGGGGCGGGAGGCCCCTGGGGAGAGGTGTGAGGCGGGCAGGGGTCCAGCTGTCACCGGAGGGTGTGAACAGGCTGGGGCTTTGCCTGCATTGCCACCGGTAGCCATGGCGGCGGTACTAGCCCTGGCCCAATCACTGGCTTCTGTGATGGCCCCTGAGGCTCAAGGGCAGGGCGGGAGCGCGGCCCTGGCTGGCGGTGGGGTTGTGGCGAGTGGAGCAGGTGTGTCAGGGACCACGAGGCCCCACATGGCAGAGTGCGCAGCAGGCCCATCCCTCTCAGATGGCGGGTCGCGCGAGATGTTCTCCTCCAGCTCATCGGAGGAGGAGGAGTGCGGCCGCCATCTTGGAGGGAGGGTCAGAGGTCCGGAGGACACCGCCCGCGACCGGAGCGGCCCAGGTAACTTGGGGAGGCTCCCGGTCGCGGGCGGGGCGGCAGAGGGCAGCGCACAGCGGAGGCGGCAGGACTTACCGGTCGTCATTAGGGCGGCTGGGGCGGCAGGATCTCAGCAGCGCGGCGAGGAGGCAAGGCCTAGTACAAGCGCGCATGCGCACACGAGTACTGATGGGCCTGTAGTGAGGGCGCAGGAGCGCCAAGGCCTGGTGGATGCTGGCTGGAGGTGTGAGTCTGTGGGGTTGAGAGCTGTGGGGCCTACGCAGACGGCGCAGGCAGACATGAGTCGCGGAGGTACAGGCGCGCAGGCGCAAGGGGGGCATAGAGCTAGCGGTCATGTGAGAGTGTCTGGAGCTGGAAGGGGCATGAATATGGGCAGCAATACTGTGAGAGTCATGGAAGCCAGCAGTGGCAGGAGTATGGGGGATGTCACTGGGGGCAGAGGGAGGACACATGCGGGGATAACGCATGTCAGTGCACATGGGTCACAGTGTGTTACGGTTGGTGAGGATGTGTATGGGCGTATGGTGCCTGGGAATATGAGGCTTGGTGGTGACAGGCCAGGAGTTTCGGGGGGTAGGCCTGAGGCACCGCAGACTGCACTGGGGCAAGAGGCAATGATACAGAGAGCTGTGGAGATTGCGCTGCGTGAGATGGCCAGGCAGCAGGCCCCTCAAGGGTTTAGTGCTCATGCCCAGGAGGGGCCTGGGCAAGAACTGTTGATTAGAAGGGCTGTGGTTGCAGCTCTGGGGATGGACGCTGGGGGGGATCTCAGGGTGGAGGGGAGGAATCGCTCTTTTGACGCTCCACCCGTTGCCCAGAGTACTCCCCAAGTTAATTTGTCTCCCCAGGTATCGAGTAGGAATACTTCCACAATGGCAGCAGAAGCATCCAGTGCGCTAGTGGTGGCAGGACAGTGCACAGAGCAAAGAGAGCAGGCCGGATCTTCGTCCCAGGCACCCATCGAAGCAGACCGCTCGGGAAGTTGTGAGTACTATGCACCACACACACTGCACGCTGACACAGGGTCCTCATCTAGTGTTTCAGGTTCAGATAGTGGGGAGGACCTGGGGCTGGTTGGAAAGGGTCAGCGTAGAATGTTTCGCTGGATCAAGAAGATGGCGGCAGGGCAGGCGAAGGAGAGGGACAGGGCGCCAGGACCCGCTGAAGGGGTCCAAGGGCCCGCAGGGCCTGGGGGCGCCCCCCCTGGGGCCGCGGTGCCTCGTAAGGTGGCGGCACAGGGAGACACGTACCCGTGTTTGGTGCATTCCCTGTACGGGCACCTCAAGGCGAAAACAGTGAAGAAAATACAGGAGGGTCGTTACGTTAATGTCTTTGACCTCTCACTGGACGCGTTTAGGGCGAAAGAAAGGGCCCAAGATGGGTCAGGGCCCAAAAAAGTGCGCAGGCCTGAAACATACGAGGAGTGGCTGAAATGCTTCCGAGTGCTGGCAGCGTGTTATGTGGATAGGTGGCCACTGCAGGGCCACAACCTTTTTAAGTACCAGGATACTATTGAGGATATCCATTGCAGGTTTAAAGAGGGTGCTTGGAGGGAATATGACATGGCCTTCAGGAGGAAGATGGTGGGCAACCACCTACTTCATTTCGGCACGCAGGACATGCACCTGTGGTCGAAGCTGGGGTTGGAAGGGGGCCCCACCCCCCCTACGCTGGCGCGGCTGGGATCGCCGAGGCAGAGTGCGAGGGTAGGTCGGCGCGGGCGAGAGTGCTGGAAATTCCAGGACAAGCAGTGCGACAGAGGGAGCAGTTGCTCCTTTCGCCACATCTGCAGATATTGTGGAGGACCGCATGCGGGGGTCGATTGCAGCAAACGCAGGGACACGGGGCAACCGAAGCCAGCACCAAAAGCTGGAGCTGTGGTCAAGGGCCCCAACCCCGCTTAAGCTGGCCCCTATGCTTCCCTGGCTGGCCCGTTATCCAGACAGGGGGGCAGCGGAGCTGCTCCGGGGTGGCCTGGAGTGGGGCTTCGAGATACCGGTTACAAGGATGGTGCGTGGGTCTGGGGTACACAAAAATTTAAAGACGGCTTACGAATTCCCACACGTGGTGAGGGAGAAATTGGCAAAGGAAGTCGCATTGGGTAGGGTGTCCGGCCCATTTGCGGAATCTCCCATCGAGAACCTGGTGGTTTCGCCATTGGGGGTGGTGCCAAAAAAGGAGCCGGGGAAATTCAGGTTGATTCATCACCTGTCTTTCCCGAAAGGCGGGTCAGTCAATGATGCGATCGACCCGGAAATCAGCTCGGTGCATTATCAGTCTTTTGATAATGCTCTGGAGGTGGTTAGGGAGTGTGGCTCGGGGGCACTGATGGCAAAGCTCGATATTGAGTCGGCATTCAGACTGCTGCCCCTTCACCCCTCAGCGTTTAGGCTCATGGGGATGAGGTTCGAAGGGTCCTATTATGTGGACAGGTGCCTACCAATGGGGTGTTCCTTGTCCTGCTCACTATTTGAGTGTTTTAGTTCCTTTCTGCACTGGGTGGTCTGGTCGGCGTCGGGGGGTGGGGCGATCGCCCATTACCTCGACGACTTCCTTCTGGTGGGGAGAGCGGGTTACGCGGATTGCGAACAGCTGATGAGAACCATGAAGGATGTAATGGCCAGTTTCGGGGTGCCCCTGGCGGATGAAAAGACGCAGGGCCCCTGCACATGTATCACATTTCTGGGGATAGAAATTGACACGGTGCGTGCGGTCTGTAGATTGCCCGGCGACAAGGTGCAGCGAATGCTGCAGGCGGTCCGAGCAATCATGGAACGCGATAGGGTGCCTATCAAGGAGGTGCAATCATTGCTAGGCCTCCTGAACTTTGCTGGGCGCGTGATCCCGATGGGCCGGGTCTTCAATCGCCGATTGGAGGGCCAGTTGAAAGGCCCTCCAGGTCAGGCGAAATGGGCGCGCGTTACGATAGAGGTGAAGGAGGACTTGGAAGTCTGGGCCAGATTCTTAGTTGACTTCAACGGGGTGTGCCTCTGGAGGCACCCACCAGTCTCCAATCAGGCACTTCACCTCTTCACGGATGCAGCGGGTGGCTTCGGGTACGGAGCTTACCTGGATGGGGAATGGAGCGCCGCTCCATGGCCCAGGGATTGGATAGAGGCCGGGTACGTCAGGAATTTGACGCTTTTGGAGCTGTTCCCCATAGTGGTAGCTGTAGAAATATGGGGTGCGCGGTTATCAAATAGGTCAGTGGTGTTTTGGACAGACAATCTAAGCGTGGTGTACGCCATTAATAGGTTGTCGGCGGCTTCACCTCATGTGGTGAGCTATCTGAGGCACCTGGTGTTGCGCTGTTTGCAGCTCAACATCTCTTTCACCGCCGAACACGTCCCGGGAGTGCAGAATGTTATCGCTGACGCACTCTCTCGATTCAACTGGGGGCAGTTTAGGAGAGCAGCGCCCAGGGCGGCTAAGGAGGGTCTAACGTGCCCTTCTTTTCTTTGGCAGCTGGCGAAGGCTGGGAAGGCATCCTCGGGCTAGTTAAGACATCACTGGCTCCGAAGACATGGGCTACCTACCTGGGCAACTGGAACAGATGGGTGACTTTCTGTCGGCAGAGGGAGGTTCAGGTACAAGGGGCCTCGAGGGTGCAAGTGTTGGGTTGGTTGGCTCAGTTGAAAGGGGAAGGCATTAGCAGGGCTGGAGCAGTTGGTAGGCTGGCAGCGGTGTCTTTCTTTAACCAGGCTTTGGGTTTTGTCGACCACTCCAGGGCTTTCCTAGTAAGGAAAGTGCTGAAGGGATGGGGGAGAACTGCTCCCCGCGTGAAAGATAAAAGGGAACCGATTACAGCGGACAGGCTAGAGCAGTTGGCTCGGTGCCTGCAAGACGTATGCAAGTCTGACTACGAGACGTTGCTGTTTAGAACCGCTTTTGCGTTGGCATTTGCGGGTGCCCTTCGGGTGAGCGAACTGGTCTCCTCGTCGAAGACGGAGGGGTCTGGTGGGGTATTGGCGGAGCACGTTCGATTAGCACAAGGGGGTGTGCTATTGTACGTTCCTAGGTCTAAAACCGACCAGGAGGGCAAAGGCACATGGCTGCCTCTCGCGCGCCATGAGGTAGCAATATGCTGCCCTGTGCGTTGCGTAGAGGAGTTTGCGAAACTCCGTCCAGGACAAGGCCCGCAATTTCTCTTGCACGAGGATGGGTCCGCATTGTCCAAATTTCAGTTTAGGAGAGTTCTCGCTAAGACGGCTGAGTTGGCGGGCTTGGACCCGAAGAGAATAGCGGCCCATTCCTTTCGGATAGGCGCTGCAACTAGCGCAGCGGAGAAAGGGGAATCATCGGCGGAGATTAAGCGCTTGGGAAGATGGAAGTCGGCCCAATTTAAGGCATATATTAGGCCCACACCAGGTCCGCATTGCTAGGATAGGTGGCGGCCTGGTGGCTTTGAGCGTTATGCGAGTTAGCTTCTGCGCGACACCCGGTGGGTTGGCGGGTGCGTGTGTGGGACAGGGCTGCTGATGGATTTTCAGAAGGTGAGTGGGCGGTTGTTGCGGGGCTAGGGCGCTAGCCCAGGTTTAATTTGGTGTCGTCTGTTTTACCAGGTACAGTGGGAAGTTCACCACCGGTGCGAGTGTGGATAGTGGGACACTCATTTATCCACTGGGCGTCCATCAGGGCATTGCGGATGCCGGAAGGGCGACAACTTGGATTCCGAACGTCCAGGGCAAACTTCCGGTGGTTGGGACGCAGGGGTCTTGTGTGGGACGATTTACCAGCCTTGTTGCAGGATGCACATAGGAGGTGGGGGCAGCCGAATGTCATTGTGCTGCATTTGGGGGGTAATGACTTGGGTGCATTACCGGCCCTGGACCTTATTAAAAGGATGACAGCGGATATTAAATGGGTGCACACGTGGTTGAAAGAGGTCAAAATAGGTTGGTCAAATGTGGTTGCTCGGCTGCATTGGCGACACATTGTGACCCAGAAAGCAGCCTATAACGTGCGGAAGAAGGTCAATAGAGAGTTGGGAAGAGCGGTCACGGCCTTGGGGGGCTTCGTGATTAGACACGATGGGATAACGGCCGACAAGAAGGACCTATTTCGCCCTGATGGGGTCCATCTGACGGATGTCGGGTTGGACATGTTTCTGTCAGATATTAAGAGCACTTTGTTGAGGGTATTATAGTTAAAAAAAAAAAAAAAAAAAGCTGATTGTTATTGTTCATTTGGTTATTTGTTACTGTGGACATGTTATTTTATTGTAGGTGCCTGTCGGTTAAGTGGCGGCAAGAGAATGCCTGGCTCTTGTGGCGGGTGGTCAGGGCCCTGGGGAGCGGGCACGGAGAGAGAAGAGTGCCGGTCTAATTAAAGGGGGGGGTTACGCCCGCCAGGCGCCGGCCTGGGGGTCCTCTCCCTGGCGAACAAGACCGAACACCTCTAAACCATCACAGCTCTCTCTCAGTGCCATTGGGCGTGACAGCCGGGTGTCACGTTGCAGGCATCGAAAGGGGCCTTGACCATCTGACTAAAGGGGCTAGGTTAGGGTGAGATGCCGCCAACGTTTTGTTGTTAACGAACTTGTTGCCAAGTTTGGTATTAAGTAAAATGCCTAAGGTAAATTCGAATAACGCTTTAGGCATTAGTTATTCGTTTATTTTAATAAACGCGACCGTGACCGGTCTTTTCCTCCCAACTTGGTGTGCTGTCTTATTATTTCATGTTATGCTACACTACGTAGGACGTAATAGGGGGTTTAGACCTTATGAGAGTGGAGGGCCCTCTAGTGGGCCTGTAACATCACTAAGGGATTACCAACTTGAAGTCTGGAGATTGTGTTTGTTTGTTACATTGTTGCAGGAGAGGAGGCGGTGTTTTGTTCTTACCTTTATAGGGTCCTGCAGCAGAGTATCCGGCCTCTTTTCGGTTCCAGACTTCAAGAGGAAAGTTTCCCGCCCACCCGTCCCAGGAGTAGCAGTGGATTGGCGGCGATGCGGCTTGTAGGGTGAGCTAACCCGGCAGGGGTAGGTTTATTTGAGCTAGCCTTATGTAAGACCGGGTTCTTAATTTAGTCACCCACCTCTATCAATAGGGTTGTACGATTCGATTGCGAGAGGTCACCGTACTGGGTTGGGTTGATGCCTAGTTAGGCGGGTGGTCAGGGCCCTGGGGAGCGGGCACGGAGAGAGAAGAGTGCCGGTCTAATTAAAGGGGGGGGTTACGCCCGCCAGGCGCCGGCCTGGGGGTCCTCTCCCTGGCGAACAAGACCGAACACCTCTAAACCATCACAGCTCTCTCTCAGTGCCATTGGGCGTGACAGCCGGGTGTCACGTTGCAGGCATCGAAAGGGGCCTTGACCATCTGACTAAAGGGGCTAGGTTAGGGTGAGATGCCGCCAACGTTTTGTTGTTAACGAACTTGTTGCCAAGTTTGGTATTAAGTAAAATGCCTAAGGTAAATTTGAATAACGCTTTAGGCATTAGTTATTCGTTTATTTTAATAAACGCGACCGTGACCGGTCTTTTCCTCCCAACTTGGTGTGCTGTCTTATTATTTCATGTTATGCTACACTACGTAGGACGTAATAGGGGGTTTAGACCTTATGTGTATTGAGCAATAGCCCACTTAAAATAAATCTGCCATAACAGACCTTAACGGCAGTTTCCTATATCGTTATTATGCATAGCACTACCTTGTCTATGCCTTCACAATCACTAGGTTTTTATTAAACGTGGTTCTGACAATTCCTGAATGTTTCATATTCCTCCTCCTCCTTTATTCAAAAGAGACTTTCCATTTTACATGCTAAAGACTTTTGCAGACTCCTTTTTTGATAAAATGATGCAATTTCTCCCTAATCCCTTACAGCACAACGTGTTCTTAGTGCGTAGTTCTTCCAGCTCAGCAAATTATAATGCAGCAGAGAAGTTTGAACCTTCAGGGAGGAAGGATAATAATGTAGGCCTTTGATTAACCATCCTACCGCAGTGGTTTCAGCCCTGGCAGTGCACAGAGATTGCTTTCAGTTACCTGTCTGTACATTTGTTTCATCAGATCAATGCCCAGAAGACTTAGAAAAAGCTTAAATAGACAGTCTACTCACAAATACAGTTTTATTGTTTAAAAGATAGATAATTCCTTTGTTACCCATTCCCCAGTTTTGCATAACCAACACAGTTATATTAATATACCTTTTACCTCTGTGATTACCTTGTATCTAAGCCTCTTCTGACAGCCCCCTAATCACATGACTTTTTATTTATTATATTTATTATATATTGACTTGCATTATAGCAAATAAGTGCTGTGTTTTGCACAACCCACGAGCGTGAGCACAATGTTATCTATATTCCTCACATAAACTAACTGTTGTGAAAAGCTAATAAAAAAGCATGTGATAAGAGGCTGTCTTTAGTGGCTTAAAAACAGGCAGAAATGTAGAAGTTTAAAAGTCATAAAGTATATTAATATAACAATGTTGGTTGTGCAAGGCTGGGGAATGGGTAGTAAAGGCATTGAGGCCCATTTATCAAGCTTGTGGGCCGTGTTTCTGGCGAGTCTTAAGGCTCGCCAGACCGCTGCTCCATAACCTGTCTGCCTGCTCTGATGAGGCGGACAGAGATCGACACATTTCAACCCGATAGAGTACGATCGGGTTGAGTGACACCTCCCTGCTGGCGGCCGATTGGCTGCGAATCTGCAGGGGGCGGCGTTGCACAAGAGCTGCTGGTGCAATGCTGAATACGGAGAGCGTATTGCTCTCCATATTCAGCAAGGTCTGTCAGACCTGATCCACACTGTCGGATCAGGTCCAACAGACCTTTGATAAATAGGCCTCTAAATTTGTCTTTTTAAACCATAACAATTTTGATGTAAAGGGACAGTCTACACCAGAATTGTTATTGTTTAAAAAGGTAGATAATCCCTTTATTCCCTATTCACCAGTTTAGCATAGCTAACACTGTTATATTAATACAACTTTTTACCTCTGTGGTTACCTTGTATCTAAGCCTCTGCAGACTGCCCCCTTATTTCAGTTATTTTGACAGACTTGCATTTTAGCCAATCAGTGCTGACTTCTAGGTATCTCCTCGTGCATAATGTTATCTATTTGACACACATGAACCAACACCCTCTAGCTGTGAAAAAAATGTCAAAATGCATTCAGATAAGAGGTGGCCTTCAAGGGCTAAGAAAGTAGCATATGAGCCTACCTAGGTTTAGCTTTCAAATAAGAATACCAAGAGAACAAAGCAAAATTGAGGATAAAAGTAAATTGGACAGTTGTTTAAAATTACATTCCCTATCTTAATCATGAAAGTTTACTTTTGACTAGACTGTCCCTTTGAGTACAAAGAAATATATTATAGTAGTGCAAACAAAGTAGTATGCTTTAGCATATATTCATAATATCCATCAAAGGCAAAACAAAATTTAACCAAATTGTTTCCCTAACTCTTGCTCCATTACACTATTCACCCCTAACTGTTATTAATCCTTAAAAAGACACATCCCTATCACAATAAACCCCACTTCTAAACCCCTCCAATTGCTATTAACCTCCTAACTGTCCCAACCCCTATCCCTAAAACTCTCTCTGCTATTTACCCCAAGCCACCACAACCCCCATTCACTATTAACCACCTAACTGCCACAACTGTCATCGCTAAGAGACACCACCTAAACCAATACCCTGAGAACCCCCACCAGGCATCCCCTAGTGGAAACCCATCACTTAAGCTCACCCCTAATTTAAGACCCCACAAACCCCCTGAATTAAAAAAAAAAACAATAAAAAGTTGCTTCTGACAAAAAAAAACTTATTATAAACAAATTACTAACAAAAACTACTTAAAATAAAAAGTTACTAATTCCCAAACAACTCCCTATTTGTTTTTCAGTTTATGTAAGGGGTCTTAGGCTAGGTTTAGGTGGAAGGTCTTGCATTGGTGAATTCTGTGATGGGAGGCGTCTTAGTATATGGGACAGATTACGTGTGTGAGGGTTAGGGTAGGGGTTAATAAATGTGGGGGTTATTTTGTGCGGTAGTTCATAGGGGAGTCTTAGCTTAGTGGCCAGTTTAGGTGGAGGGTCTTAGGGTAGGGATGAATTTAGGTGAGGAGTCTTGAGTTAGTAAAGTCCATAGTGGGACGGTCTTATTATAGTGGTCATCTTATGTGGTGGATTTTAGCATTATTGGTTCCATGGTAAATGTAGTCTTAGGGTAGTGGTCCTTTTAGGTGGATGATCCTCTGTGGGGGGTGATTAGTTGTTAGGGGGTTAATGGCAGGAGATTTTTTAGCAATGGGTGTCTGAAGGTTTAGAGGCTAATGGAAGAGGTATTTATACTGTTGGGGTCAATAGCTGAGGGGTGTTTAGTGATGTGGATGCAGTGGTTATGAAGTGGATGGTATAGATTTTATATAATTAGGATTGTGGAGTTTAGGGGATTAATAATGCATGGGGGTTTTAGTGATAGGGCTTGTGGTGGTTATGGTGTTAATTGCAGCGGTTTTAGTGATGGAGTTGTTGCAGTTAGTAGCTTAATAGGGTAAGGGGTTTAGCTATAGAGTTGGGCCAGTTTGAGAGTTCATAGTGGAGAGGGTTATAACAATGTGGTTAGGGGGTCTTGGGTTAATAGTGGAGGTTTTTCTAGTGATAGGGTTAATAGCAGACAAAAGTTATTGGGGGTTTTGGTGGTTTAGGGTGGTTTGCATTTAGGGTGTTTTGGTGGAAGGGGTTAATTGCATTAGGGTTCTGGTGGTTTAGGGCTCATTATTAGGGGTTTTATTGGTGGGTATTAATTGCAATTGGGGTTAGGCATTTTTTGCATGGGGGTTGTGGTGTTTTAGGGTTAGATGTGTTGGGGAGGAATGGAGGTTTAGGTGTTTATTACAGTGGATTATACAGAGTTTAGTGCTAGTGGGTACTTTTATCACTTGTGGCAACAGTTTTAAACAACTTTAAAAAGTGATAACAGTTGAATTTTATGTGCTATAGGCATCAAAGTAAATTTGGCCAGAATACTAATTACAAGTATGGAATGAGATAATTTAGCTGCATACACAAAACACGTCTGTGTTTTTTTTTTTTAACTAATGGCTTGTAATACCAAACTGATCGTGGTAATACCAAACTGATTGTGGTAATACCAAACTGATCGTGGTAATACCAAACTGATCGTGGTAATACCAAACTGATTGCTGTTGAGGGCAAAGTAATAAGACAACAGTGGATTGGGTAAGATCTGTGAACAGAAACCCATTCTGCTGGTCTATGATATATTTTATTTTTAACTGCATTTTAACAATTCAAATACTTGTAAGAGGAAGGAGGGGGCTACTGTATATTGCATTAAAAATTATTTAGAGCCTTCTAACTATAACATATAAATTACAGTAATTATTGCAGACTAAAATTATCTTTATTTCTTTCCATGTAATCATAAAAGTCATGTATCTTCATATTTCCACTTATATTTTCTAATTAGAATGACATTTCCCTGTATTAATTGCTTTATCTACTTTAGAATCCTTTGGGCCCCAGACAGAGCAGAATTTTGTTATATCTCTATATGTGGCTTCATTAAAGTAATTGTGCCTCATTCATTTGCCTGTTGTCATACAGAGTCTTTCTGAAATGTTGTATATTAGTGACCTTCAAGGACACCCTATTTTGAGCTTTATTTTTTCTCTGACCTAACACCTGTCAGTCTGCATTCTACAAGCAGTTTATACCTATGCCAATAGACTTTCACTAGTGAGTTCAGTATTTCAGTTAGCTGCCCAGTAAAATATATGGAAAAAAATGGAAACTTAAAGGGATAGTAAAGCCAAAATTAAACTTTCATGGTCTAGACAGAGGGGGGTAGTTATCAAGCCGTCAACCTCAAATACGCTGCGTATTCCGCAGCGTATTTGTGGCGAGGCTGATACGCCTTAGTTATCAAAGGCTCGAGACCGGCAAAAGTAGAATTTTGTGACGTCAGCTTCGATCCGCCGGACTCAGTCCGACACAGATCGATTCTTACGTCACTCCAGATGTTCCGCACACAAGTGCGGCACATTCTCACTACTTTTGCTAGCTATCAAAAAACTAGCAGGTACGCTCGGCACTTTTACGGCCCAGCGTACCTGGTTTTCAAAGCGCCAGCCTGGAGGCGGCGGATCCCATAGGAATCAATGGGAGTCTGACCATAGCGAAAGTACAAGTTCGCTGCTGACAGACATCCCATTGATTTCTATGGGAGCTGTCTACACCTAACACCCTAACATGTACCCCGAGTCTAAACACCACTAATCTGACCCCCCCTACACCGCCGCAACTAAATAAAGTTATTACCCCCTAAACCGCCGCTCCCGGAGCCCACCGCAAGCTACTCTATACATATTAACCCCTAAACCGCCGCTCCCGGAGCCCACCGCAACTATAATAAATGTATTAACCCCTAACCCGCCGCTCCCTGAACCCGCCGCAACCTATATTAAATGTATTAACCCCTATCCTGCCCCCCCTACACCGTCGCCACCTATAATACATTTATTAACCCCTAATCTGCCCCCCCTACACCGTCGCCACCTATAATAAATTTATTAACCCCTATCCTGCCCCCCACTACGCCGCCGCCACTGTAATAAAATGATTAACCCCTAAACCTAACCCTAACCCTAACGCCCCCTAACTTAAATATTAATTAAATAAATCTAAATAAATTAACTCTTATTAACTAAATGAATCCTATTTAAAACTAAATACTTACCTTTAAAATAAACCCTAATATAGCTACAATATAAATAATAATTATATTCTAGCTATCTTAGGATTTATTTTTAAATGGAGCCAATCAGATTGAGCTCGCATTCTATTGGCTGTTCCGATCAGCCAATAGAATGCGAGCTCAATCTGATTGGCTGATTGGATCAGCCAATCGGATTGAACTTGAATCTGATTGGCTGATTCCATCAGCCAATCAGATTTTCCTACCTTAATTCCGATTGGCTGATAGAATCCTATCAGCCAATCGGAATTGAGGGGACGCCATCTTGGATGACGTCCCTTAAAGGAGCCGTCATTCGTCGTAGTCCGTCGGTGAAGAAGGTGGTTCCGCGTCGGCGGAAGGAAGATTCAAGACCCGGCTTGGAAGATGACTTCGCCCGGATAGAAGACCTCTTCAGCGCCTCTTTGAAGATGACATCGGCCGGATCGAAGACTTCTTCAGCGCCGCCTGGATGATGACTTCATCGGATGGAAGATTTCTTCAGCGCCGCTTGGAGGATTAACTTCTTCCGCTCCGGATGTCCTCTTCAGTTCCATCGGTGGCTCGGCTGAGTGAAGACGACTCAAGGTAGGATGATCTTCAGGGGATTAGTGTTAGGTTTTTGTAAGGGGGGTTTGGGTTAGATTAGGGGTATGTGGGTGGTGGGTTTTAATGTTGGGGGGGGGGTTGTATTTTTATTTTACAGGCAAAAGAGCTGAACTTTTTGGGGCATGCCCCCACAAATGGCCCTTTTAAGGGCTGGTAAGGTAAAAGAGCTTTGAAATTTATGTAATTTAGAATAGGGTAGGGATTTTTTTTATTTTGGGGGGGTTTGTTATTTTATTAGGGGGCTTAGATTAGGTGTAAGTAGCTTAAAATTGTTGTAATATTTTTAACATGTTTGTAACTTAATTTTTTATTTTTTGTAACTTAGCTTTTTTTATTTTTTGTACTTTAGTTAGTTTATGTAATTGTATTTCATTGTAGTTCTTTGTAGGTAGTTTATTTAGTTAATTTAATGATAGTGTAGTATTAGGTTTAATTGTAACTTAAGTTAGGATTTATTTTACAGGTAATTTTGTATTTCTTTTAGCTAGGTAGTTATTAAATAGTTAATAACTATTTAATAACTATTCTAACTAGCTAAAATAAATACAAAGTTACCTGTAAAATAAATATAAATCCTAAGATAGCTATAATATAATTATTAATTACATTGTAGCTATCTTAGGGTTTATTTTACAGGTAAGTATTTATTTTTAAATAGGAATAATTTATTAAAGTATAGTGTAGTGTTAGGTGTAATTGTAACTTAGGTTAGGATTTATTTCACAGGTACATTTCTCTTTATTTTAGCTAGGTAAGCTATTAAATAGTTAATAACTATTTAATAGTTATTGTACATGGTTAAAATAAATTGAAAGGTACCTGTAAAATAAAAATAAATCCTAAGATAGCTAGAATATAATTATTATTTATATTGTAGCTATATTAGGGTTTATTTTAAAGGTAAGTATTTAGTTTTAAATAGGATTCATTTAGTTAATAAGAGTTAATTTATTTAGATTTATTTAATTAATATTTAAGTTAGGGGGGTGTTATGGTTAGGGTTAGACTTAGGTTTAGGGGTTAATCATTTTATTACAGTGGCGGCGGCGTAGTGGGGGGCAGGATAGGGGTTAATAAATTTATTATAGGTTGCGGCGGGTTCATGGAGCGGCGGTTTAGGGGTTAAACTATTTATTTAGTTGCGGAGAGGTGCGGGATCAGCAGGATAGGGGTTAATAATTTTATAATAGAGGGCGACGGTATAGGGGGGGCAGGATAGGGGTTACTAGGTATAATGTAGGTGGCAGCGGTGTCCGGGAGCGGCGGTTTAGGGGTTAATACATTTATAAGAGTTGCGGCAGGGTCTAGGAGCGGCGGTTTAGGGGTTAATACATTTATAAGAGTTGCGGCAGGGTCTAGGAGCGGCGGTTTAGGGGTTAATACATTTATAAGAGTTGCGGCGGGGTCTAGGAGCGGCGGTTTAGGGGTTAGTAACTTTATTTAGTTGCGGGGGGCTCCGGGGGCGCCGGTATAGGGGGCAGAACAGTGCAGTTTAGTGGGAGTGCTTAGTGACTGGCTAGCAATAAAGCTGGGAAAAAGCCGAAGGGCAGCGAGATCGGATGAGTGATAACTGTCACAGTCCGCTGCTCATCGCCCCGCGGCTTTTTGACAGCTTTATTTGATAACTTAGGCGAACGTATTCAAGGTCCGCGGCGGCGAAGGTAGGCGAGCTTAGGCGGACGTATTGGGCCGGCGAAGCCAGAAAAGTAGACGGCTTGATAACTAGCCCCCAGAATATGCAATTTTAAACGACTTTCCAATTTGCTTCAGTTATCAAATTTGCTTTGTTCTCTTGCTATTATTTCCTCAAGACATGGGGCCCATGTTTCTGGCGAGCTTGCAGGCTCGCCGGAAACACCAGTTATGAGGCAGCGGTCTAAAGGCGGACAGACATCGCTGCAATTCAACCCGATTGAGTACGATCGGGTTGATTGACACCCCCCTGCTGGCGGCGGCGTTGCACCAGCAGCTCACAAGAGCTGCTGGTGCAATGCTGAATACGTAGAGCATTTGCTTTCCGCATTCAGCGAGGTCTGTAGGACCTGATCCGCACTGTCAGATCAGGTCCGACAGACATTTGTTAAATAGGCCCCCATGTGTCTTTAGCAGTCTATGGCCTAGATTTAGAGTTCGGCGGTAGCCGTCAAAACCAGCGTTAGAGGCTCCTAACGCTGGTTTTGGCCGCCCGCTGGTATTTGGAGTCAGTGATTAAAGGGTCTAACGCTCACTTTACAGCCGCGACTTTTCCATACCGCAGATCCCCCTACGCCATTTGCGTATCCTATCTTTTCAATGGGATCTTCCTAACGCCGGTATTTAGAGTCGTTTCTGCAGTGAGCGTTAGAGCTCTAACGACAAGATTCCAGCCGCCTGAAAATAGCAGGAGTTAAGAGCTTTCTGGCTAACGCCGGTTTATAAAGCTCTTAACTACTGTACCCTAAAGTACACTAACACCCATAAACTACCTATGTACCCCTAAACCGAGGTCCCCCCACATCGCCGCCACTCGATTAAAATTTTTAACCCCTAATCTGCCGACCGCCACCTACGTTATACTTATGTACCCCTAATCTGCTGCCCCTAACACCGCCGACCCCTGTATTATATCTATTAACCCCTAACTTGCCCCCCACAACGTCGCCGCAAGCTACTTAAAATAATTAACCCCTAATCTTCCGACCGCAAATCGCCGCCACCTACGTTATCCCTATGTACCCCTAATCTGCTACCCCTAACATCGCCGACCCCTATGTTATATTTATTAACCCCTAATCTGCCCCCCTCAACGTCGCCGACACCTACCTACACTTATTAACCCCTAATCTGCCGAGCGGACCTGAGCGCTACTATAATAAAGTTATTAACCCCTAATCCGCCTCACTAACCCTATCATAAATAGTATTAACCCCTAATCTGCCCTCCCTAACATCGCCGACACCTACCTTCAATTATTAACCCCTAATCTGCCGACCGGAGCTCACCGCTATTCTAATAAATGTATTAACCCCTAAAGCTAAGTCTAACCCTAACACTAACACCCCCCTAAGTTAAATATAATTTTTATCTAACGAAATAAATTAACTCTTATTAAATAAATAATTCCTATTTAAAGCTAAATACTTACCTGTAAAATACATCCTAATATAGCTACAATATAAATTATAATTATATTATAGCTATTTTAGGATTAATATTTATTTTACAGGCAACTTTGTAATTATTTTAACCAGGTACAATAGCTATTAAATAGTTAAGAACTATTTAATAGTTACCTAGTTAAAATAATAACAAATTTACCTGTAAAATAAATCCTAACCTAAGATATAATTAAACCTAACACTACCCTATCAATAAAATAATTAAATAAACTACCTACAATTACCTACAATTAACCTAACACTACACTATCAATAAATTAATTAAACACAATTGCTACAAATAAATACAATTAAATAAACTATCTAAAGTACAAAAAATAAAAAAGAACTAAGTTACAGAAAATAATAAAATATTTACAAACATAAGAAAAATATTACAACAATTTTAAACTAATTACACCTACTCTAAGCCCCCTAATAAAATAACAAAGCCCCCCAAAATAAAAAATTCCCTACCCTATTCTAAAATACAAATATTACAAGCTCTTTTACCTTACCAGCCCTGAACAGGGCCCTTTGCGGGGCATGCCCCAAGAATTTCAGCTCTTTTGCCTGTAAAAAAAAACATACAATACCCCCCCCCCAACATTACAACCCACCACCCACATACCCCTAATCTAACCCAAACCCCCCTTAAATAAACCTAACACTACCCCCCTGATGATCTTCCTACCTTGTCTTCACCATGCCAGGTTCACCGATCCGTCCTGGCTCCAAGATCTTCATCCAACCCAAGCGGGGGCTAGACATCCACTGAAGAAGTCCAGAAGAGGGTCCAAAGTCTTCCTCCTATCCGGCAAGAAGAGGACATCCGGACCGGCAAACATCTTCTCCAAGCGGCATCTTCTATCTTCTTCCATCCGATGACGACCGGCTCCATCTTGAAGACCTCCAGCGCGGATCCATCCTCTTCTTCCGACGACTAGACGACGAATGACGGTTCCTTTAAGGGACGTCATCCAAGATGGCGTCCCTCGAATTCCGATTGGCTGATAGGATTCTATCAGCCAATCGGAATTAAGGTAGGAATTTTCTGATTGGCTGATGGAATCAGCCAATCAGAATCAAGTTCAATCCGATTGGCTGATCCAATCAGCCAATCAGATTGAGCTCGCATTCTATTGGCTGTTCCGATCAGCCAATAGAATGCGAGCTCAATCTGATTGGCTGATTGGATCAGCCAATCGGATTGAACTATATTCTGATTGGCTGATTCCATCAGCCAATCAGAAAATTCCTACCTTAATTCCGATTGGCTGATAGAATCCTATCAGCCAATCGGAATTCGAGGGACGCCATCTTGGATGACGTCCCTTAAAGGAACCGTCATTCGTCGTCTAGTCGTCGGAAGAAGAGGATGGATCCGCGCTGGAGGTCTTCAAGATGGAGCCGGTCGTCATCGGATGGAAGAAGATAGAAGATGCCGCTTGGAGAAGATGTTTGCCGGTCCGGATGTCCTCTTCTTGCCGGATAGGAGGAAGACTTTGGACCCTCTTCTGGACTTCTTCAGTGGATGTCTAGCCCCCGCTTGGGTTGGATGAAGATCTTGGAGCCAGGACGGATCGGTGAACCTGGCATGGTGAAGACAAGGTAGGAAGATCATCAGGGGGGTAGTGTTAGGTTTATTTAAGGGGGGTTTGGGTTAGATTAGGGGTATGTGGGTGGTGGGTTGTAATGTTGGGGGGGGGTATTGTATGTTTTTTTTTACAGGCAAAAGAGCTGAAATTCTTGGGGCATGCCCCGCAAAGGGCCCTGTTCAGGGCTGGTAAGGTAAAAGAGCTTGTAATATTTGTATTTTAGAATAGGGTAGGGAATTTTTTATTTTGGGGGGCTTTGTTATTTTATTAGGGGGCTTAGAGTAGGTGTAATTAGTTTAAAATTGTTGTAATATTTTTCTTATGTTTGTAAATATTTTATTATTTTCTGTAACTTAGTTCTTTTTTATTTTTTGTACTTTAGATAGTTTATTTAATTGTATTTATTTGTAGCAATTGTGTTTAATTAATTTATTGATAGTGTAGTGTTAGGTTAATTGTAGGTAATTGTAGGTAGTTTATTTAATTATTTTATTGATAGGGTAGTGTTAGGTTTAATTATATCTTAGGTTAGGATTTATTTTACAGGTAAATTTGTTATTATTTTAACTAGGTAACTATTAAATAGTTCTTAACTATTTAATAGCTATTGTACCTGGTTAAAATAATTACAAAGTTGCCTGTAAAATAAATATTAATCCTAAAATAGCTATAATATAATTATAATTTATATTGTAGCTATATTAGGATGTATTTTACAGGTAAGTATTTAGCTTTAAATAGGAATTATTTATTTAATAAGAGTTAATTTATTTCGTTAGATAAAAATTATATTTAACTTAGGGGGGTGTTAGTGTTAGGGTTAGACTTAGCTTTAGGGGTTAATACATTTATTAGAATAGCGGTGAGCTCCGGTCGGCAGATTAGGGGTTAATAATTGAAGGTAGGTGTCGGCGATGTTAGGGAGGGCAGATTAGGGGTTAATACTATTTATGATAGGGTTAGTGAGGCGGATTAGGGGTTAATAACTTTATTATAGTAGCGCTCAGGTCCGCTCGGCAGATTAGGGGTTAATAAGTGTAGGCAGGTGTCGGCGACGTTGTGGGGGGCAGATTAGGGGTTAATAAATATAACATAGGGGTCGGCGATGTTAGGGCAGCAGATTAGGGGTACATAGGGATAACGTAGGTGGCGGCGGTTTACGGAGCGGCAGATTAGGGGTTAAAAGTGTAATGCAGGGGTCAGCGATAGCGGGGGCGGCAGATTAGGGGTTAATAAGTGTAAGGTTAGGGGTGTTTAGACTCGGGGTACATGTTAGAGTGTTAGGTGCAGACGTAGGAAGTGTTTCCCCATAGGAAACAATGGGGCTGCGTTGGGAGCTGAACGCGGCTTTTTTGCAGGTGTTAGGTTTTTTTTCAGCTCAAACTGCCCCATTGTTTCCTATGGGAGAATCGTGCACGAGCACGTTTTTGATGCCGGCCGCGTCCGTAAGCAACTCTGGTATCGAGAGTTGCATTTGCGGTAAATATGCTCTACGCTCCTTTTTTGGAGCCTAACGCAGCATTTGTTTGAACTCTCGATACCAGAGTTAAATTTATGGTGCGGCCAGAAAAAAACCCGCGGAGCGTTAACAGCCCTTTTACCGCCGAACTCCAAATCTAGGCCTATGGAAGTAGTGTTTGCAACATTGTTTTTAAAAATGTTATAAAAAGTTACAAATATTGCTGCCATAGAGGGCTTAAGACACATGCACGCTCTTGAAGCCCTATGAGCCCACCTAGATTTACTCTTTAACAAAGTATTCCAAGAGAACAAAACAAATTTGATAATAGAAGTAAATTGATAAGTTGTTTAAAATGACGTTCTATCAGAATTGTGAAAGTGTAATTTTGACTTTACTGTCCCTTTAAAGGACCATTAAAAGCAGTAGAATTGCATAATAAAAATAAATTATAATAGAAAGGCAATGCAAAAGCACCTATTCTGAATTTCAAATGAGTATATTTATTTTTAATTTTACTTCCTGCTGTATCATGTGACAGCCATCAGCCAATCACAAGATGCATATACATACTGTATATTCTAAGAATTCTTCCATGTGCTCAATAAAAACTGGTGCCTCAGAAAGTATGCATATAAAACAATTGTCCACATTTAGATAATGGAAATGAATTGGAAAGTTGTTTAAAATTGTGTGTTCTATCTGAATCATAATTTTGATTTTAACTGATGAGGTCTAGTCAGTGGTAAAGCTAATCCTCATTGAACCCCGGGGCAAAGGCTTAGGTGGGATCTCCCCATTTACAAAGTACCAAAATCACCTAATAGTATAATTCATTCAGAGTCCCTGATTAATAATAGACACCTATATTCCATTAAAGCTGCTTTTCTGTGACTGTGAGTCCTCCTCAAGGTAATGGCAGAAGATATGCGCCTGCCGCCTGCATAACCTTCCTGTACAAATATAGTGACAGGTTTCTCTGTACCGCAATAAAGTTGTGGACACCTAGGAAACACTGTATTTAAGGGCAAATACATACATTTTCCCCACACTGTAATGGCAGGCAGATTCTGGACTCCATCAGCCCCCCCCCATAGTGGTGCCTCTGCTGATTACAGTGGAAGAGAGGCCCCCTAGAGGTGTAGGCCTGGTCTCAGTTCACACCTTGGAGACCCCTATAGTTATGCAACTGGGCACAGTCTGAGATGTGATATTGGGATACATGGCTACTGGTCTGATATGAACATATAACTGACAGGAGATGTAGGCAGTGGGGTCAAAAGTGATCACTTGTTGGTCATCTAGTGTTTTTGTAGAGAACAAATGGCAACAAAAAGTCTACGCAGAAACCCACCCTACAAATCTTAGTACACAAAGATCTCATGCTCTCAAATTATTTTCTTTATTTATGTTGCTGCAATTACTGCAATTAACCTCTTAAGGACATATGACGGAATTTTTCCGTCATAAAACAATTGAGCAAACTGAAAGCTGTGTCCTTAAAGGGTTAAAGGGGCAGTCTAGTCCAAAACAAACTTTCATGATTCATGTAGAGAATGTAATTTTAAACAATTTTCCAATTTACTTTTATCACTGATTTTGCTTTGTTCTCTTGCGCCTAGATTACGAGTCTTGCGTTAGCCTTAAAGGGACACAAAACCCCAAATTTATTTTTCATGATCCAAGTAGAGAATACAATTTTAAACACCATTCCAATTTACTTCTATTATCTAATTTGCTTTATTCTTTAGATATCCTTTGTTGAAGTAATTGCAATGCCCATAGGTGAGCCAATCACACGAGACATCTATGTGCAGCAACCAATCAGCAGCTACTGAGCCTATCTAGATATGATTTTCAGTAAAGTATATTAAGAGACTGAAGCAAATTAGATAATATAAGTAAATTAAAAAGTTGTTTAAAATTGCATGCTCTTTCTAAATCACAAAAGAAAAAAAATTTGGTTTCATGTCCCTTTAAAAAGCAGCATTGAGAGGTCCCAACGCTGCTTTTTAACGCCCACTGGTATTACGAGTCTGGAAATGACAGGCTCACCGCTCACTCTTTTGGCCAGACTCGAAAATACCGCAAATCCACTTACGTCAATTGCGTATCCTATTTTTTCAATGGGATTTGCCTAGCACCGGTATTACGAGTCTTCCAAAAAGTGAGCGGTAGACCCTCTCCTATCAAGCTTGGTACCGCATTTTAAAGTCAGCAGTTAAGAGTTTTATGGGCTAACGCTGTAGTATAAAACTCTTAACTAAATTGCTAAAAAGTACACTAACTCCCATAAACTACCTATTAACCTCTAAACCGAAGCCCCCCCACATCGCAAACACTAAAATTAAATTTTTAACCCCTAATCTGTCGAACCGGACATCACTGCCACTATAAAAAATATATTAACCCCTAAACCGCCGCACTCCCGCCTCGCAAACACTAGTTACATTTTATTAACCCCTAATCTGCCGTCCCTAACATCGCCGGCACCTACCTACATTTATTAACCCCTAATCTGCCATCCCCAACGTCGACGCAACTATATTAAATGTATTAACCCCTAAATTTAAGTCTAACCCTAACACCCCCTAACTTAAATATAATTTAAATAAATCTAAATAAAATAACTACAATTAACTAAATTATTCCTATTTAAAACTAAATACTTACCTATAAAATAAACCCTAACCTAGCTACAATATAACTAATAGTTACATTGTAGCTAGCTTACATGTCTATCAAAAGAACTGAAATCAGGGGACAGGTTGGAGAGGCTTAGATACAAGGTAATTACAGAGGTAAAAACTGTATTTATATAACTGTGTTGGTTATGAAAAACTAGAGAATGGGTAATAAAGGGATTATCTATCTTTTTAAACAATAAAAATTCTGGTGTAGACTGTCCCTTTAAGGTCTGAAAATTGTGTTTTTTCCACTGCTCCTAGAGAGACTGGAGGGGATTGTGTGTCTTGTGTGCGTGTGTGTGTGCATGCGTGTGTATTTTATTTATGTTGCTGCAATTTCTGCTATTAAGCTCTAAAAATTGTGTTTCTTCCACTGCTCCTAGAGAGGCTGGAGGGAATTGTATGGATGTGTGCGTACAATCACAAGACACAACTAATATTTTAATCCACTCTCTCATCCTTTCCCACCTCGATTACTGAAACTCCATCCTCTCTGGTCTCCCTAGCTGCCGCCTAGCTCCTTTACAATCCATAATGAATGCCTCTGCCAGGCTCATCTTCCTTACACGTCACTCTTCATCTGCTGCACCTCTCTGCCAATCCCTTCACTGGCTTCCTCTTGCCTCTACGATTAAACAAAAAATTCTCACTCTGACATACAAAGCCCTCAACTGCACTGCTCCCTCCTATATCTCAGACCTTGTCTCCAGATACTCTCCCTCCCGTCCCCTTGGCTCTGCTCATGACCTCCTCCTCTCTTGTTACATCCTCACATTCCCATTTACAGGACTTCTCCAGACTGGCTCCCATCTTGTGGAACTCTCTGCCTCGCTTCACAAGACTCTCCCTTAGTTTTGAAAGCTTCAAGTGCTCCCTAAAGACTCTACTGTTCAGGGATGCATACAACCTACACTAACCTTTCTTTATACCATTTCCTCTCCTCCATTGCTATCCCCTGAACCCCCTTAGCATGTAAGCCTAAGATTCCAGCTGTTTGTAAATCACCTTCTTAAGAGCTGACTACAACAGTGCGACTCTTGGCAGGGCCCTCTACCTGTTTGATCCCTATAAATGTTTTGTTGTACTCCCCCTTTATTTATAGCGCTGCGGAATCTGTTGGCGCTCTACAAATAAACGATAATAATAATAATAGTACATGTGTATTTTCTTCCACTGCTCTTAGAAAGTCTGGAGGGGGTTGTGTGCGTGTGTGTGTGTGTATATGGGTTACAAGAGCACAAGGTTGAAAGGGCTCCTGTTGGATAGGTGTAAGAATTGGAGTGCACCTGTTGAATTTGCAAAATGGTGGTAGAAAGCCTGGGGTATATTTGTAAAGTTAAAAGGACAGCGTATTCAAGCAAGCAGCAAATAAGAGTTTATTGTATTTAAAGCTTATCTAGGAACAACATTTAAAAAGGGCTCCCTCTCTCTAATCCCCCATTAAGGGCCAGATTACAAGTAGAGCGCTAAATTAGTTTCTATCCCACCAAGGACATCCTCTCACAGGACACAGCATCTCCCTCCATCTCTCACCAACTGAATGTTCCACAACATTTACAACAACAGATTTGTGACATTGGAGATGGATCCAATACAACAATTCAACAATGTCAAACAGGTGCATCTATATATATATATATATATATATATATATATATATATATATATATATATATATATATATATATATATATATATATATATATGTGCCAAAGGTCACATCCCCTTGTAAGCTCAACAGTCCTGGATACAGTTTGCAATCAAATTCCCCTATATACTACTTAACTTAACACCTGCTCTGACACGGGGACATATTCACTTTGCATACTACACAGGGATGTAACACATTGCTATACAATTGCAGCCCTTTGTAGCACACATGTTCAAAAATAGATATCTACTGACACTTTGCAATAACAGCTCATTATTTGATTGCTTACATTTGTCTCTCTTGCAGATACAGCTATTTCTCATGGGCAAAACTCCCCACTCAGGGACAGTCCACAGTAATCACCGTCCGTACATCATATTTCTTGATTCAGATGATTCACCACTCGCCGACTGGCCTACAAGAAAAATCTTTCTGTGGATGACACTTTCCACTTTCTTTTAAAAGTTGTTAGCTCTAGAGGACATGCTGTCCATTCTATTGTTAACATTCTCACCAAACTCTGTTGTGTATAATATAAGTGATGAGCCTACTTGTGGACAGCCTCATCAAAATCCTAGAAATACTCAGCCTGTCAACACTACACATTGCTAACATCCTTGACACTAGCCACGTATGTGTAACTCTGCAAACATAGAACCTTGTCCACAACTGCAGAGGTTTTGGGGAAAAACAAGTCTATTGTATTTCTTTTTTGTGGGCCCTAAATAGCATTATCATCTCCATGCATCTCTTTGCGTATCTTTGCATCTTTACTTGGAGAGATTCATGGGTGTGATAGCTATATTTCCAATGTGTAAATATACATGCATATGTAGTTGTTGGGTTAATACTATGTCCATTGTATAATTGTTATCCTAAACTCGACTCCTCTAGATTTATGAGGATATAGCTGTAAATCAAAGGTATCCCACTCCAGGGTGACAATGACAATATAATCTAAGTGTGTGTTATTGGATAAATGTACAACTGTATGTCTGAATCTGTGCCTCTGTCTTATAAAGTGCTACAAGTGTCTAATTGACCTTACAGGTCAAAGATTCATTGTTTATGTTTATTACAGCCATGACCTCAAACCGCTATCTAATATTGAATCCTTAACATCTAAGAGAAGCAAATGGTGTTTGTCACTTGCTTTGCTATACCTATATGTAGCTGTAGTTTGTCAGTATTCCCTATCTACACTATGTGTACATTAATGTGCTGTGTTTATGGTCATTAGCTGTTTAAAAATATATTGGGCTAGATTACAAGTAGTGCGCTAAAGTTAGCACGGATCGTGATAAGCAATATCATGATAAGTAATATAATATATGCTAACTAGCACACGTATTACAGGTTGTAATTGAACTGGTGAGTTCAACGGCAAACAAAATTTGAGCTTGTGAGGTTAGCGTGAGTAAAGACCTAGCATAAAGTAAGGATTAAAAAAAAGTTGCACATTAGTACATTAAAATAAACTTCTATATATACTGTCTGCTAAAATTATCCATATAAATATTAAAAAAATGTTTTTATAAGAGTTAAAAGGTATATGTTATATGACAAGGTGTTTGACTGAAAAAGGGCTATTATGTCAATATATATATAAAAAATATATATATATATATATATATATATATATATATATATATATATATATATATATACTGTACACTGTGTGCAGAATTATTAGGCAAATGAGTATTTTGACCACATCATCCTCTTTATGCATGTTGTCTTACTCCAAGCTGTATAGGCTCGAAAGCCTACTACCAATTAAGCATATTAGGTGATGTGCATCTCTGTAATGAGAAGGGGTGTGGTCTAATGACATCAACACCCTATATCAGGTGTGCATAATTATTAGGCAACTTCCTTTCCTTTGGCAAAATGGGTCAAAAGAAGGACTTGACAGGCTCAGAAAAGTCAAAAATAGTGAGATATCTTGCAGAGGGATGCAGCACTCTTAAAATTGCAAAGCTTCTGAAGCGTGATCATCGAACAATCAAATGTTTCATTCAAAATAGTCAACAGGGTCGCAAGAAGCGTGTGGAAAAACCAAGGCGCAAAATAACTGCCCATGAACTGAGAAAAGTCAAGCGTGCAGCTGCCAAGATGCCACTTGCCACCAGTTTGGCCATATTTCAGTGCAACATCACTGGAGTGCCCAAAAGCACAAGGTGTGCAATACTCAGAGACATGGCCAAGGTAAGAAAGGCTGAAAGACGACCACCACTGAACAAGACACACAAGCTGAAACGTCAAGACTGGGCAAAGAAATATCTCAAGACTGATTTTTCTAAGGTTTTATGGACTGATGAAATGAGAGTGAGTCTTGATGGGCCAGATGGATGGGCCGTGGCTGGATTGGTAAAGGGCAGAGAGCTCCAGTCCGACTCCCGCCAGCAAGGTGGAGTTGGAGTACTGGTTTGGGCTGGTATCATCAAAGATGAGCTTGTGGGGCCTTTTCGGGTTGAGGATGGAGTCAAGCTCAACTCCCAGTCCTACTGCCAGTTTCTGGAAGACACCTTCTTCAAGCAGTGGTACAGGAAGAAGCCTGCATCCTTCAAGAAAAACATGATTTTCATGCAGGACAATGCTCCATCACACGCGTCCAAGTACTCCACAGCGTGGCTGGCAAGATAGGGTATAAAAGAAGAAAATCTAATGACATAGCCTCCTTGTTCACCTGATCTGAACCCCATTGAGAACCTGTGGTCCATCATCAAATGTGAGATTTACATGGAGGGAAAACAGTACACCTCTCTGAACAGTGTCTGGGAGGCTGTGGTTGCTGCTGCACGCAATGTTGATGGTGAACAGATCAAAACACTGACAGAATCCATGGATGGCAGGCTTTTGAGTGTCCTTGCAAAGAAAGGTGGCTATATTGGTCACTGATTTGTTTTTGTTTTGTTTTTGAATGTCAGAAATGTATATTTGTGAATGTTGAGATGTTATATTGGTTTCACTAGTAAAAATAAATAATTGAAATGGGTATATATTTGTTTTTTTGTTAAGTTGCCTAATAATTATGCACAGTAATAGTCACCTGCACACACAGATATCCCCCTAAAATAGCTATAACTAAAAACAAACTAAAAACTACTTCCAAAACTATTCAGCTTTGATATTAATGAGTTTTTTAGGTTCATTGAGAACATGGTTGTTGTTCAATAATAAAATTAATCCTCAAAAATACAACTTGCCTAATAAATCTGCACTCCCTGTATATATATATATATATATATATATATATATATATATATATATATATATATATATATATATATATATATATATATATTAATATGAGTCTGATATATCTCACTGTAAATTAATAATAGATACAAACATATAATATCAAACCAGATTCGCAGAATAAGACAAATACGCGCTGCTTCTAAAGTTACAGTGTACCCTTTACACTGTGGTAAGAATACAAAAACCAAGAGAAATCACATGAATGCGCACCGAATGAATTTCTTAATGTAAAAACAAAAGTCTTAAAGGATTCAAGACTTTTAATCTCAAAGTAATATCCACATTTTGCTTTAATCCATGTGAGAGAGGTGCAAATAATGAATGACACACAAATATGCTCACCAGACTTCACCTCAATCCTATGAGGTAAGTGAAAAGCTCAATCTTAGATAGGCACAGGAAATGGATCCCACACTCTAGTCGTGTCCTCTTTGCAACCTTTAGGGGCACTTTTCTAGTTGTCCTCAGTCAGATTCAGCTCCATTCAATGTTGCTTGGCATAAATAATGCCCTAATTTGCCGGCTGGGATCTTGCAGTGTCCCAGCTCACTGCACTCCAGTGATTGCTAGCAGCTCCTTCGATAAGTCCAACTCCAATCGAACTTTAAAGCAAACAGAACAGAGAGCTCCCACTAGGGACGACTCTGTATATCTGCTGACCAGGAGGGTGCAGGAAGCTGGGGACATGATGCACAGAAAGACTGTGGATTTAGTTTGGCCTGGTTACACAGCCTTGTGCGCATTCTGTGTAAATGTATTACTTTAGCAAAGTTTTAATGACCATCCATAATAAAAAAAAAAAATCTTTATTAAGATAGAAACAGAAAATACAGAAAATATGTACCCAAAATATAAAAAAAAACAAATTTTTCCGAACAAAATGGCTTCTTCAGGCAAAAGTCAATATTTAGAGGCCGATTTATCAAATGTCTGTCGGACCTGATCCAACAGTGCGGATCAGGTCTGACAGACATCGCTGAATGCGCTCTCCGTATTCAGCATTGCACCAGCAGCTCACAAGAGCTGCTGGTGCAACGCCGTCCCCTGCAGACTCGGTTGTCAACCAACCAATCGGGTTGAATTGTGGCAATCTCTGCCCGCCTCATCAGATCAGGCGGACAGGTTATGGAGCAGCGGTCTTTAGACCGCTGCTCCATAACTTGTGTTTCTGGCGAGTCTTCAGACTCGCCAGAAACACGGGCCCACAAGCTCCATTCAGAGCTTGATAAATGGGCCCCATTGTGGGACCTCCATTGGCACTAAGAACATCTTGAACTCTTTTGGGGAGACTGTCTTGAAGTTTTCTGAAGTAATCTTCTGGTATATTATACCAGGCTTCTTTCAACACTTCTCAGAGTCCATTTTTAGATTTAGGTTGTCTTTAATTTCTTTCTCAGTCCATTTTTAGATATAGGTTGTCTTTAATTTCTTTCTCAGTCCATACTGCATCTATAATATTCAGGTCTGAACTCTGTGGAGGCCAGTCCATGACTGTCAGTGTTTTATCAGCTGTTCTCTCCAAGTATTATTTCACTGCATTAGCAGTGTGCTTGGGATTGTTATCATGCTGAAAAATAAAACCATTCCCAATCAGGCACTTTTCAGAAGGAATGGCATGATGAATTAAAACCTGTATGTACTTTTCAGTATTTATGATCCCATCAATTCCGACAATATTGCCAACACCACTGGCAGAAATGCAGACCCAAACCAAGACAGACCCTCCACCATGTTTCACTGAAGGCCTCAGGCATTCATTCTTCCATCTCTCTCCAACTCTTCTTCTTACATATTGTTGACGATTAGACCCAAAACTGTCAAACTTTGACTTGTCACTCCATAATACTCACTGATCTTTGCGAGCTTTTGCATATCTTGGCCTTTTTAACCCTGTTCCTCTTTCTGAAAAAGAGTTTTCTTGGCTGCTACCCTTCCACAAAGACCATTCCTGATCAATCTTCTTCGGACTGTAGAAGGGTCAACTTGGCTTTCTGATTAAGCTGCCAGATGCTGAGCCAGCTCCTTGCTGGACTTCTTCCTGTCTCTCAATGAAGAAACTCTGAGAAACTTCTCATCAGATTTTGAAAGTTTTATTGGCCTTTCAGTCCTTTTTGTGTCCATGACCTCTCCTGATTCTTCATTTTTTTTTTAACAGCTTGAATTCCACATCTTGAGTATCCATTTTTTTTGTTGATTTCCCTTTGAGAGTGGCCTTACTAATGTAAAAGTATGATTTTATGTCTGTCAAATTCTGTAATCTTTGGCAATTTGAATGGAATGATGTGATTGAAAGTTGGCCTTATTAGTAAGCTACCAATGGATTAAACTCATACCACATGTGTATGTAATGTTAAAGCATGTCTTGCACAAACCTGGTGTAATAGACCTTTTTCACAGCAGTTATTTTGACATGAAATAGTAGGACAAATACAGGTGTTAGCAATGACATTAATTATCACACAAAAAATAATTAGGGTTCCATTCCATTTAGGTTTTAAGAGAGCCAGGTTCCTGCTATTGCTCAAGTGTAAGGGGAGAGTGTAATACGAGTATATGTATATGCGTGTCTATATATATATATATATATATATATATATATATATATATATATATATATATATATATATATATATATATATATATATATATAACATAATTTATGTCTTACCTGATAAATTCATTTATTTCATGGTGGTGAGAGTCCACAACCTGTTATGTATGGGATACACATTCCTACCAGGAGATGTCAATGTTTCCCAAACCTCAAAACCCTATATAAACCCTCCCACCTCACTCATACCTTAGTTTGATGTATAGCCAAGTGGTGAGCTGTTTAGAAGGAGTAGATGCCAAAATGAGGAGCAGGGGAAAAAAGATGTGCTTAAACAAAAAATCAACCACAAATGGGTGGGGGATCATGGACTTTTGTCACCATAAAAGAAATTAATTTATAAGGTAAGACATAAATTATGTTTTCTTTCATATATGTAGTAAGAGTCCACGACCTGTTACGTATAGGATATAAAACCCAAGATGTGGAGTCCACAAGTAACAATAAAAGGAAGGATTAAAATAAAAACATCTTTTTTTGCTGAGAAATTAAATCTATAACCCAAAAATAATGTCTTTTATGATAAACTCAATAAATAAGCAAAATTATAAAACTGAGACAACTTCCTGAAGGACCTTGCTTACCAAAGGCTGCTTCTGCCGAAGCAAAAACATCACAATGGTAAAATTTAGTAAAGGTATGCAGAGAAGACTAAGTGGCCGCTTTGCAAATTTGATCAACTGAAGCCTCATTCTTGAAATCTCAAGATGTGGCAACTGATCTAGTAGAATGAGCTGTAATTCTCAGTGGCGGATGTTGACCCGCCTCCAAATAAGCTTTGTGAAGCAAAAGCTTCATCCAAAAGTCTAAAGAAATAACAGAGGCCTTCTGGCCTTTCCTCGGACCAGAAAAAAGAACAAACAGACTCAAAGGGGCCTATCTATCAAGCTCCGAATGGAGCTTGACAGCCCATGTTTCTGGCGAGCCAGTAGGCTCGCCAGAAACAGCATTTATGAAGCAGCGGTCTAAAGACCACTGCTCCATAACCCTGTCCACCTGCTCTGATGAGGCGGATAGGAATCGCCGGAATTCAACCCGATCGAGTATGATCGGGTTGATTGACACCCCCCTGCTGAGTCTGCAGGGGGCGGCATTGCACCAGCAGCTCTTGTGAGCTGCTGGTGCAATGCTGAATATGGAGAGCGTATTGCTCTCCGCATTCAGTGAGGTCTTGCGGACCTGATCCGCACTATTGCACTCAAAGTCTGCCTTAAATGCTTAGAAGCATCAACATAATATTTCAATGCTCTAACAACACCCATAGAATGTAAAAGATCTTTCAGTAGCATTTTTTGTATAAGGACATAAGGAGGGATAGACAATGTCTCTATTAATGTTGTATGAGGAAGCAAGTTTATGTAAAAATGTAAATGAAGTCCGCAAAATTGCTTTATCTTGATAGGAAATCAGATAAGAAGACTCACAAGAGAGAGGAGACAGTTCAGAAACTCTTCTAGCACTATTTGACCATAGGCTAAGCGCTCATTCAGCTTAAAGTGAATGTTAATTTTCTTTGTTTTGATGGTACATCTTAATTCCTTGTGTGTATATGAGAAAAACCGCAACTTTAAAAAATAAATAAATATATAAATATATAAATAAATCTTATATTTATATCACCAATTTTTGGGCCGTTTTCAAGACCAGCTACTCCCATCCGCTACTTCCTTATTTTAATCCCTGTTATGTATAGAGCGGTCCTACCCACTGTTTACGTAGTGGCAAAGTGCGCTCCCGTCTCTAAAAACAACCGCACATGCGTTCCACGGCAATTCAGTTGAATAGCAACATAGTATTTAATGAATTAATACATTCAGTGAATACTATCGTTGCATCTAGTTCCGCAGCTCTAATAGATGTTTGCAATTTTTGCCCCAAAATAAAGCTTTCAATTCTATTTTATGAAATTATTGTAATATCAATTTATGGTAAAAAAAATAAATAATACATTTGATTGTTTATACAATAATTTATATATAAATATTGCCAATGATCATATTTCAGTTTTATAACCAGAGCAATAATGTTAACTGTTTTAAAGTAGGCTTACAAAGTCATTCTATTTAGTTTAAAATCAGACCCAGTACGATCGCTACTTACCTGGCAATAGGAAACTTGTGGAATAAATGACAAAGACCCAAAAAAAACAACAGCGCATGCGCGAAGCGTGAACGCGTGTCCGAGCTCAGTGGAAGAATAGTGGTTTAATGCATGCGCATTCAGAACGAGTGATGTCGTGAAAATGGGTTTGGTCCCCGGGGGGGAATTCAATGATTGGTTGATAATATGTCAATCAAAAAGCAAAGATGGCGGACGAAGGAATAGTAGTTCGAGCGAAGGGATCGAAAGCTAAAATGCAAGGCAATAAACTATTTATTAAGAAGAATGATGAATTAAAGTACACCTATTTTTACATAACGTTTAATGCGGTGTTTATGGGACCGACTGACTTTACATTCACTTTAATGATAATCAACATAGTTTTTCAGTGCACCCCATAGAAGTCTATTATATGAGGGATTTAGCGTGCCTACGCTATCTGAAATGCAGATGTTAGGGCACACTAGACTTTTGCTTGAGCGTTAATATTATACTTTAAACTTGTAACGTGACATCAAAAATAAAAATGATATTGACTGTGCTCAAGCAATGTAAGCGTACAATAGCCATAATATTTTTAAGCTCCAAATGGAATCTGGGCCAGAGTTAATTATAAGCAACTGACATTTTATCTTACCATCTATTACACAAATGGGACTGTTAGGAACTGGTACTTATAAAGCTTTCAGTAATATGATTCAATGAAAAATACAGGTAATGTAAATGCTCAATGGTTTATAAACGTACCTTGGAAGAACTCACCTATGATGCTGTCTTGAATCCCACTGCCCCCCGGAATGTCCACATACCCACCATGAGATTCTGGCTCCTCATTGACAACCATGTCTACCTCTGTTTTCCGCAAAAGTCTATCACTCTGCAACAGCATGTAATAATGATGTGAATGACATTTTCAGAAGACTATTTCTAGGTACCACCAGAGTGAACACCTGAGCCATGATTAGAGTAAAATTATGTTTTCATAAAAAAATACTGCACCAAGCAGTGTCAAGGGGTTAAAAGTGGCGGTGTGTGGTGTTAAAAAAAGGGCACTAGTTGTTCCATTCGCTGCACTAGTTGTCCCATTGGAGCCTATAGAAGCACACTCTTGTGAGCGCAATGACGTGAGGTCACGTTTGCATTGCACCTCACTTGTAACACCAGCGCACATTAGCTTGCGCTGGTATTACTCAGTTGAGCACAAATATTGCTTTTGCAGAAGCGATATTTTGCGCTAAACTTGTAATCTAGCCCACATTTGTTTTCCTGTGTATATTTGTGTGAATGGTTAAATTGTTTGTTTTATATGATTTTTAAATTAAAAATTTAGTTATGCACTTTTGTAATTTATGCATCTCCTTCCCATACGAAAATGCAGTATACGCCCCTTTGCGAGACTCCCTGTTTTCAGGGTAAAAGGTGGCTTTATAGAATTCCCCCCAGGAAATAGAAGGACTGATGAGCATTCTTATAGAATCTTGCCAGCCCAGAGACCTTTAGATAATTAGACCCTTTTTTTCTTTTTAACACCACCCTAACCTGATGACACTATTATTTTACATACTGTATCTAGCTACGTATGTTGTTAAATACTGAAATAAATGTTCAGATTTTTGTGAAAAATATTAATGCTCAATTAAGTTTGGTGGTGCTTTTTTATGAATCAACATAAAATGTACCACATGTATTACAGAGATTTTGAAATGTTACAAAGAAGACTTTTTTTATCAGGGTATTCTGTGAAATTTTAAGATAGTAATAAAAGCCAGGTTTCGTTTTAGTTATAACAGAAGTCAAGACAAGAAACCACTCAGTAACTGTATAATTTATATGAAATGTCTTTGTATAAGCTAATATAATATTAAATTGTTATTTAAGTGAATAACACACACACATATATTTATATTGTGTGAGTATATATATATATATATATATATATATATATATATATATATATATATACACTGTATATATATATGCATACATACATATACAGTATATATACACTGTATATATGCAGTGAGGGAAAAAAAATATTTGATACCCTGCTGATTTTGTACGTTTGCCCACTGACAAAGAAATGATCAGTCTATAATTTTATAAGTTTATTTGAACAGTGAGTGACAGAAAAAGAACAAAAAATCCAGAAAAACGCATTTCAAAAAAGTTATAAATTGATTTGCCTTTTAATGAGTCAAATAAGTATTTGACCCCTTTGCAAAACATGACTTAGTACTTGGTGACAAAACCCTTGTTGGCAATCACAGAGGTCAGAGATTTCTTGTAGTTGGCCACCAGGTTTGCACACATCTCAGGAGGGATTTTGTCCCACTCCTCTTTGCAGATCCTCTCCAAGTCATTAGGGTTTTGAGGCTGACGTTTGTTAACTCGAACCTTCAGCTCCCTTTACAGATTTTCCGTGTGATTAAGGTCTGGAGACTGGCTATGTGATTCCTTACCGTTCTCATGATCATTGAAACTCCACAAGGTGAGGTCTTGCATAGAGACCCAGACCGAGGGAGATTGACAGGTATTTTGTGTTTCTTCCATTTGCAAATAATCGCACTAACTGCTGTCACCTTCTCACCAAGCTGCTTGGTGATGGTCTTGTAGCCCATTCCAGCCTTGTATAGGTCTATGATCTTGTCCCTGACATCCTTGGACAGCTCTTTGGTCTTGGCCATGGTGGGGAGTTTGGAATCTGATTGATTGCTCTATGTGGACAGGTGTCTTTTATACAGGTAACAAGCTCATTACCTGTATAAAAGACACCTGGGAGCCAGAAATCTTGCTGATTGATAGGGGATCAAATACTTATTTCACTCATTAAAATGCAAATCAATTTATAACTTTTTTTAAATGCTTTTTTTTCTGGATTTTTTTGTTGTTATTCTGTCTCTCACTGTTCAAATAAACCTACCATTAACATTATAGACTGATCATTTCTTTGTCAGTGGGCAAACGTCCAAAATCACTATATACTGCTTAGGACCAGAAAAGGGTTGGGTTTTGGAACAGTTTGCATTTTAGAATATTTGCATCTGTAAAATTTGAAGAGGTGATGGAACCAAGTGTAAACAACAATATTTTATGTCATTTAGACAGTATTTACATGTGAAAGTTTTATATCATTTGTAATACTTTTGTATCAGAAAGACAGTACAGTACTGTAATCAGAAAGTTCATTGTTGTTGTAATAAAATAAATATAGACTATTTGCATTTTAGAACACAAAAATCAAACCAAAGGCAAAGTCAGAGAAGATTGTAACTTACAGGCAGGAGAAATAAAAGTAATGTTTCACAGTTTTAATTTTAAAAAAAATGTTAAATAAAAAGTTTCTGTTCCATTCTGACTTTAACCTGTCCCTACTATTGCAAACAATGGTCTAAATTTAGTAAAACTTGAGTGGGAAAACAATATCACACTGGAAAATTATAGCTGCATCATCATAACTTGAAAACAGTGCAGTTCTTAGAAGGGAGAGCAAGGGGGCAAAGGACCCCCCCCATATTCTTTTTGCACCCCTTTGTGCTGAAGATGGTAAAAAATGTAAAAATGACTACTCTCAGCCCTTGTCCTTTTAGGCAGGCCATATTCCTTAAAGGGACACTAAACCAACATTTTTTCTTTCATGATTCAGATAGAGAATGAAATTTTAAGCAACTTTCTAGTTTACTCCTACTATCAATTTTTCTTTGTACTCTTGCTATCTTTATTTAAAAAGCAGGAATTTAAAGCTTAGGAGACAGCCCATCTTAAGTGTAGCACCCTGGATAGCGCTTGCTAATTGGTGGCTACATTTAGCAAACCAATAAGCAAGCATAACCCAAATTCTGAACACAAAATAGGCCGGTCTTAAGCTTTACATTCCTGCTTTTTAAATAAAGATAGCAAGAGAACGAAGAGTAAATTAGAAAGTTGCTTAAAATGGCATGCTCTATCTGAATCATTAAAGAAAAAATTTGGGTTTAGTGTCCCTTTAAATGTCGAAACACACCACTCACCATGTCCCCACCCATGAAACACAGTGCCTAAACCCATGAGCTTTCCCCCCCCCCCCCATACAGGTATTAAAGAAACACGATCAGAAGATTACAAAATAAACACATTTAAAACAAAAAAAACTCCCTCTATTAAAAAGTCCACACTAACAAATGACAAAATGAAAAAACTATTACAGAGAGATAATAGAAACATAAAAATTAGAAAATCTAGCCAGCTTTGAAATATCAAGACACATCTACAGTTCTTCTGAATTCCGCATGCTGGGACTAAGTTTAAGTTCCATACCACATATCTAGGATATCCAAGAATACCAACATTTGAGTCCATTATCAAATGATCAGGTGAAATCATGGTTTTTATTATACAGTTCTGTTTTGTCCCTATGCAGGGATTGTAGGCTGTTGTACTAGTGGATTTTTCCTCTGTCTCTTGAAGGTACCAGTTTTCCATTCCTGCCTATGAGGGCGGGTGGTAAACTTAAATGGGTAGAAGGTTTTTGCGCAGCTGGAGAATCTCCAGGTAATGTAAACAGATATAACTCCATTGTAGCACAAATCAAGGAATATCCTTAGGGGACTTACATACAGCCCTTGTCAGCTCATTTATGTAGTGGATAAATAAAATAGGAATCCCTATTTGTACAGTTGTGCCTTTGAGAAAAAAAATGTGACGCAAGAGGTGCTAAGGGTCACCTCCTCTAGTGTGAGATCTGCAAATAAATGTAGCGAAGTTCCACCTTTCATGACAGGTGTTTGTTGTTGTGCTTTTTTATCAAGCCTGATGATCAAAACTCGCTGTCATGGCGAGAAACAAAGCAAAATCTTAGCATTATATGGTTATGTATATATATATATATTGAGAACCCTGCATAGGTAGAAAAAAGCAATCAAGCTGCAATTTGCCTTTTCGAAAATTCTTTGTGGGACCTAACACTATTGATAAGACTTCTTAGATAATATTGCCAGAGAGGGGCTTTTTTTCACTTAAGAAGTTGGCAAACTGTAGGACAATATCTTGTGGTAGAGTGTTCTCTGGTGGTTTTGGATTTAGACGTCTATATACTCTATCTTATTAAACATCTGGGCCTTTAGACCCACCTCTCTGTAATCTAAACTAATCTTGGAGCTAGGAATCCAGTTGTATGGCTGTAATTGATATGGGGATGCCTCTTATACAGATATTTTGATGTCTGATCCTACTCCCAAGATCCTCAATCATGTCTGGTATTTGTGCAAAATCTTCTTGATCCTGCAGGTGTTGTTTTCAATACTGTGATCTCAGACTGCTGTGCTTCTGCACCCTTTCTCCAGATATCTCTAGATTCTGACTTAGATCCTGATGATGGGCCTGCAAAAGAAATGTTCTAAAAGAATTTAACACTGTAATTTTGTTACCATAAATGACCAGGTTCTGCAAAGCAAGTGCAATTTAGGGGTACTCATTAAGACAAATCTGGTGAAATTAATGTTCCTGGTGTCTTATGAGTCTTAAGCAGAGCCCAATCACTGTGTAGAATGCTGGAGACTCAGATAGATTTCACCATCCTTAAATGGCTATTATAGTGATAAAATTACATACTCTAATTCGCTAGAGTATGTAATTTTACACTAGCTGCTCGGCAGCTCTAGGGCCGAGATTACAAACAAAGCCTTAATGATAGCGCAGGGTGCAGTATCATTATCGCTGCAAAACCGAGCTAAAATTATTGTGAAAGCTCATATTACAAGTCCATGGTAAAAATGAATTATCAGAAAAGGTTTAGCATGGCCAACATCCATTTAGTGCACCCTATACTTTCAATTGAGATCACGAATGTGCTAAATATCACTGATATTACAAGTTAAAGGTCATGGCTTGGGCTTGAACAAAAGCCCAAATAGCGCTGAAAGAATTAGCGCAACTTGAGATCTGAAGTAAAGTACTAGGGTTAAAATAAAAGTTACATTTTTACTTTTAACTTGTAATCCCAGCACTAACATTGAAGTGCTATTGATTTACCTTGAGTGCAGTTAGTGCTCAAGAGCAATAAAATGTATCGCTCCTCTTGCAATCTAGGCCAGGGGTTTTCAAACCTGTCCTTAGGCTTCGCTAACAGGCAACATTTTCAGGATTAACTTTGCTGAGTGCAGAATAATAATCATGTTTACTAATCAGCTGATTACCTGTGCTCCGTTCAGATATCCTGAACATTTAGCCTTAGTTAAAGGGACAGTCAACACCAGAATTTTTGTTGTTTTAAAAGATAGATAATCCCTTTATTACCCATTCCCCAGTTTTTCATAACCAACACAGTTATAATTATACACATTTTACCTCTGTGATTACCTTGCATATAAGCCTCAGAAGACTGCCCCCTTATTTCAGTTCTTTTGACAGACTTGCATTTTAACCAATCAGACCTGTCTCCATGGTAAATTCACGTGCATGAGCTCAATGTTATCTATATGAAACACGTGAACTAATGCCCTCTAGTGGTGAAAAACTATCAACATGCATTTAGATTAGAGGTGGCCTTTAAGGTCTAGGAAATTAGCATATGAACCTCCTAGGTTTAGCTTTCAACTAAGAATACCAAGAGAACAAAGCAAACTTGGTGATAAAAGTACATTGGAAAGTTGTTTAAAATTACATGCCCTATCTGATTCATGAAAGTTTGTTTGGACTTGACTGTCCCTTTAAGGAGGCCTGAGGACAGGTTTGAAAACCCCTTATCCAGGCCTAGCGAAACTGGCACTAATACATTCAGCAGTGCTAGTCACATAGCTGGCCCTTTAAAAGGAAAGTCTAGTAAAAATTAAACTTTCATGATTCAGATAAGGCATGCAATTTTAAACAACTTTCCAATTTACTTTTATCATCCAATTTCCTTTGTTCTTTTGGCATTCTTTGTTGAAAGCTAAACCTAGGTAGGGTCATGTGCTAATTTCTAAGCCCTTGAAGGCCATGGTCCCGATCTGATATGCAGCGTCGCCCGTAAAAGCCGGCGATGCCAAATTTTGCGCTGGTTTGGTATCCTATATACGGCATAACCTAGAAGTTATGCTCGTATATTTCTGCGTTCGGACGTAGTTTTTTGGCCCATAGACAGGTATACCAAACCAGCGCAGTTTGGTATCCAATATACAGCGTAAGGACTTACGTGGAGAAAATGGAGAAATCTTACTCCATTTTCACCTCGCCACAAAATGCAGGCGTAGTAAGCCTTGTGCATTGGAGCCACGTAACTCCCTGAACTGGCTGCAAAATAAAACCTAACGCATGTGCAATGTCTATCTACCTGTCAACCGCGATCCCCCGCCGCATCCCTAATAAAGTGTTTAACCCCTAAACCGCCGCTCCCGGACCCTGCCGCCACGTACATTAAATGTCTAACCCCCTAATGTGATCCCCCTACACCGCCGCAACCTACATTAAAATTATTAACCCCTAATGTAATCCCCCTACACCGCCGTCATCTATATTAAAATTATTACGAAATGAGGAAAAAGGAAAGCTGAGTCCAAGTGTCAGGAAAAAGTTTTATTGCAAGATAGGCTTTCTGGATGCAAGGTAAGCTCCAATCTTATGCGTTTCGCGCATGGGCACATGCGCTTCATCAGAGATAAAATTATTACCCCCTAATGTGAGCCCCTACACCGCCGCCACCTATTTTAACTATATTACCCCCTAATCTAATCCCCCTACACCGCCGCCACCTATATTAAAATGATTAACCCCTAATCTAATCCCCCTACACCGCCGCCACCTATATTAAATGTATTAACCCCTAATCTAATCCCCCTACACCGCCGTCACCTATATTAAATGTATTAACCCCATAAATACTAAAATGTCCCTACCCTAAACTAAATTAAAAATAGCCCTGAAAAGGGCTTTTTGTGTGGCATTGCCCCAAAGTAACCAGCTCTATTACCAGCCCTTAAAAGGGCCTTTTGCGGGGCATTGCTCCAAAGTAATCAGCTCTTTTACCAGCCCTTAAAAGGGCCTTTTGGGGGGCGGAGCCTGGAGGAGCACGGTGATGGCTGCTTAGTCACTGAGCTCCGTGCAAGCTGAGTGAACTAAGAGTGCAATATAATATGCACAATCTACATTTTGGCTAAAAACAGAAGGAAAGCCTCTCTGAGACACAGGGGATCAAGTGAGCTGTGGCAGACAACGCCGAGTGACGCTCAGCAGAGCAGCGCAACTCTATGTGGCCCACAGGGAGACAAAGCCGCGGCATGTGAGGGGAGCAGTAAGAGAGGCCGACAGACCAATATAATACCGGAGACAAGAAAAGCGTGCCCCTGCAGTGACCCATCGCTTCAGATCCCGGACCGGGTAAGCAATTTACACTTAACCCGCTATACACTTGCTATTTGCCGGGCTCCCGGGGAGGAGGAAGGAGGAGCTGCGCGGCATGGGGAACCGCCATCTTTACACTTTAACGCTGACTCAGTAAGCAACATCGCAGTGTATCTACCAAAAAAGCCAGGCTGGGGTCAAAAAATGATGCAGGATAGGGGGCAAATCGAAGCTTATCACACCTGATCTAAAGTCCCAAAGGGGACAATTAACATAACAAGAAGCTGCAGAAACCTTATATGCCCTATTTCATATAACGATCAGGAGACTGAGGGCTCCCTGCAGCTATTAACCTAGATGAGCCATAGAAAAAAATGAAACCACTATGATGGCAGGATTGAAGCTATAAGAGCTGAAAAGTAGGAAGAAAGCCTTTATTAAAAACTAAGTAACACAGTAGATATCTCAGGAAAATCTGGATAGTAGAGAATTGCAGAATATAAGAAATCCAAAACGGTGAAGGAGGCACTATATACAATCACTGACATAAGTTTGAGACACACACCAGCTCTCTGTTCAATGCTGAAAGTACTTTTTATTGTCTTTTTTCTATATATGTCAGCAAAAAAAAATAAACTGTTTACTCTTGATATATATTGATAAGATCTCATAATATAAGAGACAGACATGTCTGCCAGAAAACAAAATAAAATAGGAGCTGGAGTAAAGCCATCTACACAGCACCCTTTCTTCAGGTCCTCCAAAGGTGATAAGGGTCAAGACACAGAAACTTTGCTCCTAGAGGAGGAAATAGACTCTGACACTGACTCCCAATCTACTAAAATGGATTTAACCTCGGTAACAAAAGCAGATCTCCAGAATCTAATGTCCAAGCAAGATATTAATAATGTTTTCACCAAGATGTGGGAGAAAATGGATACGTTGCAGACCGCGGTCACTAATAGTTTCACAGAGATTAAACAAGAAATTCTGGACTTAGGTACCAGAATTGAATCTCTAGAGGAAAAAGACGAAGCTACAACTGAAGATATACATGTTCTCTCCCAACATATGTCCAACCAACAACAAGAATTAGTAGACCTCCAGGACAAAATGGAGGATCTGGAAAACAGGAGCCGCTGGTGCAACCTACGATTAAAAGGGGTTCCTGAAACAATAATGACACCAGAGCTGCCTGAGTTTCTTTTACAACTGTTTCAAGCCATTACGGATACCAAAGAAGAGGGTAAATTTGAAATGGAGAGAGCGCACAGAGCGCTAAGAGCAAAACCCAAAAAAGGAGACCCACCAAGAGACATTATAATTAAGATGCTACGCTTCCGTGACAAGGAGGAAATATTAGCAGCAGCCAGAAAAAATCCCACTTTCAAATTTAAAGGCTCAGTTATTCAGTTTTTTCAGGACTTATGTCTAAGAACACTCCAAAGACGTAGTACTATGCGTCCCCTCACACAACTACTACGCAAGAACCAAATACCCTATAGATGGGGATTCCCATTCTCTCTTACTATTCTGCATGAAGGAAAAGCACTATCACTTAAAAATCCGGAAGAGATACCAAACACTTGTAAAGCACTGAAACTTGAATGCCCAGATCTACCATCATCTCAAGAACAGGAAGTAGTTCATCGATCTTCGCAGCAGGCACTTTCTACCAAAGACAGATGGACCAAGGTGGCGAAAAAGAAGCAGAAAACCTAAGAGACTCATGATATTGGATTAATACAACAGATAGAGAGCCTTACTTAAAGGCTAAAAGGACTGCTTAAAATCAGGAGACTTTTTATTGGAGAGAGTCTCACACCAAATAGACCGCCCTACAGGCGAATACACCTTTTAATGTCAAGATACTATATCCTGCCTAACGGACTCTGGCTTTTCAGAGAAAGACTCAATAGATAGGCTAGGGCACGGACCCCAGACAATTCATTATCATAACAGTAACAGGGGCAGGCCCTCACCAATATGGTCAAAATTGATCTTGTGTTTATTGGTCAGATTAGCACTAGCTGAAAACTAATACACGCACTCTTATAAAAACTATGTTTATTTATTATGATATACACAGCTTAACATTGCACACTTAACCCATTGTGCAATTAACGTATGTTAACAGAAGTAGTGTACAGTGTACACATAAAAGTTAATAAGGTTTGTTGTTATTACTGTTTTATTTTTTCTTTTCTAGTTATTGTTACTGGTTCAGTATGGGCTTGCTCATGCTGCATCTTTTTTACATGCATTTGGTCATTATTTAACTGTGTCTACTCGACTTCATTTGGGGCATCCAGAGAAATGGAAGGAAGATCCAAGACGAAGGGTAATATATTTTTCTGTATAATATCCCTATGCATATACACACTAGAGGGTTGTAGTGCTCTCCTCTTGACTTACACACCACTCACAGACAACTCTCTATACAACAGCATTCACTCAACTGTTGGGACAGATGGATCCTTGGACCATTAACCTAATCTCACATAATGTTAAGGGGCTAAACTCTGACATTAAGCGCAGGACAGCAATCACACAATACAGATCTTTGAAAGCAAATGTGATCTTTCTCCAGGAAACACATTTTGTAAAATCTCAGATACCTAGATATTGGACTAAAGATTTTCGACAACACTTTCATTCCACCTCTGACTCTAAAAAACGTGGGGTATCCATATTAATACACTCCTCCCTGCCCTTTATACACCAAGAAACAATTGAAGACAAGGAGGGTAGATATCTGATTGTGAGAGGCCAGATTCAGGGTTCTGATATTTTGCTCTGCAATGTTTACGCACCCAACGACAAGCAAGACGCCTTTTTTAGACAAATCACACACCTCCTGATGGGGTGGTCCCAAACTAGAACCATTTTGGCGGGTGATTTCAATGTAGATCTGACACTGCAATCTAAAAAACATAACTCCCCGCTTACAAATAAACAAAATAAACAATACAAGAAGATTAAAGTAATACAAGATTATTTAACCACAGGGTTACTGTTAGACTCCTGGAAGACGCTATATGGCCACACAAACGACACCACCTTTTTTTCAGCGGCACACAAAACATATAGTAAACTGGACTACATATTTGTTAGCCAATTCTTGCAACCCATACTAATAGACTCTACCATCCACTCCTGTGTGTGGTCAGACCACTCCATAGTACAGCTCGCACTGGGCAATATTCAAGTACCGAATAGGACGAGATCATGGACATATGATCCAATTTGCCTGAAGGACCCCATGGTTCTTAGTGCAATTGAACGCAGTATGTTAGAATATTGGAGCATTAACACAGGGACGACGATTAACCCTATCATGACATGGGCAGCACACAAGACTCACTTAAGGGGATTACTTATAAAAGAAAAATCTACTCTTCTCAAAAAGAGAAATTCTCAAAGATTAGAAATAGAAACACTGGAAAGGCAACATAAGCTCACACAATCTCAAACTGTACTGACACAGCTCCAGAGCAAACGAACAGAACTCGCAGGTATCCTAAATGACCAAGCAGTTAGAGCAGCTTTTCGACTTAAGTCAAACTATTATATATACGCAAACAAGCCAGATAAATATTTAGCAAATAGGATTCGCAAACGCATGAGAGTAGCCTCCATAGCGCAGATCCAAAAACTAGATGGCACGATAACCACTCACCCACAGGAAATTGTAGACTGCTTTGCCCAGTACTATAGCACTCTATATGACGGAACCCATGTAGTCCAATCCCCAACCACTGAATCCATGCTAGCAAACTTACTGAACGACGCGCAATTGCCCTCTATATCAGAAAAAGATAGAGACAGTTTAAACCAAGAAATAACGACAGAAGAAGTGCTAAGGGCCATTAAGGATTTAAAACCGGGAAAAGCTCCGGGTCCTGATGGACTGCCTGGAGAATACTATAAACTATTTAAATCCTCCCTAACACCACATTTAGTCAAATTCTCGAACTATATCATGCAGGGGTATGAGATCCCATACGATTTACTGGGAGCTAGAATAGTCGTGATACCCAAACCACAATACTGTAGCAGTTATAGGCCCATTTCTCTTATAAACCAGGATCTGAAGATCTTTACCAAAATTTTGGCGAACAGATTAAAGTATATATTACCGAGTATAATACACCCAGATCAGGTGGGGTTTGTGGCAGGAAGGGAAGCTCCTGACAATGTCAGACGAATAATTACTACGATAACCCAACTTGACCGAACGAGAACGCCTTCTCTGGTCCTATCCTTGGACGCAGAGAAGGCGTTCGATAGAGTAGACTGGATATATATGTTCACAGTCCTAGGTAGAATGGGATTCAGAGGCCCCTTCGTAGACGCCCTACGTAGTATATATTCCACTCCCACGGCTGCGGTGAGGGCCATGGGACATCATTCTAGAACCATAGACATAAGAAACGGGACGAGACAGGGTTGCCCGCTCTCCCCGCTACTGTTTGCCTTGTGCATGGAACCGCTAGCGGCTAATATCAGACACACGTCTGAGATAACCGGACACTGACTATAAGATTTCTCTGTTCGCAGATGACGTCATACTAACATTGACTAAGCCCCTGACATCCCTTACAGGTTTATATGATATTCTGCAGAGGTTCTCCCTAGTGTCGGGCTATAAGATAAATATGGAAAAAAGTGAGGCAATGGCCATAGCTTTACCAGCCCACACGAAAAAATTAATTGAATTAAACTTTTCATTCTCCTGGGTAAAGTCACATGTTAAATATCTAGGTATTAAGCTATCAACGCAATATACTGACTTGTATAAGATAAATTATCTTCCCCTATATAAAGAGCTACGGGCAGATATCACTAAATGGAGACTATTAAACTTTTCCTGGTACGGCAGAATATCTGCCATAAAAATGAACTTCCTGCCTAGGATCCTGTACCTGTTTCGGACTCTACCTGTCCCAATCCAAAAGTCTGATCTCAAAACCCTACAGTCAGAGATCAACCTCTTTATAAATGGCAAGAAACAGGCGAGAATCCCTCATACAACATTAACAAGACATAGGCAGCTAGGGGGTGTAGGGGTACCTAACTTACTGGATTATTATGAAGCAGCTAGATTAGCCCAAAATGCTTTGCTGAGCTCTCCAGTAAGAGATGTGGTGTGGAAGGTACTGGAGACAGAAATAGGAAACCTGGATTCACCAGATGACCTGATTTGGGATAGATCACAATACCAACGCCAAATTAAGCAATGCTCCCCCATCACCACACTTTCACTTAATCATTGGAAGACAGTGGCACTTAGGAAGGGTGGGATGCCAGAATTTTCCTCCAAGATGCCAATTAAATATCTTATCCCGACTGACTACCGAAAACAGCTAGATAAATGGGAAAACAAAGGTCTTTACAGGGTGGGAGACCTCTTAATAAATGGCAAACCACTGACTTTCAATCAGACGCAAGATAAACTAATGCCTTATCCCCTTAAGTGGTATTTATATCTACAAATCATGTCTGCCCTGAATAAATTCTTACCAAACATTAGTAAACAACCCAGCACTACACTGGAGAGGCTCTGCAGCATCCCGGTAAGACCTAAACAATCGATTTCACAGCTATATTTAACACTGCAGGCTTCGAGGGAGAGCACTAGAACACCTACTATGCTTAGATGGGAGGCAGACACAAACACGACAATGGAGATAGCAGAGTGGCAGGATTTATTTAATTCCTCTTGCAAAGGATTAATTAGTGCTGACTTACGAGAAAATAGCCTCAAAGTCATCTTTCGATGGTATTTAACACCACTTAGAACATCCCACTACACAAAGGGTGGGAACAGTAACTGTTACAGGGGATGTAACTCAACCGGAACTTATATACACATGTGGTGGGAATGCCCCAGAGTAGCACACATCTGGACCAAACTCTCAGCTCACCTGAGTTTTCTTTTAGAAGAGCAAATACTGTTAACTATATCTCAGGGATTATTAAATGCTCCATTACCAAATTTTAATAAACATGTTAATACTCTCATTAGAATACTATGCACGGTCACGAGGGTTAGTATCGCTAGACACTGGAGGGAGGGAGTACCGACATGGAATGAAATACTAGAAAGATTTAAAATGACATACTCCTTACATGAAACGGCAGCAATGATATTGGGCACGGTTGACACATTTCACAAAATCTGGTTTTACTGGATTATGCATCAGACTTAGCCAATTTCACTTGGATGCCACAGATGCGGATAAGAGTACAGTCTGGAGGCATGCTAGTCTATACATGAAGTAGCTGAGGATGTCAGAGTAGGCCAGGTAATGATGGTCCTCCATCAGTGGTGAAGAGAGACACACTAGAAGAATGAGTCATAAGAGATTATATTGATACTTGATTAATAGATCCTAAAAGACCAAATGCTAGGTTTGTTTGTTCAGTTATTTTTTGTTCGATTAATTTAATTTTTTCTTAGTATAAAGAAAATGAGTTATATGCTGAATGTCTTTCATGGGAAAGATATCAGGTATGAGATATCAGTTTCAAAAACTTACTATATATATAGGATATCAGTGACAGACTTGTAAACTTGAAAACGAAATGCACTAAATTTTGTATGTCAATGCCTGAAAAGACGATTTTGTAAACTATTGTATGAGACATGTGTTATGTTGGAAAATGTTATCTCAATAAAAACTATTTTAACATAAAAGGGCCTTTTGCAGGGCATTGTCACAAAGTAATCAGCTCTTTTACCTGTAATCTAATCCCCCTACACCGCCACCACCTATTTAAACTATATTACCCCCTAATATGATGCCCCTACACCGCCGCCACCTATTTAAACTATATTACCCCCTAATATGATCCCTCTACACCGCCGCCACCTATTTAAACTATATTAACCCCTAATGTGAGCCCCCTACACCGCCGCCACCTATATTATATGTACTACCCCCTAATCTGACCCCCTTACACCGCCGCCACCTATATTAAAATTTTTAACCCCTAATCTAATCCCCCTATACCGCCGCCACCTATATTAAATTTATTAACCCCCAAAATACTAAAATTTTCCTACCACTAAACCTAAGTCTAACCCTACAAATTGCCCTGAAAAGGGCCTTTTGCTTGGTATTGCAAGTAACCAGCTCTATTACCAGCCCTTAAAAGGGCCTTTTGCGGGGCATTGCCCCAAAGTAACCAGCTCTTTTACCAGCCCTTAAAAGGGCCTTTTGCGGGGCATTGTCACAAAGTAATCAGCTCTTTTACATGTAATCTAATCCCCCTACACCGCCGCCACCTATAATAAATGTATTACCCCCTAATCTAATCCCCCTACACCGCCGCCACCTATATTAAATATATTAACCCCTAATCTGAGCCCCCTACACCGCCGCCACCTATATTAACTATATTAACCCTAATTATATTAGGGTTAATATAGTTAATATAGTTATTATATTATATATATTAACTATATTAACCCTAATTATATTAGGGTTAATATAGTTAATATAGTTATTATATTATATATATTAACTATATTAACCCTATCTAATTCTAACACCCCTAACTTAATTATTATTAAAATAAATCTAAATAATATTAATAATATTAACTAAATTATTCCTATTTAAAACTAAATACTTACCTATAAAATAAACCATAAGATAGCTACAATATAATTAATAATTACATTGTAGCTATTTTAGGGTTTATATTTATTTTACAGGTAACTTGGTATTTATTTTAACTAGGTACAATAGCTATTAAATAGTTAATAACTATTTAATAGCTACCTAGTTAAAATAAGTACCAAATTACCTGTAAAATAAATCCTAACCTAAGTTACAAATACACCTACACTATCAATAAATTAAATAAACTACAAATATCTAAACTAAAATACAATTAAATACACTAAACTAAATTACAAAAAAAACAAACACTAAATTACAAAAAATAAAAAAAAGATTACAAGAATTTTAAGATAATTACACCTAATCTAAGCCCCCTAGTAAAATAACAAAGCCCCCAAAATAAAAAAAATTCCCTACCCTAATCTAAATTACAAAAAGTAATCAGCTCTATTACCAGCCCTTAAAAGGGCCTTTTGTGGGGCATTGCCCCAAAGTAATCAGCTCTTTCACCTGTAAAAAAAAAGAACAACCCCCCCATTACAACCCACCACCCACATACCCCTACTCTAACCCACCCAATCCCCCCTTAAAAAAAGCTAAGTCTAACCCCCAAGTGCTCTTTACCTGTCCTGAAGACCGGCGGAGAAGGTCCTGTTCCAGGCGGAGAAGTCTTCTTCCAGGCGGCGACCTCTTCTTCTTCCAGGATCCAGCCGGCGCGGAGCAGAGGAGTTTAAGACCGATGACCGCGGAGCTGAAGACCGTCCATCTGGAACTGAAGACCAGCGATGCTGGAACTGAAGATCAGCGACGCTGGAACTGAAGACCGGAGCTGGAGAGTGGAGGATCTTCTTCATACGATCGCCGCCGTACACTGAATAGGAATTCAAGGTACGCGATTAAAAATGGCGTCCCTTGAATTCCTATTGGCTGATTTGAGCCTTCAAATTCAAATCAGCCAATCGGATGCGAGCTACTTTAATAGCCAATAGAATTACAGTAGCTCTTATTCTATTGGCTATTCAAATCAGCCAATAGAATTAAAGTAACTCGCATCCGATTGGCTGATTTGAATTTGAAGGCTCAAATCAGCCAATAGGAATTCAAGGGACGCCATTTTTAATCGCGTACCTTGAATTCCAATTCAGTGTATGGTGGCGATCGTATGAAGAGGATCCTCCACGCTCCAGCTCTGGTCTTCAGTTCCAGCGTCGCCGATCTTCAGTTCCAGCATCGCCAGTCTTCAGTTCCAGATGGACGGTCTTCAGCTCCGCGGTCATCGGTCTTTAACTCCTACGCTCCGCGCCGGCTGGATCCTGGAAGAAGAAGAGGTCGCCCCCTGGAAGAAGACTTCTCCGCCTGGAACAGGACCTTCTCCGCCGGTCTTCAGGACAGGTAAGGAGCACTTGGGGGTTAGACTTAGCTTTTTTTAAGGGGGGATTGGGTGGGTTAGAGTAGGGGTATGTGGGTGGTGGGTTGTAATGTAGGGTTTGTTCTTTTTTTTTACAGGTAAAAGAGCTGATTACTTTGGGGCAATGCCCCACAAAAGGCCCTTTTAAGGGCTGGTAATATAGCTGATTACTTTTTGTAATTTAGATTAGGGTAGGGAATTTTTTTTATTTTGGGGGCTTTGTTTTTTTATTAGGGGGCTTAGATTAGGTGTAATTAGCTTAAAATTCTTGTAATCTTTTTTTTATTTTTTGTAATTTAGTTTATTGTATTTAATTGTATTTTAGTTTAGATATTTGTAGTTTATTTAATTTATTGATAGTGTAGGTGTATTTGTAACTTAGGTTAGGATTTATTTTACAGGTAATTTGGTAATTATTTTAACTAGGTAGCTATTAAATAGTTATTAACTATTTAATAGCTATTGTACATAGTTAAAATAAATACCAAGTTACCTGTAAAATAAATATAAACCCTAAAATAGCTACAATGTAATTATTAATTATATTGTAGCTATCTTAGGGTTTATTTTATAGGTAAGTATTTAGTTTTAAATAGGAATAATTTAGTTAATATTATTAATATTATTTAGATTTATTTTAATAATAATTAAGTTAGGGGTGTTAGAGTTAGATAGGGTTAATATATATAATATATTAACTATATTAACTATATTAACCCTAATATAATTAGGGTTAATATAGTTAATATATATAATATAATAACTATATTAACTACATTAACTCTAATATTATTAAGGTTAATATAGTTAATATAGGTGGCGGCGGAGTAGGGGGCTCAGATTAGGGGGTTAATATATTTAATATAGGTGGCGGCGGTGTAGGGGGATTAGATTAGGGGGTAATACATTTATTATAGGTGGCGGCGGTGTAGGGGGATTAGATTACATGTAAAAGAGCTGATTACTTTGTGACAATGCCCCGCAAAAGGCCCTTTTAAGGGCTGGTAAAAGAGCTGGTTACTTTGGGGCAATGCCCCGCAAAAGGCCCTTTTAAGGGCTGGTAATAGAGCTGGTTACTTTGGGGCAATGCCACGCAAAAGGCCCTTTTCAGGGCTATTTGTAGGGTTAGACTTAGGTTTAGTGGTAGGGAAATTTTAGAATTTTAGGGGTTAATAAATTTAATGGAGGTGGCGGCAGTATAGGGGGATTAGATTAGGGGTTAATAATTTTAATATAGGTGGCGGCGGTGTAAGGGGGTCAGATTAGGGGGTAGTACATATAATATAGGTGGCGGCGGTGTAGGGGGCTCACATTAGGAGTTAATATAGTTTAAATAGGTGGCGGTGGTGTAGGGGGATCATATTAGGGGGTAACATAGTTTAAATAGGTGGCGGCGGTGTAGGGGGATTATATAAGGGGGTAATATAGTTTAAAAAGGTGGCGGCGGTGTAGGGGGATCATATTAGGGGTAATATAGTTAATGTAGGTGGCAGCGGTGTAGGGGGCTCACATTAGGGGGTAAAACATTTAATGTAGCTGGCGGCGGTGTAGGGGGGTCAGATTAGGGGGTAAGACATATGTAGCTGGCGGCGGGGTCCGGGAGCGGCGGTTTAGGGGTTAATATATTTATTATTAGGAGTGAGAGGGGGGATTGTGGATAGAGGGGTATACGTGTCAGGCTATGTTTGAAAGGCGTGTTAGACAGTACGGGAGATTTTATAACTTGTTTTTCAGACTTACGGCACTTTAGCATCTGACGGCGCAATATATAAGATAGCTCGAGTTGCGAGCTGAAACTACGGGCGGCGCAGGTTTCTATGCTTGCGCCGAAACCTGTGCAGTATATCGGATCGCGCCCCATATATTTTTCACAGCTAGTCAGTGCTAGTTCCTGTGTGCCACATAGATAACATTGTGCTCATTCCCGTTGAATTACCTATGAGTCAGCACTGATTGGGTAAAATGCAAGTCTGTCAAAATAGCTGAAATAAGGGGGCAGTCTGCAGAGACTTATATACAAGGTTATCACAAAGGTAAAAAGTGTATTAATATAGCCGTGTTGGTTATGCAAAACAGGGGAATGGGTAATAAAGAGATTATCTATCTTTTTAAATAATAACAATTCTGGAGTGGACTGTCCCTTTAAGTATGATGGAGGTACTCCAGCCTCTCTTGAAAGAATGTGTATTGGTATTTTAACGCATAAAGTTTAATGCCTATTCAACTATGATCAGCCCAAAGTCCATGTTGTAAAATTACTCCCACACACCTCCCACACACACACGTTTCTGAAACATATGCAGTGATTTCATTTTCTGAAATATTGAGAGTTATGCACCGGATATAATTTCTTGGAGATGAATTACTTAATTCTGCAGTTTTATATTTTCACATTTCTCATCATTTTGCGGTTTAATTCCTTATAATGTTGTCTTATACTCTAATTTAGTATTCTACTTTCACCATAAGTATCTTCTTTTTATAAATACTCCATATTGGAATATTTGCTTAAAGAATCTGGATCAATGGACCTGATAAATAAATGTAGAAATTATTTTCTGTAGATACTTTTCAGTCACCTTCATATTTGTTCTTATGCTTTAGAGCCCCATAGTGTTAGATTTGAGTATTTCAACAATGTTGTACATATTTAAAGTGAAAATCAATCCTAGCGTTTGTAAAACGCTAGGATTGACCATTGAAACAAATAAAGTGGACTTTCATTCATGAAGTATAAGATATTTCATGTAGAAAGTTACTTTATTTGTTTCAATCGATAGCCATTCTTAGCTGCTACTGCAGCCCACAGCTAAAAATTTTTTTGCTAAGAGGTGACGTTTTCACCTCTTAGCCAATAGCTGTGCAGTAAATCCGGCTCCCATGAGTGCCAAGCCGGATTAACCGCATGGCTATTGGCTAAGAGGTGAAAACGTCACCTCTTAGCAAAACAAATTTTTAGCTGTGGGCTGCAGTAGCAGCTAAGAACGGCGATCGATTGAAACAAATAACGGAGCTTTCTACAAGAAGTATCTTTTATACTTCACAAATGAAAGTCCCCTTTATTTGTTTTAATAGTCAATCCTAGCGTTTGTAAAATGCTAGGATTGACTTTCACTTTAATGATCAATCACATATTCAATCTATCAACTATTTCCTCCAAAAATTGCTTTTTGCTTTACTGTGGAATTGGTCAGCCTGTTTTTGAGTGATCAAAATGGATCAATGCATTAAAAGCTCGCAGCGCTGAACATATTTTCACTAGAAAAGTTTCTGAAAAGGCCTTTTCATGTGTTAAAGGGACAGTCTACGCCTGAATTTTATTGTTTTAAATGATAGATAATCCCTTTATTACCCATTCCCAAGTTTTGCATAACCAACAAAGTTATATTAATATACTTTTTACCTCTGTGATTACCGTGTATCTAAGCATCTTCTGACAGCCCCCTGATCACATGACTTTTTCTTTATTATCTATTGACTTTCATTTTAGCCAATTAGTGCTGTGTTGTGCTGACTCTTAAATAACTCCCTGGGTGTGAGCACAATGTTATTTATATGACCCACATGAACTAGCAGTCTCCTGTTGTTAAAAGCAAATAAAAAAGGCATGTGCTAAGAGACTGTCTATAGTGGCTTGGAAGCAGGTAGAAATTTAGAGGTTTAAATGTTATAAAGTATATTAATATAACAATGTTGGTTGTACGAAGCTGGGAAATAGGTAGTAAAGGCGTTAACTATTTTTTTAAACAATAAAAAGTTTTGTGTAGACTGTCCCTTTAAGTACTTGTCATCAGGATAGAAACTGGGAGGTCACCGGAAACTGACATATACACTAGCTCTTTCACACCTCTTAGCATTACAGTAAAGTTCTTTGAATTAACCCCTTTGTTCAGTGTGTAAAGGAAATGCTAATTTACATATGTGAGATTAACCTATTGCAATCCAATTCCACCGACAGCACTGCTAAACCATATGAATGCCATTTGTATGTAACATGATGGCCACACTGGTAAGATTGATCTATCACTATATTGCATCTTAAAATATTTTAAAAGTGTTGTTGTTTTTTTTACAATATTTACATTAATTGATTTAAAAGCACCATTTTCTGGTTTGACATCATCTACATGTGAAAACAAGAAGCCTTTTGGATTAATTGCCTGACAAACCTTCACATGCTTTTGGGCCTCCAAAATAAACGGATGGCACCAGGAGATTGTTTGATGTTTCAGGCTCAGATGTTAACAGACGACACTCAATGACTCACAATTCTTTCTTGTGATGTCACTGGATTTGTTGATCTTAGTTATGTTTTGGCGTAATAGATGTCACCCATTGGGAATTTTTATCATCTTTATACATTGGTTCTTGTCATGCAATGTTGTGTACAAATTTAAAATCTTCAATAAAGATTTTCAGTTCCCCCCAAAAGAAGAAAAAAAAAAGAAAACAAGAAAAGGACTACAGGTACAAATCCGCAAATCTGGAATTCCAAAATCCAAACTTATTCTGAAATCCAAACTTTTAAATAATATTTAAAAAATAAAAAATGACTATTTTCCCTGGCCATACGTTGCAATCATCTCTGCCTGTAATCTTTGGTTTGGATTCTGTGTTCTAAAATGCAAATAATAGTATATATTTATTTAAAACAACAAATATTACCTTTCTGATTACAGTACTGTACTATCTTTCTAAGGGGGCTATGCATACAAAAGTATTAAAAATGATATAAAACTACCAGGCTTTAGGTTACATGTATAAGCTTAAAGGGACAGTCAACCCAAATTTTCAAATAGGTAATTCCTATAAAGTTGCTAACGATCCTTATTTTGCACTATAGCCTAATTTAGTAGCCTCAATCATTTCTAATCATTAGTACTTATTTTTTCTCTTGTAGCTGTTTAAAATGCCCGTCTGCCCCTCCCATATTTCGTCATCAGGATCGTCAGGATCTTCATTGTACAGCTCTAACTCTGCTAATTCTCGTCCGTCCACACTCCCGTGTTTTGCGCATGCGCAGTGCGCCGCTAATGCTGTAGGGGGAAGGTTTTAAAAGGGAACTCTAAATCCCTTCTCATGTTCCCAGATGTCTGATATTTCAGGTGTACCATTTACCAGTGTGCAGTCTGTGAAGTCTCTATGAAGGGATTTAGAGTTCCCTTTTAAAACCTTCCCCCTACAGCGTTAGCGGCGCACTGCGCATGCGCAAAACACGGGAGTGTGGACGGACAAGAATTAGCAGAGTTAGAGCTGGACAATGAAGATCCTGATGACGAAATATGGGAGGGGGCAGACGGGCATTTTAAACAGCTACAAGAGAGTATAAGTAAGTACTAATGCTTAGAAACGATTTAGGCTACTAAATTAGGCTATAGTGCAAAATAAGAATCGTTAGCAACTTTATAGGAATTACCTATTTGAAAATTTGGGTTGACTGTCCCTTTAATAATGACATGTAAATATTGCCTAAATTACATAAGATATTGTTGTTAACCTTAAAGGGACACTCAAGTAAAAATGAAACCTTCATGATTCAGATAGAGCATGCAATTTTAATCAACTTTCCAATTTACTTACATTAACAAAATGTGCACAGTCTTTTTATATTTAGTCTTTTGCAGTCACCAGCTCCTACTGATCATGTGCAAGAATTCACAAAATATACGTATACAGCGGAGGCTCCTCTATAGGAGCACAGGCACACGTGAACCCACCGAGAGAGAAAAAACAAAAAACTTTTTGGCTCAATAAATAGAATTTTTCCAATAGCCCCCTATTGGAAAAATTATATTTCGTCAGCCAAAAAGGTTCCAGGACAGTTTTTTTTTTTGCTGTTTTCACTTCTATCTGATGCACCGCATGTGCGATAGATAAAAGTATCGGCATCAAGCCCTTTGCACTAATTTTTATATTCCTGTAGCGCCGCCCCAACTCAGCCCCTATCTTTCTTAATCGCACAGATTTTGCTGTGCGAGTGAAAGCCAGCCATCACTGTGGAGCCGCAAGGCTCCTCCTCCCACACGCACGTACGTGATGAAAGTATGAGGGAGAAGTTGTGCACTTTTTTAAATTGTGCCTCTGGGGAAGAAACAGATTTAGTTATATCCACTCTGCTGACTCTTAGTCACACGTGAAGTAACTGACTGTAATCTGAATCAGAATTTTAACGATCGTCAGTTACTTCATGGGTAACAGTCAGCAGAGTGGCTATAACTAAATCTGTGTGTGTGAAGTTGAACACCAGATTGGCAAATTTATACCTCAAAAGAGCACAGACTGTCAATGTACTGTTTTATCAAGATACATTGCGGGGCAGTCACATGGGTTGCTGCAAACTGTATTCTCCGTGAGCGGTGTTATGTAGCTTCCTGAAAAATCTTCCCTACCTTCTGCTGTCACACGCTCACTGTCTGTCTCGTCTCCACTAGAAGGAGTAAGTTCAAAGTCCTAATCTTCTAGGTTAGTAAAGCTTGAATGAATGTTCAGTGTGGGAGAGGACATGATGGAAAATACCACAGCCATTTTTTAACTCCTCCTCTATAACTGTATAACTCATACACGGCATATGTGTAGTTAACTTTTTCCATGACTACTAAACTCTGAGCAAAAGTACAGAACAAAGGAATGTGTAAGGTATTATTTATTAATGCCCTACACTACTATAGATCATAGAGAGTGTGGTGTTCTTCTAATAGCTGCAGGTACTGTCTTCCGTAGCTACATTGGTAAGGAACTCCCACATCTGTCTCTCATTCTAAACTTCCCTCCCCCGTGTCTCTCCAGCAGTCAGTGAGAGGCTGAGAGCAGGTTCTGCTACTAGGAATAGAAAGGGGAGTGTGTGGCTGCAGCCTTTAATGTGAGCGGGTTAGAGGCATAACTAGAAACCGCAAGGCCCCCCTACATTTAACACAGGAAACAAAATGTGAATCAGATTACGTCTGCAAAAAGGGGTACCCTGTGCTCACAGTCTGGGGGATGGTCTGACCCCCTATTACTGTATATAGTGACACTGTTTAACCCACTAGTACTGTATATAGTGAGTAAGTGACATAGGCCCCTATTTATCATAGGTCTTGCGGGCCTGATCCGACAGTGCGGATCAAGTCCGCAAGACCTCGCTAAATGCGGAGAGCAATACGCTCTCTGCATTTATCATTGCACCAGCAGCTCACAAGAGCTGCTGGTGCAACGGCACCCCCTGCTGACTCGCAGCCAATCGGCCGCCAGCAGGGAGGTGTCAATCAACCCGATCGTATTCGATCGGGTTGACTTCCGCCGATTCCTGTCCGCCTCATAAGAGCAGGCGCTGCTTCATAACTTGTGTTTCTGGCGAGTCTGAAGACTCACCAGAAACACGGCCCTTCAAGCTCCGTACGGAGCTTGATAAATATGGGCCATAGTCTTTAATCTGCCGATGAGGAGACTGGCCTGACCCTACCCGCCCCAGTACTTTATAAAGTGACCACAGTAGTCTGTGACATGGTCCAGCCCCCCATACCGTATATAGTGGTACTGTATAGTGACACTGTTAACTCCCCCATGCTGTAGTAACAAGGTCTGTAATTTGCTGGTTCCACAAACATACACACACACATACATGCATAAATACACACACAGTCACATACATACATACATACATACACACATGCACACACACACATACATGTATAAATACACACACAGTCACATACATACATACACACACATACATGCATAAATACACACAAAGTCACATACATACATACACACATACACACACACATACATGCATAAATACACACACAGTCACATACATATATATATACACACATACATGCATAAATACACACACAGTCACATACATACATACACACATACATGCATAAATACACACACAGTCACATACAAACATACATACATACACACATACACACACACACATACATGCATAAATACACACACAGTCACATACATACATACACACATGCACACACACACATACATGCATAAATACACACACAGTCACATACATACATACATTCATAAATACACACACAGTCAAATACATACATACACACACACACATACATGCATAAATACACACACAGTCACATACATACACACATGCACACACAAACACACACACATACATGCATAAATACACACACAGTCATATACATACATATACACATACACACACACACACATAAACACCAATAGGTAAAACAGAAACACTAACCCCTGTAGTCAGAGACAGAGACACTAGTGAAGCATCACGTCACACTCACATGATATCAGTGCAGGCAGTGGCAGGTCAAGGTTTTTTATTGAAACATTTTTTTATTTATTTTTTTAAGCTGGGCCCCCACTTTTGGGGGCCCAGTCGCAGTTGCGACCTCTGCACCCCCTGTAGTTCCTTCCCTGGAGCGGGTGTCTTCTAGCATTTACTCTTCATCTTATCTGAAGTTCTGCACTAATCATAAGGCTGTTGAAATGTTTATAGAATTGTCACGTATTGTATTTATTTTATATTTCATGAAAAATATTTTTTTGTCTCTGAGGACCTCTAGTGGTCATTTGTAGTATAACTTCTCTGACAGTAAACCTAATTGTAACCTATCTATTTTATTTTTATGTCAACCTGGTGTCAATTTCAAAAAATATTGGAGGAGAAGAGAGGGGAAAAAAAAGATTGTTAAGAGTCTTTATGCGGTTTATTAACTAGTGTCACTGTTAAAGAAATATATCTAACTGCGCCATCTGCCCTATTATACCTTTAAGACAAGATTTTATCTTAAAATTCTACACTTGATTGAATTGTTTTTATTATTCATGCAAATGACCATTTGCATATTATTTTGTACAAATCTCTACTGTTTCCCAGCTGACAGCAAGCTAATAAGATAATAATAATAATAATAACAATAAATAATAATAATTAAAAAAACATTTCAAATATATAAATTACTGTGGTGGCCCCTGACTGCTAAATCATTCTGTTTGGGATTACGGACAAAGATGAGGATCCTAACTAACCAGGGGGAGCAGGTAAGGGCTGCAAAACACAAAAAAATATATCTTTATTTATCAAATCTTAAAACCATGCACAAACAGAAGGAGAAGGAAAAATCCTTACGCGTTTCGTGCTGAGTGGCACTTATTCATAGAATCCTTTGATTTTGCATAAGATCCTAAGTTTTGTGTATGGTTTTAAGGTTTGGTAAATAAAGATATATATTTTAATGATTATTTTGACGGCTTGCTTGGCTCCTTTGTTGTAGCACATAGCGCTGCATTGTTTTGCCTCGTTTCCAGTTACAAGCCTCCCGTGGATGAATGAAGATCATAAACGGACCTGAAGCAACACTACTTGTTTTGTTTAGCTCCCAAAACACGTTCACAAATGTGTGATCTGATTTGAACATCTCCCTTACAGATACAATAATACAAGAGAGCAGATTAATGTTTTACAGTTTCAGTAATTATAAAATCCAGTATAAGAAGATGACATAAGACCGTCTAATAAAAAAAATGTAGTCCTCTTCTCCAAATGTAGAGCACACCAAAGCAGAAAACTGTGCTATTAAATCAAATTAATATCAGTATTGTTAAAAATGTTAATATAGTACCTGAGCAAACACACACCAGTATGCCCATTATACCTATATCCAAATGGCATTCAGATGGTTTAGCTGTGGTTTAGAGCCGGCTTATGGAGACGCCTGTACTGGTAGTGACAATCATGACCGTGCGAGTGTGACTTAGAAACAAACATTAACAGAAAGAAATTGATGCAAGCCAATTCTAGCTGCTGGGTTCCTGATCTCACTTTTCCTGCAGATCCCCTTAGCTCAGTGGTTCCCAAACAGTGGTATGCGCCTCCCCAGGGGGGCGCCAGAGAACTTGAGGGGAGGCACAGAAACAGAAGAGGAAGTGGTTTTTTTTTTTTTTTTTTTTATAAATTAGGGGGTGTTGAGTCCCCAAGACTCCCATGGATCCCTGTGAGCTACCAGCTGCATGCTACAGCCAGTCACACCTTAAATTTATCACTGTACAACTGGATCCTTATTGGGCTGTGTGGATGGATCCTTAGGAGGCTGCACGGCTGTTCCAGAGTAAAGCTCAACCAAAGAAGGATAGGGCCTGTGCACAAACAGTGTGTTATAACAACTCTGCCTAAGGCATAGCCTTCTGCTAACTGCAACCACTGGTGGAGAGAGCGTGGCGGCCTTATACTGATGCGCTGGACATTGGAGGCGCTTGGAGAGCGAGAGGTGAGCACTGTATCTTTTGTGGGGATATGCAAAGAACAAAATTAATGAGGATAACAGTACTGACAGTGCAGGAAGCAAAACGTACAGAGAATGCTGACGAGGACAGGGAAGAAATGAAAAGTCAACAGTGGGATCATAACGAGGCAGCTTGGCTTCATAGATTAATCATACTGCTTTACTTGCACTGCTAACTGATGAACTGCGGCTCTGCTGTTTAAAATAAAACAACGCTGCATTACTTTTGATGCTGACGTAGCCTTGCTTTTTAAACTACTAACTGCACTTGTTTATGCTGCTAACTGATGAATTTTTGCAATTGTGCATGCACTTTACATGACTGATTGCCGCTAGTTTGTATCAACTTTTATTTCCTGCTGGGCTATGTATCTGAATGATATGATCCTTAAAGGGACAGTCAAGTCAAAATTAAACTTTCATGATTCAGATAGGGCATGCAATTTTAAGAAACAGCTTTCCAATTAACTTTTATCATCAAATTTGCTTTGTTCTTCGGTATTCTTTTTTGAAAGCGAAACCTAAGTAGGCTCAATCTGATTTCTAAATCTTTGAAGGCCACCTCTTATCTCAGTGCATTTTGACAGTTTGTTCACAGTTAGACAGTGCTAGTTCATGTGAGTCATATAGATAACATTGTGCTAACTCTGTAGAGTTAGCACTGATTGGCTAAAATGCATGTCTGTCAAAATAACTTGGATAATGGGGCAGTTCTGCAGAGGGTTAGATACAAGGTAATCGCAGAGGTAAAAAGTATATTAATATAACAGTGATAGTTATGCAAAACTGGGGAATGGGTAATAAAGGGATTATCTATCTTTTAAAACAATAACATTCAAGTAGACTGTCCCTTTAAGCTACGCTGGAATCCACTACATAGGGGTACCCACTTAAGGACTAAATTACGAATTGAGTGCAAAATATTGCTTCCGCAAAATCGTTATTTGCGCTCGAGTAATATCAGCACACGCAAATGTGCGCTGGTATTATAAGTGCATTATAGCCCTTTGCCATTAAGCAGATAAAAACATGATAAAACATATTTATGCAATATTTATATTTAATAAATATTTTAACTATGTATTTACTGTAAATTTTTCCCATTTATTAATGCTATGTTGTTTGCGTGATGGGTGTTTGTTTTTTTCTCAACAATTTTTTTTTTCTATTGTCTACTATGGGGAATGCGAAAACGCTCGATCTCGGGTGTTAGTTTTTTTTATTCTCAATTGATCTCTATTGGGGAATACATGCACGCACACATGAAAACTTAAAGGGACAGTAAACATTAAAAAAAAACTTAACTATTTAAAAATATACCTTTAATAATCCTAGATTTAAATATTTCAAACTCTTTTTAATTTTAAATTTTATAAATATTATCTTTTTTTTTTTTTAATTAGAACGTTTTTAAGACTGCCCCTCACTAAACCTGCTTCTGCCTGTCATTACCTCTTCCACTAATCTCTATTAATCGGTCGAGTCATTTGATTATTATGTAGGCGCGTGTTTTTTCTCAAAACATAGAAACTTCTGAAAAATTAGATCCGGCACAGCAGAGAATCAAAACGGACCGCAGGTGCATCAGGCATAGAAGAAAAAGCTAAAAAAATATATTTAATATTTATAATAACTATTTTTACATTTATATTATCTTTTAAATATATTTTTATTTTTATTGACCACATGCCTTCAGCGATTTTTAATTAATTCATCATTTTTTTAATAGTTTATATATCAATCATATTTATTATTCTTTATGAAAGCTAAAAAAAAAAAATGATGATAAGACCTTCCTGATTTCCTTTGACAATCTCTTCAATCATGAAACGTCTGATCACCATTTTTTTTTTTAGCGTGCACAACGAATAATAATTATGATTTATTTATGAAGCGGTAGTAAATGAAAATAGTATTGTGGTGTTTTATTGTTTTTGAAGCAAAGAACTTGTGCTCCGGGAGAATATCTTGCTGGACTCTCTCTACCTTTACAAACTGGCAGCGATTGTCACTATTCCAGTTCCTGGGAGTTCCTCTACTGCGATTCCTACTCACCCTCTCTAATCTATCACTGTCACTAAAAGATATGCTAGGTTGAGTAGGGACCGCGGCAGAGGGAAATGGAGGGCTAGCCGGGGAAGACCAATCAATATTTTTGGAAGCGCTCTGTCATACAAATCAGAGTGGGAGGGAGGAGCTCCCACCCGTAGCTTCATATTTGAAGTCTGTTATTGAAGAATTGGTGATTTCCGGAGCAGCTCTTCCAGCATCTTTGTATTTCTCCCCAAATGGATGGTAGACCGTCAGTTCTTCTCTTTATCCCCCCTCCGTCTCTGTTCTCCTCCTGCATCACTCTTTTCCCTATGTCTCTCTCTGCGCCCCCCACCTGTCTCACTCTGCGCCCCCCACTTGTCTCACTCTGCGCCCCCCACTTGTCTCACTCTGCGCCCCCCACCTGTCTCACTCGGCGCCCCCCACCTGTCTCACTCGGCGCCCCCCACCTGTCTCACTCTGCGCCCCCCACCTGTCTCACTTGGCGCCCCCCACCTGTCTCTCTCTGCGCCCCCCCCATGTCTCTCTGCCCCCCTGTCTCTCTCTTTTAGGAGAGGAGGGATATAATCAGACAACTTCCTTCACTCAGTTTACAAAAACAGCAAAACTATAGGAACAAAAGGATGGTCACTAATAGCTCTTGTTGGGAAAGTCCCTGTGATGAATTTTAGCAACTACAAAACCCTCATCGTATCGCATCGTATTTCAGTGTCTAAAGCCAGCACATTCCCACTCTTTACATGTGGTCATTTTGTGAGTTACACTGATTGAAGTTACAGCACAGAAACAAAAAAAAGGGGGCGTGGCTCTCTTAGTAAAGCGCGGCATCGATATAAAACATTTAGAAACAGTGAAGGAGGCGGGCTAACGTTAGTGATTGACATATCATTTTGTTAAATAAAAATAAATAAAATTATACATAAATAAAAGTTTAGTTTATTATTGCATTACATTTTAAGTATAAAAAATGGATTTTAAATATAAATATGTTAATTGATTTGATGCAAAAAAGCAATGTTTACTGACCCTTTAACTTTGTTTTTTCGCGCTATTTGGGTTAACACTAGCGCAAAATCCTTTTGTTTGGAAAATGACACATTTTGAAAGAAATATGATCCATCACTCAAAAGAATAGTTTTTTGTTCTTTTCCCAGTGACTGTTCTCTTACATGTGTGAAGTTATTTTAGGTAAAGTTGAATCATATCCCTGTTTAAGAAATTTAAATTCCTACATGGCTCCCTGATATTAAGAGGTTCCTGTGATCCTACTGGGGAAGAGGATAATCGTTTCTTTGAAAAGATTGGCCTTATGCCTCTCTAGTATGAAAAGGGTGCAAGTTATACTAGTCTTTAAAAGAAAAAACACTGAACTATTTCCCAAAATGAATACACTGTATCTGTGTCAGACACAGGCTTAAGGGAATAAGTGATGTGTTTGAATTTACTAAACCAGGGGAACTGTATTCATTCAGAGGTAAGTCAGGTGTAGTAGTTGTGTATACAAATATATGCAAAGTTCCAATGAATCCTGTAACCCCTATTTTTTCACAGCCCCTTTATTTATCAGTCAGTAAAGTAAAATCCCACTGTATCGATATGTAGTGGTAATTTTTGTAATGGAAGTCCAATCAAACACATCAAATTACAAGAAACTCACTCACCCTCCTTCTTTCGTATAGGGTCCTGGAAAATAGCATCGCTGTAAATCACTGCATAGTTGAAAATACCTTCTGTAGTATATGCGATGTTTGGTACATCCAGTGAGAGAGAGTGCTTGTAATGCTGCTGGGAGCGGTTTGAAGCCTGGGCAAACCGCCAAACAATGATACAATCAAAATACTTCCACACAGGTGAAAAAGGTTCCAGCAGTAAATGGATCGAGAAAAAGAGGTTTAAAAGTACAGTGGGACCTCGGTTAACGCGCGCCTCGGTAAACGAAAAATCGGTTTACGAATTAAAATTTCTGAGAAAAAATGCCTCGGTTTACGAATTTTTCCCGCAATACGAAAAAAAGTGTCCTGGTTTATAGATCCGCCCCCCTGCCCCATGCGTGATTTGGAGCCATTGGCAGAAGATTTTGGAGCCTTTTGGAGCAGTTTTTGGAGCAGTTTTTGGAGCCTTTTTGGTGCATCTCAAGAAGTGGAAAGGTAGGGAGCTGAGCTTGGTTGTTTGCATGCCTTTTACTGTGTGTTCTGCATTCTGGGGGTGATTTCCATGCCAGCTCATGTGCTGTGCATGCCTGTTACAGCTCATCTGCTGTGCATGGCTGTTACAGCTCATCTGCTGTGCATGCCTGTTACAGCTCATCTGCTGTGCATGGCTGTTACAGCTCATCTGCTGTGCATGGCTGTTACAGCTCATCTGCTGTGCATGGCTGTTACAGCTCATCTGCTGTGCATGCCTGTTACAGCTCATCTGCTGTGCATGCCTGTTACAGCTCATCTGCTGTGCATGCCTGTTACAGCTCATCTGCTGTGCATGCCTGTTACAGCTCATCTGCTGTGCATGCCTGTTACAGCTCATCTGCTGTGCATGCCTGTTACAGCTCATCTGCTGTGCATGCCTGTTATAGCTCATCTGCTGTGCATGCCTGTTACAGCTCATCTGCTGTGCATGCCTGTTACAGCTCATCTGCTGTGCATGCCTTTTAGTGTGGTTTCCATGCCAGCTCATGTGCTGTGCATGCCTTTTTTGCATTGTGGGGTTGTTTTTCCATGCCAGCTCATGTGGGTGTAAAGCATTTTTAATTTTTTTTGCATACTTAGGGACGGTGGTGTCATGGCACCCAAGAAAGCAGCGGAAGCTGGGAAGAGGAAGAAGGAGATGATTCTGCTTGAGGACAAGAAGGAAATCATCAGGAAGCATGAAGGAGGAATGCGATTGACTGACCTTGCCAAAGAGTATGGAAGGAGTGCATCCACAATCGGTACAATCCTAAAAATGAAAGAGAAGATTACTGGGAGAGATGCAGCCAAGGGAGTCACCCGGGTCTCCAAGCAACGGCCAACTGTTCTGGAGGAGGTCGAGAAGTTGCTCCTGCTCTGGATTGAACAGAAGCAGCGTGCAGGGGACTCAGTGACCAAGGCGATCATCTGCGAAAAAGCCAAGGCCTTGCATGCTGACCTCCTCAAACAACAGCCAGGAACGTCAGCAGATGCAGAAGGCTTCAAGGCCAGCAGGGGGTGGTTCGAAAGGTTCAAGAACAGATCTGGCATCCACAGTGTGGTCAGGCATGGAGAGGCTGCAAGTTCCGATGTTGCTGCAGCTGAAGATTTTGCTACGGAGTTCCTGGAAGTCATAGTTTCAGAGGGCTACCTTCCTCAGCAGGTCTTCAACTGCGACGAGACTGGACTCTTCTGGAAGAGGATGCCAAAGCGTACCTTCATCACAGAACAGGAGACCTCATTGCCTGGCCACAAGCCGATGAAGGACCGTCTTACCCTCCTGTTCTGCGCCAATGCCAGTGGGGACCTTAAGATCAAGCCCCTGCTTGTCTACCATTCAGAGACCCCACGGGCCTTCAAGAAACACAAGGTGAACAAGGAGCAGTTGAGCGTTTTGTGGCAGTCTAACCCAAAGGCTTGGGTCACACGCCTCTTGTTTGTGAAGTGGGTCAATGCGGTTTTTGGTCCTGCTGTGAAGAAGTACCTTGTGGATAATAACCTGCCACTCAAGGCCATGCTGCTCATGGACAATGCTCCTGCCCATCCTCCAGGCCTCGAGGAAGACTTGCTGGAGGACTTTAATTTCATCAAGGTCATGTTCCTTCCGCCTAACACCACCCCACTACTCCAGCCAATGGACCAGCAGGTCATCTCCAATTTTAAAAAAATCTACACAAGGGAGCTTTTCCAGCGATGCTTTGAGATGACAGATCGCTCAAGCCTCACCCTCCATGAATTTTGGAGAGAGCATTTTGACATTGTGAGCTGTCTGCAGATTATCACCATTGCCTGGGCCGGGGTCAGCCAGACAAACCTAAATTCTGCTTGGCGCAACCTTTGGCCAGACTGTGTTGTAAAACCTGCCTCCAGTGCTTCTGCACCTGCACCAGAGTCAACAGTGTTGGAGGAAATTGTTTCCTTGGGGAGGACCATGGGCCTGGAGGTGACTGAGGAGGATGTCTACGAGCTGGTGGAGGAACACAACCGTGACCTAACCACCGAGGAGCTGGTGGAATTGCAGAAGGAGTCGATGGAGGAGCAGATCGCATTTGAGGAGGAGGAGGAAATGAGTGAGGAACAGCTCTCTTCCACGGAACTCAAGGAGGCATGCCAAATGTGGGTAAACCTACAGACTTTTGTACAGCAGCACCACCCAGATAAGGCTCTAGCCCACAGACTTGTGAGCAGTTTTGACACAGACATCATGTCCCCTTTCCGAGGGATGCTTAAAAGGCGCCAGAGGCAGCAGACAATGGAAAGGTTCCTACAAAAACAGCCTAGACATGAAGAAGAACCTGCTTGTGTTAGTGCTGCCCAATTGCCCTCGTCCTCCTCATCTTCCAAACAGTGTTGAAATTGTTTTGCTATTTTCCATGTTTTCCCTGTTGACGTGTTATTTATGTACAGTACAGTTAAAGTGTACTGTACCATGTTACCAACAGTCTGCCATGTTTTAAAAGTTGATGTGTGATGTTTTAAAACATAAAGTTGGATGTTTGAAATATTATGTACAGTATTTATGCCTTTAAAGTGCACTTTATAAAGAGTTTTAAACAGATAAAATACTGTGTTTGACTTTTTTTTCTCACCTCCGGAACGCATTAATTGGTTTTCAATGCATTCCTATGGGAAACCGTGTTTCGGTTTACGAATTTTTCGAAATACGAAACGTCCCGGAGAACGGATTAATTTCGTAAACCGAGGTCCCACTGTATATCCTTTATTAGTAGTATCCGGATACTAATAAAGGATATACTTTTAAACCTCTTTTTCTCGATCCATTTACTGCTGGAACCTTTTTCACCTGTGTGGAAGTATTTTGATTATACTAGTCTTTAGCAGATAAGCCCTGAATTCATGCTCTAAACATACGTCCATACTCCCTCTTTAAAACACAAAGGGCCAGATTACAAGTGGCGCAGTATTTAAGGCTCCCGCTCAAGCGCTAACTCCACTAGAAGTAATTTTTTTGCGCGCGTCGGGTAGCGCTCTTATTACAAGTTGAATGTACACAGTTTTGGCTTCTGTGCTAACCCAATGTGCTTAAAAAGACGAACTTAGAATATTGCATGCAGGATAACGTATTCCCCCATATAAGTCAATGGAGCAAAAAAGTGAAGAAAAAACCCCAAACTAATACCCTAACACGGTTGCATTTTCTCAAGTACGCTAACTTGACATGAAAATATAAATATTTCACATTTCAATGTTCTTCACATAGGAGAATATGTTCAAATTATTCATAAATAGATATTACTACCTATATCTGATGGTATTTTGCTGAAATATAGATCTATACCTATATATACAGACATGTGAAAAAGAAAGTAATTTACACAGTAAAGGAAATAAGTTTGGATCTCAGTCCACAAAACTTTAACAGTTCTCTTGAGGTGCTGCTTCTGTTCCTATTGGAGTCAGTAGAATCACTTACAGAAAACTTGTAATGGAGTGCTGCTGTCTGTTAGATAGATCTGGAAGAGACAGTGCATCTCCGATTCAAAGTTTTATTTATAGGGGGGGTGGAGCTAACCGCCATACTGATAGGACGCATGTAGAAGGAGCTCTGTGCTTCTCAGCATTAAAAAGTTAACTTTCTACTGCAGACCCGTTGCAAAACATTTATTGCCGGGGAGAGATTGACACCCTAAGTGACCTGAAGGCTCCAGATATTGATAGACCCATCACTACGGACTGAACTTGTGGTGAGACATTAGGGCCCTTCCTGCCTGCACCGGATCCCATATAATAAATTGGCCACTCGCCCCCTTACTCCGGAGGGTCGGGGCTCCGCTCCGGAGTGAGTATCTGGCCAGCAATAAACTCCCAGCACTCTGCATACGGACAGGAGACGTCCCCCTTCAAACCTACCAGAGGACCCCAATACTGGCTATCGGGAGGCAACTCGGACTTAGCAGATTCTAAAGTGCAGCCGTAAGTACCCTCAGCCATCAGGGCTCCTCCACTTATACCCGACAGCACTGATATAAAGAACATACCTCCCGCCTGCAGCCGCACACATTAGATCCCTACCGGGACGGCCTCTAGCTGCGAGCAGGTGACTTACCCCTCAGGCGACTACAGCTGATCGCCCCGGACCACTGCCCAACCCAGGAGGATAACTTGAGAGGCTAAGTGCATTCGGGTGGCCTCGCTGAGGGAATCAATTGAGAAAGCCCGGCAGACACAAATTGGCGCAAAGAGCCGCCATCTTTTCTCCCTCCCGGCTTCTTCCTCACGGAGCTTTGCGCTCACAGCTATTCAGGGATAGAGACTTGCTGTGAGTATCGATTACCTAATCCAGTAAGAGTTTTTACCCCTTCCTTGCCCATTCGTGACAAGGGAGATATTCTAGAAGTGGTCCCTTCACATCGCGACAGATACAACAGTGGGCCCCTGTAACTACTTGCACACACTGGTGACAAATTTATATATATCCCCTCTGCTGTTCCCCAGCCACTAACAAGGAGTTGTGCTTCACACCACCTTGGGAACACAGGACCTGGGACTGGGTTGCTAAACTTGCTAGTCATTTACCAAGCACCCTGTGAAGGAGTATTAAGAGGCCTATTTATATTAGCTAACAAGACACCTAGAGCAGGCCTCTTCAAGACATTTGTACCCTACCTACTTTGATATTACCAGTGGAGCTGTGAACTTTATCTTTTAGAGTGAGTAGTAAGGGGCTTCTTATTCTGTCCTCTAAGTAAGTAGCTCTTGTGTCCACATACCCCCCCACAGGAAAATATTACAGACAACTCCTATCACTTAGGCCTGTATTACTACCCTCTGAGGTGCTGCCCCCTTTCAGCAGATACATCTATACAGCATATCCTTAGTGGGACTACAGAATCTGTATTGCTGCAACAGCCTATCTCATTATTGTGTGAAACTACTGCTGCTGCATCAGCCTGTGTGCCTTTGGGTTCTCAGCCCAAAGTGGAGTGTTATTTTATTTAAATATCTGTCTAACAATTGCTTTTATCTACAGGTCCTACCTACAGCAGTAATTCTACTATCTGCAATTTACAGGTTAGGAATTTAACTATTTGATTTATTTTGTCTTTGCATAAAACGTTGTGTTAACACTGTATTGTTACTAGCTAGTTAAATTCATATCCACTGCATTGGGTACACTGATATAGGAGGGGCGGGGGATACGGCCTGATTCATCTGGTTCCCCTATCGCACCTCCCCCTTTCCGATCCAGCTTGTCTGGATTGGTCACGTCCCACATCCTTTTCCCTTCCTTTTGGTCGAATCCACCTCCCTGAGGTGCGTGGAGGATCCTAGGGCCCCCCCCCCTCATCCTCTCTAGGAGGCTACTGAACTGACCTATTCTGAGCCGTTGGCTCAGTAATCAGTTACCATGTTTTAAGTGTTAATACCTCCTATGGGTTATACCAGGCCCCGCTCTCTATCTCATTTATGTATTACTGTATTGAAGCACTAAACCTTGGATATTGTAACTCTTACTAGCCAGTTCTTATGTATTAGCGGCTTCTCTCTCAGGTCCCAGAGTGGTCAGGGTGGACTATCATTCCAGTCAATAACTGCTCCAAAGAGGTACTAGCCATGCCTCACGCATCTAAAAGGAACCCTAGAACTCCTGCAGCAATCAAGAAAACGGTGCTTGATCATTTCTCTCAACCTCATAAGGACTCTCTTCCTATGCGGAAGGAAGTAAGCGACCCAGAGTCGCAAGACGAGGACTCCCAATCAAGCTCTCACTCAGGAGCTCACTTAAACCACTACATTACAGAGAGCACACTACAAAAGATGCTTGCGGCTCAAACTAAATCCATCACAGCCGAGATCCAGAGGAGCACAGCGGAACTTAGGAAGGACATCGGTGAGATGGGTGACAGGATTGACACCTTGGAGAGACAACATGATGACCTAGCCACAGACAATTCCAACATCCTTGCATACGCTGAAAACTTGGCAGAACAGATTTCCCAACTCGAACTAAAACTGGCAGATGTGGAAGATAGGGCGAGAAGAAACAATATACGGTTTAGAGGTATACCCGAGTCAGTTCTGCCGGGGAACTTACAGGAATTTCTCATAACCCTCTTCACTGCTCTGCTTGGCCCCCTGGAGGGTGATAGTCACAATATGGAGCGAGCACACAGGGCTCTGAGGCCGAGGTCAATGTCTTCTGACAGACCACGAGATGTGGTGGTCTGCTTTCACAACTTCAAATTCAAAGACCGCTTGATGCAGGCGTCTTATAACAAACCCAGTTTACCCGATGACTTCAAAGATATTCAATTCCTCCCTGATCTCTCATCGCATACACTGCAGCAACGCAGATTGTATGCTCCTATCACTGCACAACTTAGGAAGGCCAACATCAAATATAGATGGGGATTCCCCACTAAATTAATAGTGACAAAGGACAATCAGTCTCATGTTATTTCCTCTCCTTCGGTGGGCAGTACTCTTCTGGCTAACTGGGGCCTACAGCCTGCGGTTGAACCTCAGACAGTTATCCAATCCAAGCTACGTGTCTCGGCCCCAGCTTGGTCTGTTAAAGAGCAGAGACCCAAACGTCAAAAGCCTAATCCACCTGACCACATTCCGAGGCCTCAAGCCTCACCTACCTGATATTCTACTGGAAACCTGTTCATATGTTAATTGGTTTTTGCTAACACTTTTTATCTGCATACAAATGTTTTTGTTTACCTGTTCAGAGCAGTACGGGTTGGCTGGCTTCTGGCTGGACCGCCAAATTTGAAGCTAACCAACATCCACATGGAAGATTACCATGATCGATGTGGCGGTCCGGACGGATGACTAGCCTCCCTGTATTCCTTTAGAGAACGGGGCTATGCGTTTATTAGCCCTACCCTGTTAGTTTGGTTTCGCTCCCTCCCAGACTTTGGAACCCACGCTTGGGTCCCACTTAGGTGGACTACTTCCACCAGCCTCCCTATCCTCACTTTCCCTTCCATACCCTTCACCTCCCCTACTGACCCCCCCATCTACCTTAACTCTTAAGAGTTTAAAGTGCGCAAATGGCGCCCCTTAGGTTTCTGACACTAAATGTAAGAGGTCTAAACACCTTTGGTAAAAGTAGCTTGCTAACTAGAACACTAAAATTCCACAAGGCCGATGTGGCCTTTCTTCAGGAAACACACATTCTAGGAGATGCCTCCCCCGGCCCGTCATTCCGGGACTATCCCGTGGTAAAAGCTGCCTCTTATTCTAAGAAGGCCAGAGGCGTGGCTATCCTAATTAACAAAAGAGTGGCCTTTGAACCACTTCATGAGTTTAAAGATCCACAGGCAAGATACCTTATCCTGATATATAACCTTGACCATGTCACTTACACCTTAGTATCTGTATATTTACCTAACACCCTCCAGCCCAGATATCTGAAGAAAATCTTATATAAAGTGGACCAAGTTAGACAAGGCAGGGTGATTGTGGCAGGTGACCTGAATATGGTGTGGGATGGCGGCCTTGACAGACAGACAAAATTACCTAAAAAGAGCTCCTCTTGCCCAGAGACCATTAGCCGTAGATTCCGAGAACTTATGTCCCAATTTAATTTTTTCGATGTTTGGAGATCTTTACATCCTCTGGACAGAGACTATACTCACTATTCTATACCCCACTCCACACACTCTAGACTGGATTATATGTTTTGTCACCCAGACTCCTTAGACCTTATACTTCACACAAAGATCTGTGCGTGCCCATGGTCAGACCATGACATGGTTCTAATGGACATAGAGTCGCAGAACACCGTCAGACCCAGACCCAACTGGAAGCTACCCCACACCCTTCTGTCCGACATCCCCTTCAGAGAGGAACTTAGGAAAGAGATAAACTTCACTTTGCAAATCAATGACACCCCTGGGATCCGGGAGGATATTCTGTGGGGAGCCTTTAAGGCCACCACTAGAGGTTTCTTTATTCAAAAACAAGCCCACTTGAGGAAACAGGCAGGCCTCTCCTTGTCTCAAGCCCATCGTAAACTGAGGGATCTTGAGTCACAAAGTCATAAAGTAGATAACATAAAAATCGAGGAGGAGATTAGAAATGTGAGGAGGCACATATGTAAGCTATAATATACCAAAACCCAAAATAACTTGCTCAAATTGAAACAGCTATTCTACACTAAGGGTAATAAGGCTGACACACTCTTAGCGAACAAATTAAGACACCGCACTAGTAACTCTCGCATTCACAAGATTAAACAGGGAGCTCATTCCTACATACTCCCATCACATATAGGCCAACAGTTTAACAAGTATTACTCAACACTGTATAACATCCAAAATGATACCTCATTCCAGCCAGCCCCATCAGAGGCTATAGGCCCCTTCCTGCGCTCCTTGAGACTACCTACTCTAGATGAGGTCACTGCTGATAGCTTAGATGGCCCGGTCATGCCCCAAGAGGTTAAATTTGTTATTAAAAATTTGAAGTCTCTCAAGGCTCCTGGACCGGACGGTTTTACCGCGATCTCCTATTAGACATACCTCCAGGAGATTGTCCCCATCCTGACCAGATTCTATAACCTAGCTAGGGACGAAGGAAAATTTGAAAGGGAGTTCCTAGAGGCCTCCATCACCACAATTATCAAGCCCAACAAAGACCCAACACTCTGCGCTAGCTATAGGCCCATATCTTTGATCAATACCAACGTTAAATATATATGCAAAAATCTTAGCAAATAGGCTTGCAAAACTCCTCCCCTCACTTATTGACCCTGACCAGGTTGGTTTCATACCTGGAAGAGAAGGTCCTGACAATACGAGAAGGCTCCTCAATATTCTCCTAGAAGCCAAAAGACTCAACAAACCAATTGCAGTGCTCTCTCTCGATGCTGAGAAAGCATTCGACCGGGTCAGGTGGGACTTTCTGTGGGAGGTTCTAAAGACCGTTCGCTTCCCGGCTTCCATCATCCAAGCGATACAGGCTTTGTACTCGGCCCCTACGGCCTCAGTTAGGGGCCAGGGGTTTCATTCCTCTCCCTTCCCTATCTCAAATGGCCGTCGACAGGGTTGCCCTCTCTCACCCATTCTGTTCGCGCTGGCCATTGAACCGCTTGCTGCTGCCATTAGAGCTGACAAAGAGATATCTGGAGTTACCCTGCATGGAACAGTCCACAAAGTGGCTCTGTTCGCAGATGACACCACCATATTTTCCGCAAACCCCTCAGTGAGATACCTAAACTCCTATCCACACTGGATACATTCAGTAGCCTATCCTTTTATAGGCTAAATCAAACCAAAACGGAACTCTACACACAGGGTTTCCCGGAATTCGTCACTAATTCACTACGAGACAAATACAACTTTGTTATCAACAATACGTATGTCTCCCACTTAGGAGTTAAGCTCTCTAACTCCATCCCCAACCTTATCTTGAATAATTATAAGCCCCTTTTAACCTAATTACATACTCTGACCAGTCAATGGAATTTTTGTTCCATCTCTTGGCTGGGTCGAGTAACAGCCCTTAAAATGAGCTACCTTCCAAAACTAACATATATCATGCGTTGCCTTCCTATCAGAGTACCTAGAGCCCTACTCACTCAGTTTCAGGGCGCCTGTACCAAATATATATGGCAGAATAAGCCTCCACGAGTGGCCCATAGGCTCCTGCAGTATCCTAGAATGCACGGGGGAGTGGCCTCCCCGTCTATATTCAGATACTATGAGGCCGCCATGCTCACGCACATTACCCAATGGGGCGTAAAGGATTCTGATAGTAGATGGAGGTCAATTGAACAGGCCTCCCTACCTTTCGACCTTACCCTGAGGGATCTGATTTGGACCCCTCCACACTGCCGAAGAACCTTAGGTATAGAGAATCAGATAATCCGAGAATGCCTAGCCTCTTGGGAGCTTCTGAGACATTACTCCCAGGTGGCCCCCCACCCATCCCCTATCACCACATTAACTGGCCTCTTATCTGGTCTTCCTGACTCCCACCCCTCGGTGTGGCTGAGGCTAGGTGTCTCGAGAGTAGCTGACCTCTGGTCCTCATCTTCTCATGATTCGTTTGTGCCCTTTGCCCAAATTGGCGGCTCATCACCTCCCCCGCTTTACATGCGATTTGAATATGTAAGAGTCCTCAGCTTTCTGACTAGCTGGGGCTTTAAACCGTCTCTCTCTAGGTCACTAACCATCTGGGAAGCCAGATGGCAGCAGGGATTGAGGCTAGGTAAGCCACTATCTCTCCATTACTCCATCATGGAGGGCGCATCCCCTACAGACAAAGCTACACATATCACTAAATGGGAACAGAAACTTGAGTTCATTGCCCCCACCAAAGAATGGCACCGTACATTACTCCTCACAAATAAAACCCTCCACTGTGTCACTATGCATGAGAATTACATTAAATTGCTCACACAATGGTACTTTGTGCCTGCTAGATTAGCTACAATTTTCCCTGGGGTATCTCCTATCTGCTGGAGAGGGTGCAGTAGGGTAGGAGACATGACACACATTTGGTGGACTTGCCCCAAATTGAGGCCCATTTGGAATAAGTGTTTCTCAACTCTTTTGTCTATGGGTATCTCCCTTCCCAATACACCAGAAGTTGCCTTACTCCACGTAGGTATCTGCAAACTCCCTAGACACTATGCTTCATTAAGCATCTATTTCCTTTCGGCTGTCAAACTTAATATAGCCAAAGCTTGGAAAAGAACTAACCCCCCATCTTGGTCTGACATCACCCAAACCATGGCCTATATCTACGCCATGGAAAAACCTATCTACTACTCCAAGGGTAGAGTTGACTTTTTTGAAATGATTTGGGCAGAATGGAAAGACAGATTTGACACGACTTGGCTCCCTAGCTTCGAGACTTAGGCTATTATACCCTCACCCAGTAATGTCGGCATGACATCCCACACCTATCTAGTTTTAACTAGTGTCCATTGCAGGTTTATTCCCTTTGCCTCGGGCCCTATCCTCCCCCCTCCCCTCTCCCATGGATGATCCCCTCCCCCCCCCCTTTTTTTTCATTTACTTCTGATTTAAGTGAACGATTCTGTAATACCCTTACTTTGGATATAGAGGTTACATATGTTTATTTGATCTATTAATGTGCATACTGTGTTTCCTTATGTATCCATTATTTTTGTCATGTTACTGAAATAGTACGCTTTGGTCGTACTAATGTTGTATTTGTTTATTTCATCTGAAAAATCTAATAAAAACACTCAATAAAAAAAAAGTTTTATTTATAGAAGCTTGTAACACACGGACGTCACGTCACACATCAGCAGCACCCACGTGACTGGATCACCAACGCAACACAGATACCAAAACAATTGTATACTCTGAGCAGAGGATTTGGAGACCGGCATTTTAAGAAATTATCATTTCACAGCATGGAAAACATGCAACCTATATGTGAAGAGCATGATGATTTTTTAAACAAAATGTGAGTGCAATTCTTTAGGATTCAGATAAAGATTGCAATTTTAAAAATAAATTTCCAATATACTTCCATTATCAAAATGTACACATTCTTTTTATATGCACACTTTCTGAGGCTCCAGCTCCTACTGAGCATGTGTAAAAGTGCACATTGTATATGCATATGCATTTTGTGATTGGCTGATGGCTGTCACATGATACAGGGAGAGGGAAATTGTACTAACTTTGTTAGTGGTCATTTAAAGGGCCATTCTAGTGAATAAATTACACAAATAAAGTGTGTGATTGCCAATGCTGATTGAGTCATTGTCAGTTTCTTCTTCGGGCCAGCAGTTATCTGTGGCTCCCATGATGTAATTTGACTCTACTGGGGTTTAACACAAAGAGGCCTATCTATCAAGCCGTCAACTTTCTTGCATTCGACGGCACCAATACGCTCGCCTAACATCGCGGCCGCGGACCAGAATACGATCTCCATATTTATAAAAAAAGCAGACAAAAAAACGCGCACCAAGTATGGGGCGATGAGCAGCAGACTGTTGTTAACTAGTCATCGATCTAGCTGCTATTCGGCTTTTTACCAACTTTATTTATACCCGGTCACTAAACATCGCCACTATACTAAAATGTTTAACCCCTATCCCACTGCTCCCGGACCCTGCCGCAACTAAATAAAAGTATTAACCCTTATCTCGCTGCTCCCGGACCCTGCCGCAACTAAATAAAAGTATTAACCCATATCCCGCTGCTCCCGGACCCTGCCGCAACTAAATAAAAGTATTAACCCCTATCTTGCTGCTCCCAGACCCCACCGCAACTAAATAAAAGTATTAACCCCTATCCCGCTGCTCCCAGACCCCACCGCAACTAAATAAAAGTATTAACCCCTATCCTGCCGCTCCCGGACCCCACCGCAAATAAATAAATGTATTAACCCCTAAACCCCTGGCCTCCCACATCACTTCCACTTACTAAACCTATTAACCCCTAAACCACCAGCCCCCACATCGCCATGAACTAAATTAAGCTATTAACCCCTTAACCTAAAAACCCGCTAACTTTACATTAAAATTACAACATCCCTATTTTATAATAAATGTAAACTTACCTTTAGAATTAAAATAAACTATATTAAACTATTAATTAACCTACCCTAACTATTATACTAAAATTAAATTAAACAATGTTAAACTATTAATTAACCTACCCTAACTATTATACTAAAAATACATTAAAATACCAATTAAATTGGTATTACACAACTCAACTGATTGCATCAGCCAATAGGATTTTTTCACCTTTAATAGAATTCTATCAGCCAATCGGAAATTCTAGGGACGCCATCTTGGATGATGTCATTTAAAGGAACCTTCATTCGTCTTTAGCCGTGGAAAGAAGAGGATGCTCCGTGCCGGATGTCTTGAAAATGGAGCCGCTCCGCGTCGGAAGGATGAAGATAGAAGATTCCGTCTGGATGAAGACTTCTGCCCGTCTGGAGGATCACTTCTGCCGGCTTGGATGAAGACTTCTCCCGGCTTCGTTGAGGACTTCTTGCCGCTTAGATAAAGACTTCTCCCGGCTTCGTTGAGGATGGATGTCCGGTCTTCAAAACTGTAAGTGGATCTTCGGGGGTTAGTGTTAGGTTTTTTTAAGGGTTTATTGGGTGGGTTTTATTTTTAGATTAGGGTTTGGGCAGTTGAAAAAGAGCTAAATGCCCTTTTAAAGGCAATGCCCATTCAAATGCCCTTTTCAGGGCAATGGGGAGCTTAGGTTTTTTTAGTTAGGATTTTATTTGGGGGGTTGGTTGTGTGGGTGATGGGTTTTACTGTTGGGGGGGTTGTTTGTAATTTATTTTTACAGGTGAAATAGCTGATTTATTTGGGGCAATGCCCCGCAAAAGACCCTTTTAAGGGCTATTGGTAGTTTAGTTTAGGCTGGGGGGGGGTTTATTTTGGGGGGGGGGCTTTTTTATTTTGATAGGGCTATTAGATTAGGTGTAATTAGTTTAAATATCTGATAATTTCTTTTTTTATTTTGTGTAATTTAGTGAAGGGTTTTTGTTGTAATTTAGGTAATTGTATTTAATTTAGGTAATTTATTTAATTGTATTGTAAGGTTAGGTGTTAGTGTAAGACAGGTTAGGTTTTATTTTACAGGTAAATTTGTATTTATTTTAGCTAGGTAGTTAGTAAATAGTTAATAGCTATTTAGTAACTATTCTACCTAGTTAAAATAAATACAAACTTGCCTGTAAAATAAAAATAAACCCTAAGCTAGCTACAATGTAACTATTAGTTATATTGTAGCAACCTTAGGGTTTATTTTATAGGTAAGTATTTAGTTTTAAATAGGAATAATTTAGGTAATGATAGTAGGTTTTATTTAGATTTATTTTAATTATATTTAAGTTAGGGGGTGTTAGGGTTAGATTTAGGATTAGGGGCTAATAAATTTAGTATAGTGGCGTCGACATTGGGGGCGGCAGATTAGGGGTTAATAATATGTAACTAGTGTTTGTGATGCGGGAGTGAGGCGGTTTAGGGGTTAATATGTTTATTATAGTGGCGGCGATGTTGGGAGCTGCAGATTAGGGGTTAATAATTTTATTTTAGTGTTTGCAATGCGGGAGGGTGGCGGTTTAGGGGTTAATAGGTAGTTTATGGGTGTAAGTGTACTTTTTAGCACTTTAGTTATGAGTTTAATGCTACAGCTTTGTAGGGTAAAACTCATAACTACTGACTTTAGATTGCGTTACGAATCTTGCGGGATAGGCTGTACCGCTCACTTTTTGGCCTCCCAGAAAAAGCTTGTAATATCGGCGCTATGGAAGTCCCATTGAAAAAAGACTTTACGCAAATTGCGTAAGTTAATTTGCGTTACGGCCAAAAAAGTGTATGGTACAGCTTTTTGGACAAGACTCGTAATAGCAGCGGTAGTGAAAAAGCAGCCTTATAACCCATAACGCTGCTTTTTCACTCATAATGCAAAACTCGTAATCTAGTCATTTATTACATATTTAAAAACCTAACCCTACTCAAATTATTTAAATCTACAATTAAAAATTACTAAATTACTAAAACAATAAACACTATGTTACAAAAAATAAAAAACACTAAGTTACAAAAAAAAACACAGTATCAAAAATAAAAAAGAATTACACCTAATCTAATAGCCCTATCAAAATAAAAAAGCCCCCACAAAATAAAAAAAACCCTAGCCTACAATAAACTACCAATGGCCCTTAAAAGGCCCCAAAGAAATCAGCTCTTTTACCTGTAAAAAAAAAAAACTAACCCCCCCAACAGTAAAACCCACCGCCCACACAACCAACCCCCCCCCGAATAAAAACCCTATCTAAAAAACCTAAGCTTCCTATTGCCCTGAAAAGCTCATTTGTATGGGCATTGCCCTTAAAAGGGCATTTAGCTCTTTTACTGCCCAGACCCTACTCTAAAAATAAAACCCACTCAAAAAATCCTTAAATAAACCTAGCACTAACCCCCGACGATCCACTTACAGTTTTTGAAGTTTGAAGGATCCATCCAGCCGGCAAGAAGTCTTCATCCGGGCGGCCTCTTCCATCTTCATCCATCCGGTGAGGAGCGGGTCCATCCTGAAGACACCCGGTGTGGAGCGGGTCCATCCTAAAGACATCCGACGAGGAGCTCCTCTTCAATACGGTCTCCGACGTAAACTGGATCTTGAATGCAAGTGACGTCATCCAAGATGGCGTCCCTTGCATTCCTATTGGCTGAAAGGTTCCAATCAGCCAATAGTATTAGAGCCGTTAAAATCCTATTGGCTGTTCCAATCAGTCAATAGGATTTGAGCAGCTCTCATCCTATTGGCTGTTCCAATCAGCCAATAGGATTGAGCTCTCATCCTATTGGCTGATTGGAACAAGGTTAAGGGGTTAATAGCTTAATTTAGTTTATGGAGATGTGGGGGGCTGGCGGTTTAGGGGTTAAAAGGTTTAGTAAGTGATAGGGATGTGGGAGGCCAGGGGTTTAGGGGTTAATACTTTTATTTAGTTGTGGTGGGGTCCGGGAGCGGCAGAATAGGGGTTAATACTTTTATTTAGTTGCGGTGGGGTCCGGGTTAATACATTTTATTTAGGTTGCGGCGATGTCAGGGGTGGCAGATTAGGGTTGTTTAGATTTGGGGCTTATGCTAGGGTGTTAGGTGTAAACGTTACTGGTTTTCTACCTTAGAAATCAATGGGATATCTGGCAGCATAGAACATAAGCTATTGCTGCTTTCAGACTCCCATTGATTCCTATAGCATCCGCAGCCTCCAGGGTGGCGGATTGAAAACCAGGTACGCTGGGCCGGAATAGCCGCAAGCGTACCAGTTAACTATTTGATAACTTTGAAAAAGTGTCAAATAGTGCCGAATGTGTATTTGGAACATATGTAATGATGTAATCTTCGATCTGTGTCGGATTGAGACCGGTGGATCGTATGTCACAGATATAAAATTTTGCCGGTCTGTAGGCTTTGATAACTAGGTTGAATCAAGCTCGCCAGAATTACGCTGCGGAATTCCAGCCTATTTCAGGTTGACGGCTTGATAAATATCCCCCAAAGACTTACACCATTGCAGGTGTTAAAATACCATGCTAAAGGGAATAAGAGCATTGCTTCTCTCAAAATGAGCATTATACCTAGTTTTACCTATTTTTTCTGCTGTCTCCCATGGTCATTTTAAGGCCCTATTGCTGCTTCTGTTCCCGTGGTTACTTGCATTCTATATTTAACCTGCCAAGAATGTTCCCATAAGCTGGTAGATTACACTTCCCCAATCACTTTTCTTGGTGGGCTTTAGCCTTTCCTAATGTTTTTCATTATTATAGCGCAGCCTTGGTGGCACATGTATCAGCATACAGAATTGGAAACTGCATGTTTACCTTTTGGTAAAGGATCTGCAGGATCTCATTTGGGAATCTGTACACATTAGATCTTCTATACCTGGCACACATATGTCCAGGATTGATATCTAGTCTCTGCTTTTTTTAGTCTTGTGGCGACTGGAAAGCTCTGGCTGCAGATGATATTTGGAGATATTTAGAAAACACTCTCACCTAAATTAAGAGTTTTGCGTTATAAACGCTGAAAAAATGGCCATTTCAGCGTAAAAAACGTAACGCTGTCATTATGAGTCGTGTTGGTATAGCTGTACCCAAAATTACGTTTTTTACGTCGGATTTCGATAGCGCCGGTATTACAGGCTGTGCGGCAAGGCTAAAATGCTTGCGTTCCAGCCTATACCGACATGATCAGTTATCTGAGACCAGTAGTTATGAGTTTTGCGCAACAAAACTTACACAAAACTCATAACTAAAATGCTACAAAGTACATTAACACCCATAAACTACCTATTAACCCCTTTTCCACCGCCCTCCCGCATCGCAAACACTATTTAAAATGTATTAACCCCTAATCTGCCGCTCACGACATCGCCGCCACTAATTAAAGTTATTAACCCCTATTCCGCTGCTCCCCGACATAGCCTCCACTATAATAAAGTTATTAACCCCTATTCCGCCGCTACCCGACATCGCCACCACTATAATAAAGCTATTAACCTCTATTTGGCCGCTCCCCGACATCGCCGCCACTAAATAAAGTTATAAACCCCTTAACACCGCCAGCCCCCAACATCGCAAAAAACTAAATTAAACTATTAACCCCTAAACCTAGCAACCCCTTAATTTTAAATTAAATTACAATATCTCTATCTTAAAATAAAAACTTACCTGTAAAATTAAAAAAAAACTAATTTTAAACTATAAACTAACCTAACAACTATTATACTAAAATGAAAATAACTACCAATTAAATAAACTAAATTACACATAAAAAAAACTAACACTAATAAAAAAAAAAATCTAAACTAAACTAAATTACAAAAAATAACTAACGCTAAATTACAAAAAATAACAAACACTAAATTATAAAGGGGGCGGCATTGCACCATCAGTTTACAAGAACTGCTTGTGCAATGATGAATGCCGACAGCGTATGCTGTCTGCATTTATCGATGTGCAGCGGACATGATCCACTATATCGGATCATGTCCGCTCACACCATAGTAAATAGGTCCCAATATCTCAGTTAGCCATAAAATGGAGGGACATCCTCTGTGAGTTCCTCGAACAGTAAATAAAGTTATGAACATTTAACCATTCTGCCATCTTATCAAGCAATGGGTCAGGGAGCAAAGTTATGCTACAAAAATCAGCTGCACACATTACAATATTGTTAGACCAAAGGTGCACATGTCCACCGGTGAATTCACCTGCAGCACAATGATCCACCAAACAGTGCACATAGATCTCCAGAAGTGAAGGTAAGCGCACTATCACAAAGAGCACTCGAATTCCTCTGTAGCATATATCAGCGATTATTTCAGGCAAATACCAGGCAGGGTAAGATAAAAAAGAGCGTAAATTTTATTGAGGTTAAAAGCGTGTGCCACTAACTATGGCAAACAGCAAGCAGAGCCAGCAGTAACAGCGGTCAGGTGTAAAGGCCGGTCTCCACGCAGACGCGTTTCGTGCCCATGCGCACTTGTTCACTGCATACCTGGAGACCGGTCCAGCACCTTCTTATACCTATGTGATACAAAAATTGATTAAAAACACCTGACTGAACATGGAAACAAGAGGGAAAAGGCCTCTTCAGGCCCACATGAGTATGATATCTATTATATATATTATTCCTTTCTTATCATATAGGTGCACAAATAGTGATGAAGAGCACTACTACAGGGCATTAGTAAACATTAAGTTTTACACAGAGAGAATCCCTATGTAGATTAACGGTGCTTACAGAAAAAAGATATCTCTGAAGTAAACCAATTTGTTAATTAAATATCCCCATTGAATACCTTAATTTAAGCTATAATTAGCCCAAAGGTTAATGAAACAGTGCACATAGGCATCACAGTCTGCTTGAACCTCAGAGTCACAACCAGCTTCAGTATCTACTGGCCTATGGGAAGTTGTGTGCTGCAAAGAAGGAGAGCCTAACACTTAACGTCTACTAGGATAATAGACTGTAGGTCCCACTAGTAGTCTGTCAGACATACTGACAAAAGACAAGTGGAAGAGAAACAAAACTCATAAGTACATATTTCCTGTTTATCGCCCCATGTAAAGGTGGTTTTACAGCTGTATTTTATTATTTATGTAAATGTATTTTGTATATTTGACTCTGCAACTGTATACTTAAATTTATAGGGCTACTTAATATGTTGGTGGTGGGGCACTTATATTCTTATTCATTTAAGTTATGGCGGAGATAAAAGCATGAGATCAAAATTATTGTATAGCCAATTATCATATCTAGGCAAAAATCCTGCTTAATTTCTCCAGAAGTATTCTATATACATTGTAAAATCTGCTAGAGACATTTTGGTGTTATTAGACTATGCTGCATATTACTCAGAGTCAATACCCATGCAAACATCCTAAGCTAAATCCATTGCTACAGAGTTAATAGTTAGCCAGGTTGGAATACCCAAGGAGATCCTGACAGATAAAGGTACAACATTCATGTTAGGGGTTACAAATTATGTAAACGTCAAATTAAGGATTTAAAAATTTATGTGTACCACCCACAAACTAATGGTTTAGTTAAATGTTTCAATAAAACTTTAAAAGCTATGTTACAGAAAGCAATTCACAAAGATGAGAAAAACTTTTTTGGTTTTTTGGTTTTTTGGTTACCAAATCTGATGTGAGAAGTGATCAGCAGGATTATTTAGATTATTTAGATCAATCCACTCCAGCCACGGATATAGAAATTAAGAATAATGGACAAACTAAATCCATACAGTCACATGGCAGGAACATAAGGGAGAGATTGACAGAGGAACAGAGAAATGGTTCTACTAGGTTTCCCCAATATAAAGAAAATAATAGGGGTGGTTGGAGAAGGATTTATGAAAATAGAGAGAGAGAATATAATACAGGGACTGGATATTCAAGGAATAATTATACGTATAGAACACAGAACCCGAATTATAGCTTTGAGGATAGAATTGACAGAAATTAGTCAAATTTGGAGTTTCCAAAGAGAACAAAATATACAAGGCCATATGAGAGGACACCATGGAAAATAGAAACTACCAATAGATTTGATCGTTTTAAAAATCAATACCAGAGTAGAGAAACCAGGAATAACCATTTTTTTTAGAACAAGGCCCACAGAATCCAGGTATGTCCGGAGTAGGACAAAGAATGGACAAGGAAGAAATAAGGCCTCAAAAAAGCCCCAAAAAAAGACAAAGAGAGAAGTAGAGGAAGAGAAAATGATATGAGATTACAAGAGAACGGAATAACAAGGGGATATTCAACTTGAGTAGCGTAACTCTTAATAAAGAAGAAACAAATATCCTAAATATAATATCTGTGAGAGTTCACAAGAACAAGAGGGCGCCTCCTAGTATAATACTGCAAGTATAGCTAATATTCTTGAATAGAAGATAGAAAGATACTCACAAAATGAGCAGCACCAATGTGCTAATTGACACAGGCTGAGATCTCTCAGTTTCCCGGTGAACTGATCCTCCAAGGGATGTAGGTGCTCAGGGTGCCCAAGGTCTAGATATCTGTAGATAATGAACACAAAACACAAGGACGCCTCCTAGTATAATACTGTGGGTATCACCAATAATAGCAGATTATAAAAAGTAAATATACTCACAAAATGAGCAGCACCAATGTGCTAATTGACAGAAGCTGAGATCTCACAGTTTCCCAGCTAACTGATCCTCAGAGGGATGTAGGGGCTCAGGGCTGCCTAGAGCAAGGTCCAGAAAAAGGTCAGGCTTCCAAATAGTGCAGTTGATATTTTATTAAAACAATATAGATAAAACCAAAGGGTATGTACATTACCCCCAGTTTAAAATATGTGTTAAAACATCAGAATGCAACGCATTTCTTAGCTTTGCTAGCTGTTTCATCAGGCATCTCCTAAATAGAGGCTTATCATTCGCACCCACTACCAGAATGAACACATTTCAAATACACATTCATGTGAGTCAGTTTGTAAGAAAACTTACTCTGAAAATATATTTTATAAGGAACCCTATAGAGAGAAATTATGGGTCCATTAGTAACTCACAAATAAATCAAGATACACCTCCAAATTTTATACACACCAATTTAAGAGAGAAGTCGAAATTGTATCCTAAACATGAACAAGTAAGTAATTTGGAATTGTATGAAAAGTTAGTTCAAAAAGATATACAAAATATCCAATCAAAAATTAAAAATAAAATTAAATATATCATGTATTTAAAGGAAATCCAAGTGCTCCAGAATCTACAGAGAAATAAAGCTATTGTGATTAAGCAAGCAGATAAAGGAGGGTGGTTATTTTAGACAGGGAACAGTATTTGAATGAAGCAAACAGACTGTTAAGTGACACTTCAACCTATAAAGTATTAATATCAGATCCCACAAGAACATACACAGAAAGATTGAATATATTATTGACCGCAGCAAAACAAAAAGGGAATTGTAAATATAAAGGAATTCAATTATCTACTGCCAAAGTTCCCTAGGGTACCTATATTTTACTATCTTCCCAAGATCCATAAGGATCTGGTCAACCCTCCAGGAAGACCAATTATCCCAGGTATAGGCTCATTGATATGCAATCTTTCTGAGTATATTGATAAGTTTTTACAACAATATTTTAAAGTACTACCATCTTATTTAAAAGACACCACAGATGTGTTACACATTTTAGAGAATATCAAATGGAAAAATAATTAAATTTTAGTGAGATGCAATGTATCCTCTTTATACACAAGTATAAAACATGAATGGGTTTTAAACGCAGTATAATACTATTTAAATAAAGATAAGAGTCAACATGGGGAACAGTCAAAACAAAATTTTTAATTTTTAAATGAGCTTTATTGAAAAATCAGCAATACATTATAGACAAGGTAATCAATGTAAAAAAAAATTTTTCCTGGTACAGTAAAGTATTGTCCTTGATCTGTGAGTTTTGTGAAATCTTTGTTAAAGCTGTTGTATATAGTCCTTTTCTTGGTCCTTCAACAATTCCAGATCTCATTGTCAAATAAACGGTTTTTGATATTTTTTTAACAATTTAAACATTTATATCATAAAAACATTTCAAACCATATATTGGAAAAATGAAACATATCTTACATACATGTTGAAGGGGGTGGGGTAAGGAAGTTAGGGTAGAGAGGGTGGAAAAGGGAGAAAAAACAAGGTGAAGGGATGGTGAGAAAAATATTCTGAAGTCAGCATGTGCTATGAATATGCAAGACCGGTGGCTATATCTTGTAATAATTTTATGAATGTTCAGATTTCCAAATGTGCAACATATATTTGGGGGTCTCAGCCCTCCCATCTCTTAAATACCTGAATCCCTCCAATTGTAGAAGCCAATCTACCTGTTTTTTTCCACTCCTCTATACTAGAGACTCTAGTTGACTTCCAATTTCTGGGAATTAACATTTTAGCATTATTTATCATCAGGAAGAGTAGGTCTCTTTTACTTTTGTCTTTAGATTTGGGTAATCCATGAAATAACAGCATTTGTGGTTTGTTAGGAATTATAGTATCCAGTTTGGAGCCCATAACCTATAGGACCCCAAAGCAGTAATGATTCAGTCTGTCTCACCCCCACCAGATATATGATAACATACCACCCTCTCCACACACCCTCTAGCACATGCTGTCTGTGTTTTTGTAGATAGCTTTAAGTTTCTGTGGGGTGAGGTACCACCTAGATAGGTATTTATAGTTCATTTCTTGAACTTTGGCTGAGATGGAGGCTTTTGTGTGGATCATAAATATTCTATTCCATCTTTATTGGAGGTAGTGGAATCTAGCTCTTTATTCCATTTCAGGGTGTATGGAGGAGGCACATCCTCACCTTTGTTTAATAGTATTCTGTATGTTAAGGCTATTACAAGTTTAGGAAGTGGGTCTAGTAAGCATAGTTTTTCATATGTTGTGAGAGGATAGTAACAGTTTAAATATATTTTAGATGGCATCTCTTTCATATTGAATCAGAATTACTTCACATTTAGTGGGATGTATTTTTTGCAAACAAAAGATTTGCGATGGACACAAGGTTTTCACCAAGCTATGCCAATTTATTTATGGGCACTTGGGAGCATGATTTTATTCAGGCCCATGAACTTGGCACAAGCTCTACAAACGCTATATCAATGACATCATAATGGTGGGGAATGGTGATTCATCTGATTTGGAAAGATTTTTGATGGATATGAATAGGAACACAGTGGGTCTACAATTTAATAGTGTAATGAGTAAGGAAAAAAATATCTTCTTAGACCTAGAAATTGAGGTAATTGATGACTTAGTAAAGACAAAGACTAATTTCAAGACTGTTGATGCCAATAACCTGATACATTCAGATAGTTGCCATCTAAAAAGATGGAAAGAAAATATCCCAAAAGGCCAATGTCTGAGATTGCGTAGAAACTACTGGAAAATAGAGAACTATTTAGAACAAGCAGACATTCTAGAACGGAAATATTTAGAGAGGGGCTACAAAAAATAATTAATTGTGAAAGCTAAAAACGAAATGGAATTGGTAGAAGGAGAGGAATTATTAAAGTATAAAAAGAAGAAGATAGATAATCAGATGGGAGTTGAGATGATAAATATATCAATGATAACGGATTATAATGATGACTTTAGGACCCTAAAGAGAATAATGCATAAACATTGGCACTTAGTGCAAAACGATCCCATCATTGGAAATATAATCACGCCTTATACAAAAATAATATATAGGAAAGCAAAAAATATTAAAACAATATTAGCCCCAAGTGAGTTGAAAACAGACTAAATAAATTGTAGACAGGTAGACTTGCCTGGGAATGAATTAAAGGGGTTTTACCCTTGCTTTGGGTGCAAATCATGTCAGTATAGCTCTAAAATTAAGGAGTATCAATCACAGCAAACAGGGAAGAAATATTGTATTAAATGGATAGTAAAGTTTAAATTAAACTTTCATGATTCAGATAGGACATGTCATTTTAAACAACGTTCTAATTTATTTTTATCATCAAAATTTGCTTTGTTCTCTTGTTATTCTTAGTTGAAAGCTAAACCTAGGTAGACTCATATGCTAATTTCTAAGCCCTTGAAGGCCGCCTCTGCATTTAACATTTTTTCACAGCTAGAGGGTGTTAGTTTATGCGTTTCATATAGATAACATTGTGCTAATGCACGTGAAGATATTTAAGAGTCAGCACTAATTGCCTGAAATGCAAGTCTGTCAAAAGATCTGAGATAAGGAGGCAGTCAGCAGAAGCTTAGATACAAGGCAATTACAGAGGCAAAAAGAATATTTCTATAACAGTATTGATTATGCAAAACTGGGGAATGGTAAATAAAGGGACTATCTATTTTTTTAAACAAAAACATTTTTAGTGTTTACTATATCTTTAATGATACGATTAGGTGTCAAGATAAAGGGGTGATTTATATGATCCAATGTACATGTAATAAGCAATACATTGGCGAGACCACAAGAACTTTAAGGAAGCAAATTAGGGAACACCTATGGACCATTGAGAAAGGCAAAAAATACACTTACCTCTACCAACACTTTAAAGAAATACACGCAAACAAACTCACTGACTTCAAGTTTTGGGGAATAAAAAAAGTAGAACCCAATTGGATAGGAGGAAATCTAGAGGTAGATCTATTTAAGACAGAAGCAGAAATTATTTATACCCTACAAACATTGCAACCCCAAGGATTAAACTCGAAAATGAAATTATCATTTTTTTTGTAATAGGGCCTTAGCACAATAAGTAGGATAGACCAAACAAGTGTTAGTGTTAGTGAGGCTCTCTCCATTTCACTTTTCTTCAGTCTTAAATCATTCTGTGATAATTCCTTACACACAAGTATTTGAAATTGAACACAGGGTTACATCTTCATTATTAGGATTTAAAAGTAATATAGGGTTTGCACAGCAAAATTTGAGTTTTTATATAGTGTTGTCCCATGTACTGTATGTATATATTTATTTACTTATTTTTTTTATTTTTAATAAGTAGCTGGTCCCACCATTGTGATATTTTATTTGTTGAATATGTATACTCAAAAAGTTTTTTAAACAAGTTCTTTATAATCGAAGGATACAGGTTTCCATGGATTATGTAATACTACCTTTAATAAAAATAGAACGTGTAACTATCTATTCCACCTTAATACAGAAGGGGGCGTGTAAAAATCAGCCACGCTCAATCAAAAAGAAGAAAAAATACACCAATGGGTGACAATTATTCCCTTTAAATTAGCAAAATAGACACTATGAAGTATCTTTATAAAGCCCTGCATGGGTGAAACACGTAAAAATACTCCAGGATTAAAGAAGGGTAAAACCCTGTGATGCAAACCACATATTTATGCTGCACTCCTGCTCTTTTTGGACTCTATAGTTTTTCAGCTTAAGAGACCCGACATTAAGATTGAGGAGTACATGGCAACAAAGGTGGATATTGGAGAAATAGGACCTGCCACAAGAATTTTCCCACTACACACGGGAAACTGAGTCGTCATAGCCATACATTGAGATGGCTTTGCACAAAGTAATACTCTAATAACACTCTAGCAATATCGGAGAGTTATCAGTATTCACGCTTGCGGATCGGAGTGAAAAATAAATCGCTATCGTCAGCGAGGAGATGAACAGCTGACAGGGGGGACCCATCTACCAATCAAATGAGAAGTGTGTCGTCTGTGAGGTGAATAAAGTAACACTCATTCAACGTTCACAAGCTGACAGGCTATTCCAGGAGAAGGACAAAGGTGTTCAAATTGTCACCCTCCAAGAACGTCTGACCACCTTGGGATCCATCACACTAATTAAGAAGTAAGGTACCTAACACTAATTAAGAAGTAAGGTACCTTACCATTTCTTTAATTGAGAGACTGTGGTTACATAAACCGGACTTTTTATTGCACATAAGGGAGATGTCCCTTTAGTTTTTTATTCCTACCATATGGACATTATATGTTTTTAGGTTGTTAGCCATACCAAATAAATACTTTTATACTTAATTTTATCACATGGTGTCATGTTACAGTTGTGGACTCTTACCCTTTTTCAAGCAAACTCTTTCACACCTGTAATTGGATCATCGCTTTTGCTATAAAGCTCACCTTGCAACTCTCATCATTGCTTGTTATTCTGTCTCCAATCAAGCTCTGTATCAAGCCCCTCCTCTGGGTGAATTACCGGTCTCAATTGTTTGCTATTCTGACTGACTCCTCATCCTTTGCTCTAACAACTTGCAACTTCCGGCTTCATTGCGGTGACGTCACACGCCGACTTGTCCTCACGGCTGCAGCTGCTACTGCCGCGCTCTCCCTACTCAAACTTATTTTCGTGCAGGTTTGATTTACATTTGACTCTTAATGTTCATAAGCCTTATCTCTGACATTGATTATCATTGTTTGCAAATTTGTGAATATCGTTACTCCATATTTATACCATCTTATTATGTTTACCGGAGTCTCCTTGAACATATGATATTATCCTTACTTAGTTCAGCTACCTCATCTCCATCTTTGATTCAGTAATATCTTTTGAAAGTTATTATTGCAAGTTGCTATATTTTTGTCCTTACTTATTTTTCCCTTGCCATATATATATATGTCTAACATTTACCCTCATATGAGAAATTGGCAGGAATATCCATCTGTATATGAGGTAATATACAGATGCATTTCAGATGCCATAGAATAAAATTGTATAATCTTCTGCGAAGTATAAAGTACTTATATGTTCAGTCTCCGCCAATCTGCAGGAGTTATTACAAACATACATATTGTTTTGCTAGGAATGAGATCTGCAACTGTGATCCTCATAATCATTAAGTTAACTATCTTTCACAGGGCGTTTATGATAGAAATAACAAGCCACAACATGGATCCAGCAGACCTTGTTAAACATGTTCAGGTTCTCACAGATAGAGTAGAGACACTCACACAAGGTTATAATAGTTTACACCAGGAAAATACAAATTTAAAATTGTATATAAATGAAAAATTACAATCAATGAGCTCCTCAAACTTAGCATCAGATCCACAACCCAGTCCACCAGAGAAATTCTCTGGAGATAGAAGGCAATACAGAGAATTTAAAAATGCTTGCCTTTTGTACTATGCACTAAAACCAAGATCATATCCTAATGATCACTCTAAGGTATTAACTACAATTTCTTATCTGAGAGGAGAGCCCCGTAGCTGGGCTAACACATTTTTTGAGACTGATGACCCTATCCTGTACTCTTTAGAAAATTTCTTTAAAGCTATGAGTCAATTATATGACGACCCAAATAAACAACTCACAGCAGAAAACACTATGAGGTCATTGAGACAAAATAAACGACAGGTGGAAGAATATATTACAGACTTTAAAAAATGGTCAAAGGATACACTCTGGAATGACCTGTCACTCAGAAATCAATTCCGGTTAGGGTTGTCTGATGCGATAAAAGATGAACTGGCGAGAGTTCAGCTACCTGAATCTCTTGAAGATTTAATTAACCTCTGTATAGTTCTTGACAGAAGAATTAGAGAAAGGAGAGTAGAGAGGTATCAGTCAGATCACTCAATAAGAAAAACATACACTCCAAACTACTCAGAACATAGCATTAAAGTTACTAATAAAGACCCACCTGAGCCAATGGACCTAGGATTTATTAGAGGACCCTTGAACCAACAAGAGAAACAAAGAAGACGCAGCCACAACCTGTGTATGTACTGTGGAGCGCCAGATCACACAGTTAAAGACTGCTCCCAATTGCGCACAAGGAAGGGTAAGCAAATAACTACTGCTAACTGTTTATCAACATATAGTAAACTATCAACTCACTGTCTACTATCTATTCTCTTACAGTGGGACCAACATCATCTACAAACCCAGGCTATCCTTGATTCTGGGGCTAGTTTGAATTATATTGATGCTGATTTTGTTAACCAAAATAAAATTCCATTAATTAAAAAAGCAAACCCCACTGTGTTACGTTTTATTGATGGAAAATCTATTTCCTCAGGTCCTATACAATACCAAACTATTCCGCTAAGAGTTATTTCCAAACAGAACCACACAGAATATATAACATTTGATGTTATACCTTCACCTCTTTATCCTGTAATACTTGGTATTACCTGGTTATCCTTACATGACCCTAATATTATTTGGTCAAACTCTACAACTGAGTTCACTTCAGATTATTGTAAAAAGACTTGTTTTCACTCTCATGTTCTCTTAACTGACACATCCTTAATACCCCCACAATATCAGACATTCTCTGATGTTTTTGACAAAAAGGAGGCAGAAAATTTGCCTCCTCATAGAAAATACGATTGTCCAATTGATTTACTACCTGGAGTGGACATTCCATACGGGCATATATTCCCTTTATCAGATTCAGAATTAGAATTCCTGAAAACATATCTGGAGGACAACTTAAAAAAAGGGTTTATTAAACCTTCTACTTCACCTGCAGGAGCAGGAATTTTCTTCGTTCGGAATAAAGATCATAGCTTAAGACCTATTGTTGATTATCGCGAACTTAACAAGCGCACTGTTAAAAACCGATACCCTTTACCTCTAATTCCTGACCTGATTGAAAGGTTACAAGGTGCAAAATTCTTCACAAAACTGGACTTGAGGGGTGCTTACAATTTAGTTCGAATCAAATCAGGGCATGAATGGCTGACTGCCTTCCGTACCCGATATGGGCTATACGAATATACGGTCATGCCCTTCGGGCTATGTAACGCCCCAGCGACTTTCCAGTTTCTGATTAATGATATTTTTAAAGATCTACTCGATATATTTATAGTGATTTATTTGGATGACATTCTCATCTACTCAAAGTCTTTCGATGAACATATTCAACATGTGAAAGTGGTACTCACTAGGTTACGTGAAAACCACCTCTACGTAAAACTTGAAAAATGTGAATTTCACACTAACAAGATAACCTTCTTAGGTTATACTATTAGTTCTGAAGGAATAAACATGGAAGAGGATAAGATCTCAGCGATCTTACGTTGGCCGAGACCCACTAACAAGAAACAAGTCCAAAGATTCATGGGCTTTGCTAATTTTTATCGGAAATTTATACGGAACTTCGCACATATAACAAAACCTTTAACTAATCTTACAAAGAAGAACACACCCTTTCACTGGGGAATTGAAGCACAAACAGTCTTCGATAATTTAAAGAAATCTTTCACCAGTGCACCTATTTTGCACTTTCCAAACCCAAAACTTCAATACATTCTTGAGGTAGATGCCTCCAATGTTGCAATTGGAGCTATTCTCTCACAAAGAGAGAGTTTGGAAAAGCCATTACATCCAGTAGCTTATTACTCACGAACCTTAACATCGGCTGAAGAAAACTATCCAATAGGAGAAAAGGAACTTCTCGCTATTAAAAGTTCTATGGAACACTGGAGACATCTTCTTGAGGCCACTTTAAACCCTATACTGATTTACACAGATCATAGGAACCTCCAGTACCTTAAAACTAACAGGACTTTAACATCCAGACAGGTACGATGGAATCTCTTCTTTAACAGGTTTAACTTCCTCATAACATACAGACCAGCTTCTAAAAATCGTAAGGCAGATGCTCTCTCCCGACAATTCGACATTTCTCATGATTCTAACAAAGAGGGAACAATTATCTCTTTAGACCATTTCCTAGGTCTTACTCTTGATCAAAAACAACTATTTTCTGATAAACAGTCAACTGATACCAATATACCAAAAACAGAACTTCAACTTCAAGATGATGGGTTGTATTACCATGATCATCAAATATATGTACCGGAATCTCTCCGTAAAATGGTGCTTCAGACTTTACATGATTCAGCTCTTTCTGGACATCCAGGTATCACTAAAACACAAGAACTTGTTAAAAGATTCTTCTGGTGGCCATCAGTAGCACAAGATGTGGCTGAATATGTTCAGTCATGTAAGATTTGTGTAATCTCCAAAAAAGGGAAGAAAGCACCATTTGGACAGCTTTTACCTTTGCCAACTCCAGATCGGCCATGGCAGGATATCGCCATAGACTTTATAGTGGACTTACCTCCAGCTAACAAATTTAACACCATAGCTGTTATAGTTGATTTGTTTAGTAAAATGGTTCATTTTGTACCATACCATAAGCTACCAACCGCTTATGAAACAGCCACTATAGTTTACAACAACATCTTCAAATTGCACGGATTACCTAACTCAATTACCTCGGATCGTGGTACACAATTTACCAGTAAATTCTGGCAAGAACTTTGTACAAAACTTGGAATCACAAGAAGGTTGTCTAGTGCTTACCATCCTCAAAGTAACGGACAGACAGAAAAAACCAATCAGTGGGTAGAACAGTACCTAAGATGTTTTACCACTGCTCAACAGGATAATTGGTCTGATCTTCTGATACATGCTGAATTTGCCTTCAATAATACTTACCACAATTCAATAAAGAATACACCATTTTATGTAAATTATGGCTTCCACCCAAATTATCACTGGGAAAACAGTATTCAAAGTAAATGCCCAATGGTTAATCAAATGATTAACACCATTGCTGAAACTTTCACTTCAATTAAGGATAACATTTCGTTAGCTAAGAAGAAACAAAAGTTCTACTATGATACACGTAGATCTATCTCTCCAAATTACGCTGTAGGTGATTTTGTTTGGCTTTCGACCCGTAATCTCAAACTCCACTATCCTTCTAAAAAACTTTCATCAGTTTTCATAGGACCATTCCCAATTACCAGAGTTATAAACCAAAATGCAGTTACTCTAAAATTACCAACTAATATGAGAATACATCCAACCTTCCATGTATCTCTGTTAAAACCATATAAAAAGCTCAGAGACCACAATCCTATTATACCCAGTATTCCTCAACTCTTAGTTCCTTCAAGTGAATATGAGGTTCAAAAGATACTTGATTCAAGAAAAGTTGGAGGAGAACTCCAATATCTGATACATTGGAAAGACTATCCTGATGAGGATGACTCTTGGGAGCCTGCTACACAAGTTTCTGCACCTCGTTTGGTTGCTTTATTCCATAGAAGACATCCTGACCGACCCACGCCTGATCTCCGGAGGTGATCTTTAGAGGGGGTGTCCTGTCATGTTACAGTTGTGGACTCTTACCCTTTTTCAAGCAAACTCTTTCACACCTGTAATTGGATCATCGCTTTTGCTATAAAGCTCACCTTGCAACTCTCATCATTGCTTGTTATTCTGTCTCCAATCAAGCTCTGTATCAAGCCCCTCCTCTGGGTGAATTACCGGTCTCAATCGTTTGCTATTCTGACTGACTCCTCATCCTTTGCTCTAACAACTTGCAACTTCCGGCTTCATTGCGGTGACGTCACACGCCGACTTGTCCTCACGGCTGCAGCTGCTACTGCCGCGCTCTCCCTACTCAAACTTATTTTCGTGCAGGTTTGATTTACATTTGACTCTTAATGTTCATAAGCCTTATCTCTGACATTGATTATCATTGTTTGCAAATTTGTGAATATCGTTACTCCATATTTATACCATCTTATTATGTTTACCGGAGTCTCCTTGAACATATGATATTATCCTTACTTAGTTCAGCTACCTCATCTCCATCTTTGATTCAGTAATATCTTTTGAAAGTTATTATTGCAAGTTGCTATATTTTTGTCCTTACTTATTTTTCCCTTGCCATATATATATATGTCTAACATTTACCCTCATATGAGAAATTGGCAGGAATATCCATCTGTATATGAGGTAATATACAGATGCATTTCAGATGCCATAGAATAAAATTGTATAATCTTCTGCGAAGTATAAAGTACTTATATGTTCAGTCTCCGCCAATCTGCAGGAGTTATTACAAACATACATATTGTTTTGCTAGGAATGAGATCTGCAACTGTGATCATCATAATCATTAAGTTAACTATCTTTCACAGGGCGTTTATGATACATGGTGGCATTTTTCATTGCTTATTATTGTATATACTACTAACTTCATTTAGATTTCGACCCTAGCTAGAAATAGCACCAGTTCTCTTCCAATTCTGCTTATTGTTCCATTTTTTGGTCACTAATGGGGAGGAGTAGTATACCTAGGATTTGGCCATAGGGTTATGTTGTTAGCGACGCATATCACTATTTTGTTATACACAATTAGAGAAGTGCCCCATGCATCTATTTGGTTCTCATCCTTTGAGTAATCAAATGGCAGACATCCCAGGGGTTTATTGGACATAGCTAAGAAGACATGGGAACAGGAGCCTACCCCACATCATATTGTAGTTGAACATGTTAGTCAGATGCAGGAGTGTATGGCAGACATTATGCATTTACTCAAGGAACATCCATAAAACAAGAGCAATACCAAAGTAACAATAAGAATGTTATGGTGTGTGTTTCAGCCAGAAGACGGAGATCTACTTTTTGTTCCCACAGTGGAAAACATCTTTGGCAACCTGCCAGGTTGCCTAATGAAGTAATTAAGATTACAGGGGAAGTACATTATAAAGTAAGGCAACCAGGTAGAAGAATAGAGGAGTAAATATATTATGTTAAATTATTGAAGCCTTAGAAAGAAAGAGAGGTCTTGGTCAGTAGCAGCAGCTTAAACGGTTGAAGATAAGTGATCCTAAAGTTGATATTTCAGAAGCCTTATCAGTAGATTGAAAACAAAAAGCAAAATAGGTTTTTTAGAATAAATAAAGAAGTGTTTTCCACTGTCCCAGGTAGGACAAATGTTATAGAATACAATGTTATAACAGAAAATGATTAACCTTAGGCCATACAGCGCACCTGAAGCCTACATAGAGGCAATGGATATAGAAGTTAATAGAGGAATTCTAAAGTGACTGCAGTAGTCCTATTGTGCTTGTACCAAAAGAAAAAATAATGGCACAATTAGATTTTTAAATGATTATCATAAACTAAATTTCTATATCGAAATTTGATGCATATTCTATGCCAAGAATTGTTCAATTAGTGGAGAGACTTGAAAAGCCCAGTATCTCACCACAATAGACCTAACTGAGGGCTATTGTCAGAGCAAGCAAAAGAGAAGACTGCATTTTCCTCACTTGATGGTCTATTTCAATACACAATCTTACATTCTGACTTGCATAGGACACCTGCAACATGCTAAAGAATGATGGACAGAATATTAAAGTCACACACACACTATGCAGAGGCATACTTAGATGATGGCATACCCCTGTACCATGTGACAGCCATTAGCAAACCACAAATGTATATTATTATATACTGTGAACTCTTTCACACTTTCTGAAGCTTATAGAAAAAGATACAATAAGGTGGAGATACAAATAAACTCCTCAGTGAAAATAATTTTACTTACACTGAGGCAGTGCTGGACACTGTTGAAATTAATACAAAATTGGAAATAAAATGAGAGGAAGAAGCATCCCCAAAACACTCAAAATAGTAATTACAATTATGGTCTCATACCCTACATATGCTATAGGGAAATACTCATAATATGTTAAAGTATAACTTTTTTTTTTTTTTTTAAAAACAGCATAAAATATTAATAAGAGAAATTAAAAGAAATTAAAATATATGTACTGGTGAGTCCAGAACCTGTTATCAAACACGTAAAATGGCGTTAACTTTGACATTTGTCAGAAAAAAAGTCTATTACTCATTTGTAATTCAGACCATTCAAAACCTTGCCGGCATGGAGAAAAATCAAACAAAATCTTTGGGACTTTTTTTTAGACCTTATATTGTAATGTAGGAGCAGAGGCGTAACTAGAAACCACAGGGCCCAGGTGCAAGAATCTAAGAAGGGGCCCCCCCACCACCCCTCCCCCCCTCCACCCCTCCCCCCTCCAAAAAAAGGTGAATTTAATACATATATATTTTTTAAAAGCTGGGCCCCCACCCTCAGGGGCCCAGTCGCACCTGCGACCTCTGCACCCCCTGTAGTTTCGCCCCTGTGTAGGAGTCTCTGAACACTACAAAGCAACATAAACATTTCTCAAGATAAAATTTGTGTTTCTAAACATTTTTTAAGGACCTCGCCATGCCGACAAGACTTATTAGAATATTTTGCCTGAGGTTTTGAACAGCAGACCCTAAGTGTTATTGCAATATCTTTATTATGTGTTTGCTGATTATGCAGTTGTGCTGTGTTTAATTATCTTTTAATATCTCCTGCTGCCTCTTGGCCAATACTGCAGTGGGCAAAAGAAGCTACAAAATAAGAGTAAATAGCTATTATTAAATAATTTAAAATACTTGTTTAAATTGGATAATTGGCAACACATTAAAAGGATATGAAACACAATTTTTTTTTTCTTTTATCATTCCGATAGAGCATGCAATTTTAAACAACTTTACTTTTATGATCTAATTTGCTTCTGCCTCTTGCTATTTTGTGTTGGAAAAAAAATACCCAGGTAGAGCAGCAAAGCACTACTGGGAGCTAGCTGAGGATTGGTGGCTGCACATATATTCCTCTTGTTATTTCTTTCATGATGTAGGGCCAGATTGCAAGGTACACTATTTAGCACTTTCGCTCCAGTGTAAACTTCGCTAGAAGTAATCTTTTTGCATGTGTCGGGTTGAGCGCATATTACAATTTGAAAGTAAAACACGCGTTACCTAAATTTTGGGATCGCGTTAATGAATTTTTGTTATTTAGTGCAACCTTGTTTAACACACTATCCTTTACGCTAGGGTATCATTTGCGCTTACTAGACCAGTGTAAAATGCAATAAATTGATAAACTGAAAGAGTACACTCAAATAGTCATCAGCAACAATGTATCACGATTTTAGTATACTCAACAGTTGGGAGCTGATTTCTATTTTTTTTAAACTATTTTTTAAACATTTTTGTAAAATATGTTTTCATTTTATGCATGAACAAATCATGCATACCTTAAAGGGACACTGAACCCAAATTTTTTCTTATGTGATTCAGATATAACATGCAATTTTAAGCAACGTTCTCATTTACTCCTATTATCAAATTTTCTTCATTCTCTTGGTATCTTTATGTGAAATGAAAGAATGTAAGTTTAGATGCCAGCCCATTTTTGGTGAACAACCTGGGTTGTTCTTGCTGATTGGTGGATAAGTTCTGAACCAATAAAAATAGCTTAGGTGCCTTCTTTTTCAAATAAAGATAGCAAGAGAATGAAGAAAAATTGATAATAGGAGTAAATTAGAAATTTGCTTAAAATTGCATGCGCTATCTGAATCACGAAAGAAAAAAATGTGGGTTCAGTGTCCCTTTAATATTAAAACTTGTATCTAATTATTAGTTTTTTTGGGAGTTTCTATGTCTGGCTTCCGTGTGCATGATCCAGGGTTCCCAAAGATCAATAAATAGTTTTTTGGTGGACAGTAAGTCCGCTGCTGAACTAGACATCCTGTAAAAGTATTCTATTTTCTGCTCTATTAAATGGAAACCTGGGGGTTCTGTTTTCCAAAATCTGGCTATGACTAGCCTTACTGCTGTACATATCAGTGCTATTAGCTTGTTTTGTTTTTATTTGGAAAGTGTAGAAGCACGTGTTTAGGCAGGATTTCTATTTCTTTCTCAAATATTTTACTTAAGGAAGCTGTGCTTTTCCAGAGTGGCTGGATTTTGTTACACTGCCACCACATGTGAGTGTAACTACCCTCTTCCCCACATCCTCTAAAGCAAAGGTTATTATTTTTGCCTCCAGTCTTGCATAGTTTAGAGGGATAAAGATACCAACTGAATGATGATTTTAGCTAGTTTTCATAGTGAAGTTGAACATATTAGTCAGATGCAGGAGTGCATGGCAGACATTATGCATTTACTCAAGGAACATCCATAAAACAAGATCAATACAAAGTAACAATAAGAATGTTAGGGGGGGGGGGGGGGTTCAGCCAGAAGACAGAGATCTAGTTGAAAACAAGAAGCAAAATAGTTTTTTTAGAATAAATAAAGAAGCGTTTTCCACCTTCCCAGTTAGGACAAATGTTATAGAGTGGCTGGATTTTGTTACACTGCCACCACATGTGAGTGTAACTACCCTCTTCCCCACATCCTCTAAAGCAAAGGTTATTACTTTTGCCTCCAGTCTTGCATAGTTTAGAGGGATAAAGATACCAGCTGAATGATGATTTTAGGTAGTTTTCTTGTAGTGAGGAGTTAGGGGAGAAGGAAGTACTTTGTTTAAGTGTTTTTAACCAGAGTTGGATCAGCCATTATTTACCTAATTCATTTTCCCATTTGTGCATAATAAATGTTTTAGTATTGGAGGCATATTTATCATGTCTGACAGACATCGCTAAATGCGGAGAGCAATATGCTCTCCGTATTCAGCATTGCACCAGCAGCTCTTGTGAGCTGCTGGTGCAACTCCGCCCCCTGCATATTCGAAGCCAATCGGCCACCAGCAGGGGGTGTCCATCAACCCGATCGTACTTGATCGGGTTGAATTGCGGCAATGTCTGTCCGCCTGCTCAGAGCAGGCGGTCAGGGTTATGGAGCAGCGGTCTTTAGACTACTGCTTCATAACTGCTGTTTCTGGCGAGTCTGAAGACTCGCCAGAAACACAGGCCCTCAAGCTGCATGCGGAGCTTGATAAATCTTGGGGTCAATTATGTTAAACACAGGATACAAGCAAGCTATTGATCCTTTCAGTCTTCTTTTTGCTAAGCATAACAGTTCAAAGGAGGTAGGGTTATGTAAAGGTAAATGGCCTATGACTTTTAGCATTTTGGATCTCAATTGTAGATAGTGGAACCAGGTGTGTCTGTCAGTTGGGTCTAGGTCATTATACGGTTTGTTAAAAACATTCCGTTAACAAGGGTATCCGCTATTCTGTATAAGCTTCTATTTGCCCATTTGCTTTGTACAGTTTTATCTATCAAGGTGTTGAGGACTGTCAGTATATGGCAGGGTTATAACACAATATATTTAATAATGATCCTTTAAACTGAACCCCAATAAAATATACATATACTAGAAACCATAAAATTAATATAAATTCCTGAATTCTTTTTATTAGTTGATATCTATAAACACATTGAAATATATTTGTAGGAATCAGAATATGAATCAATACTATACACATTTAAAAACTATTAAAAGGGGGGCGGAGCCTAACGGAGCTCCAAGATGGAGGCTTTTAGCTAGAGCTCCGTTAATGAGTCTAAAGAGAATAGCCACCACTCCTGTAAATCACGCAAATGAGTGATTTAATTTAGCTGGGACACCTTGCAGGCTACTGGGCATATGGAGGAAGCCCTCTGGACGAGAGCAATAAAAGATACAGGGGCCAGATTATCACGGCACAAACTCCGGACGCCGCCATCTTCCCTGCAGGGCCCTCACACGCAGCGCGGACCCATCCAGCAGGTGCATAGCACTAAAGAGGCCACTGACTCAAGTAGAGTTTGCCCGGCGCTCCGGCACTCAACACCCTCAGGGATCCAGCGGCTGAATCCTCGCCCCACAAGAGACACCTAAGTAGTGAGTACCGGCCACATTGGTAACGGGCCCTTCAAGTAAAAAGGGATCATTGGAGAGGATATACAGGGGCTGTGTGAGGATGGAGGTAATTAAGCCATACCTAGTTTGAAAGGGGGATAACGATGCCGAGCTAATACTCCTAAAGACTGCCAATATAGTCTCAGTTATAGGGATCATTTGGTCACTGCTGAGACAGATGCTTTAAGATATTAAAAGGTACATCTGGGGCAGTGATCGCTCACTAAACAGCTCCAAGTTTTATGCATATTGCTGGTCCAGTACTCAGAAAAATACACAAATACTTTAAAATAATATATAAATAATGCAAGGTCACCTTTCATCACACGTGGCAAGGGAGACAAGATTCCTTAATGTATTACAATTGTTGGATTGAGTGACATCCCTGGGAAAAGATGCTTTGGAATAAATTTTACTGTTGCTGCTGATCACTGAAAGAGCTTTATTTCCAGGACCCATCTACCCAATAAAATCCAAGAGTTGGGCTTATAGATGCTACTAGAGTTCATGGTTTGGGCCTATGTCTAATTCCTCTATCAGTCCTATTTTGTCAGATAATTTTTTATACACAACACAAGACTGACACCCTGTGGCCAAAGGAGGTATAAACACCTAACTTATGTATTAGCCACTCACTAGGCAAAGATAAAAGAACATAAAAGTCATTGAAGCTAGCCGCAGGTAGTTTCTCTTTATTAACCTCTCTTCCTTTATGTCAACTAGCTTGGGGAAAGTGGAATGGCTTCAAAGAGATTAAATAAACAAGAGAGATCGCACAAACCCACATCAGTTACATCTTTCTTCAAGCCTTCCCAGGGGGACAAAACCCCAGACCAACACAGGGAAATGGAGGAAACTAGAGAGTCAGCGAAGTTGGGATCTGACCCTTTGGGGGACAACATCCCTCTAACCAGAGCTGACCTGCACCTGCTTGTTTCTAAACAGGACATCACTAGTAGCTTTGACAAGCTGTGGGCTAAAATAGACACTATGCACACCTCTATGAACGAGAGCCTCAATGACATCAAAAAGGATATCTCAGAGCTTGGCACGAGAGTTGAAACCTTAGAAGACAACAATGACAACCTAGTGGAAGATGTAGAGATGGCGGTTCAACAGGTATCACAACAACAGCAAGTAGTCAACGAGCTGCTGGACAAGATTGAGGACATGGAAAACAGAAACAGGAGAAGTAATATTCGCCTGAAAGGTATCCCAGAATCTGTCAAAGCCGAGGACCTTCCATCCTACATTCATCTTCTGTTCTGTGCCATTACAGGGGTAGATTCCTCCACGGAAATAGAAATTGAAAGAGCTCACAGAGCCTTGAAACCCAGACCTTAGGCTGATCTTCCACCCAGAGACGTCATCGTGGCTTTCTTAAGATATCCAGAGAAAGATAAAGTTCTCAGAGAAGCAGCCAAACAGCCAACCTTTAAATTCAGAGGCAATATTATTCACTTTTTTAAAGATTTGAGCACTAGAACTCTTCCACGAAGGGGGTCGTTAAGGCCTCTAACTACATTACTACGAAAAAACCAAATACCATATAGGTGGGGCTATTCATTTGCTCTGCATATTACCAAAGATAACAAAACTCTTACAATCAGGGATGCCATAGGGATTCCAGACATCTGTAAAGCGCTAGGCCTAGAAACTCCAGCTACTTTAGAATCCTCTTCACAACAGGAACAACCCAAACCACAAAGACTTCCTCTAAAATCACAGAGATCACAGTGGGCAAAGACCCCCAAGAAGAAACAGAGGAATAAGTGAAAGACTCTATATAAAATGTTGGGTCCAATGTGTTTATTTTTTTGTATTTTCCACTTATATATTTTCCTCTTACAGGTTGTCTTTGCTGATGATATTGGCAGAGGATCTTCTTGGACCCTTGAACTTCAGGTCTAAAGTTTACAAATTTTGGTTAAAGTGTAAGCCACATTTTCAGGGGTATTATGTATTTCTATAACTTTTAGATAAATCGTAATGCTGTAGTTATTAAATTTAAGAAGCTAGATTTCATTTTCTTGCATATTTAGAAATAAGGGTGATTTATTCTGAGCCACAGAGTTTATGGGGTGTCCCAAAAGTTATCAAGTGAAATATTACATCAGGAGTCGGAGGGCATCTCTTTAGTTCTCATGTTCCTCCTTAGTTAATTACATGTTATTTCAGAGATATAAATTTTTGTTTTTTACGTCAGGTTTTAATGCACAGATTAGACTTTTGGCATTAACTGTCAATAACCTGTTTATTTCTCTTTCTCAGCCTATCTCTTTCTCTGATGTCCCTCTCCCCTCCCCACCTCTTCCCCCAAAAGGACTGCAAAGAATTTGTACACTCTGGCAGAGGGTGGATTTCTCCGTCTGGGTCTATGGCACTAAAGGATTGGGTGAGCTGATAGCTTTGTTTTATTTATATGAGCTGTTGCGAGACACAGGGGGACCCTTCACATCTAACAGGTGTACCAATGGCATCCACTAATATTACCCTGATCTCACATAACGTGAGAGGCCTTAATTCTGATATTAAGAGAAGAAAAGCCCTAACACAATATAGACAGCTGGGAGCTAACGTGATATTTTTGCAAGAGACACATTTTAGGTCCGGGCACATCCCGAAGTATTGGGCGAGACAGTTCCCCTTACATTTTCACTCCACTATCGATCAGAAAAAAAGAGGAGTTTCAATTCTACTACACTCTTCTCTGAATTTTAATCTCATTGACACTGTCATAGATAAAGAGGGCAGATATATAATTGTTAGGGGCACCCTAAATGAAGTGGAGATTGCTCTCTGTAATGTTTACGCTCTAAATGAGCGGCAAGAGCAATTCTTTAATAAAATATCCTACCTCCTCTCTGGGTGGAGCTCGACCAGGATTTTTCTTGCAGGGGATTTTAATGTGTCCTTATATAACCGGGATTACTTACCACAAGCACATCAGCATACCTCACACTATAGAAATCATAAGAAAGTTAAATCAATATTAAACTCTATGGAAGGCCATAATCTTTTAGATTCCTGGAATGCATTATACGGCACTACCTCGGAGCATACCTTTTTTTCCACGGCTCACCATAAATACTTTAGGTTAGACTATATATTTGTTAGCCAAACACTTTTAACCAACGTGAGGTCCTCCTCCATCTCCCCATGTGTATGGTCAGACCATTCCATAGTCGAATTAAAGATAATAGGGCTTCTCCCACCTAGCTCCATGAAAAGTTGGACTTATGACCCCACACTCATGAAAAATCCTTTACATAGAGAAGCAATACTGAGGAATATGATAGAATTCTGGGACATTAATACTGATACGGTGGATAATCCCATACAGGTATGGGCGGCCCACAAATCAATATTGAGGGGTTTATTAATCCAGATTAAATCACGGGCCAAACACAAAGCAAAAGAGTTATTTAACACCCTTCAAGCTGAAATAGCAATCCTAGAAAAGAGACATAAATTGACTGGTTCAGCTAGCATATACAAAACGTTACTCGGCAAACGCCAAACATTAGATACCATACTCAATGACCAATCGATAAGGGCGGGGTTACGGTTACAATCTAAATATCTTATTTACGCAAATAAGCCAGACAGGTTTTTAGCCAACAAAATTAAGGATATCTCCATCCCTATACTTCGCAACTCAGGAGGGGAAATGACCTCTAAGCCAATAGACATAGTTAACACATTTTCTACTTATTATGGCTCATTATACAATGGGAAAAAAGTTAATAAGACAGAGCTAACACAAAGTTTACTTGATAAATTCTTAGAGGAAGCGGACTTGCCCAAGATCACCCAGCAAGAACTAGACTCTCTAAATGCAGACATTACGAACAAAGAGGTACTAAATGTTTTACTAGAACTGAAACCAAGGAAGGCAGCTGGTTCTGATGGCTACCCTACAGACTATTATAAGCTATTGAAATCCTCTCTGGTGCCTCATTTGGTCAAGTTCTGTAATCATATCCTTCAAGGCCACTCTATCCCTTCCGAACTTCTAGAGGCTAAAATTATCGTTATTCCCAAACCAGGTAAAGATAAGACGTTGTGCCATAATTATAGACCAAATTCATTAATTAACCAGGACCTAAAAATCTTTACAAAAATTTTAGCCAATCGCCTCAAACATCTTCTTCCTAAAATAATCCACCCTAATCAGGTGGGCTTTATTAAAAATAGGGAGGCTCCAGACAATATTAGAAGAATGGTGGCACTATTAGATTACTTACAGGAGACAATGTCAGGGTACACTGAAATCAAGATTCTATGATACATATGTTATACAAGAAATTAAGGACCACAACTGCTAGGAAGTCACAGAATAGTATAAGTTGTTTTGCATATGTGATTAGTTTAGGAAACATATGGAATACCTGCGCAACAATGTAGTACTGAAAATCACTCCATGCAATGTTTAATGTACAGGTATAGTTTGCGATTACACCCTATGGCTGCCACATGTGTCAGGGTTGACACTGTGGTTAAAAAATTAGCAGCAGGGGTAAACACTAACAGTCCTGAGGGATAATATGTAATGTGAGAAACGTAGGGTATGAACAAAAAATAGGTATCATTAATGGTAGCCCAGAGTGAGAACTCGACAAAGATAAGTAAATCAGAGAAAAACGTTATGCAGCATATTAATGTCAGTATACAGATAGGGGGCAGAGAGAGAGGCTGCGGCATGTACAATAGTGGTTCAGAGGTACTCATAGGAACCAGGCTTACCCAGCTGAAGCAGAGGAGTCAGACGCTAAATCCGGAGAGCGAGCAGGGCTTCAGGCCTGCTGCTTGAGGCAGAGAGTTGCAGCCGGCGATGACGTCACCGCGTTCCGGTACTGAGCGCTGAAGGCTGTCAGACAGGGAGAGCGGAAGGATCACAGGAGAGACAAAGTCCCGCTCAGGAGAGGATTAAGACCTTGGAGGCTAAAAATACAAGGTAAAGGTACACAGTATCCTTAGATAAGTTGAAGTGTGCACACACAAAAGGATATTGAATCCACTTGGAAATACTTTGAACTGGAGAGAATGAACAGCGTTCACGAAGGGCAAAGGCTCACAGACGATCAGATAGGTATCTGCAATACTAAGCAATAAGATGTAGCAAGGAGGAGCCTTAAATAGGGAGAGGAGTAGGTTGCTGCAGGTCTTAAAGACACAGTAGAGGGCAGAGTTAGTGAAGTGGGAGCGTGATACCTGACAGAATCCCCCCCTTCAAGGAGCCACTCCAGGGCTCAAGGCTTCGGACGATCCGGATGTCGCTGATGGAATACAGAGAGTAAACGTGGAGCAGAGATGTTGCTAGCTGGCTCCCAGGAGTCCTCATCGTGAGAGTAACCTTTCCAATGAATGAGATACTCTAATTGACCTCTGCGGATACGTGAGTCCAATACAGATCGTACCTCATACTCCAAAGTAGGATCAATGGAGACTGGTGTTAGAGTTGTAGAAGTTCCGGAGTCTCTAAGATCCCGGTAAGGTTTAATGAGGGAGACGTGGAATGTTGGATGAATCCTGAGGGTGTCAGGTAGTTTGAGACGAATGGCATTAGCGTTGATGATACGTGACACTGGGTATGGACCAACAAAGAGAGGAGACATTTTCCTAGAAGGAGTATTGAGATGTAAATGTTTGGTGGAGAGCCAGACAAGATCACCTTCATTATAGGTAGGAGGAGGACGTCTACGCCTGTCGTAATACTTCTTGTGTGCTTCTTTTGCGTTGTTTATAGCAGATTCTATGCTTTGGAAGTTAGAAGAAATGCTGTTTGACAACTCAGAAATACTGGGTGAGGAAATGTTAGAGGGTTGAAACAGGTGGAAAACTGGGTGGAATCCGTAATTCACAAAAAATGGAGAAATTCCAGAAGTGGAATGGATGGTGTTGTTATAACAGAATTCTGCATAAGGGAGGTAGTCAGACCAGGAATTTTGATTGGTGGAGCAGTAAAGTCTTAGAAATTGTTCCAGCCACTGGTTACATCTCTCGGTCTGGCCGTTACATTGAGGATGGTAAGCAGTTGTCAGTTTCCTTTCAACAGAGAAAGTCTTGCAAAATTGGTACCAGAGTTTACTAGAAAATTGGGTCCCTCTATCACTCAGTCTGGAAATGGGTAAGCCATGCGGTTTGATGACGTGTTTGATAAGTAGCTGTACGGTCTCCAATGCAGTAGGGAGTTTGGAGAAGGCGATGAAATGACACATCTTTGTGAAGAGGTCCACAACGACTAGGATAGTATTATTCTTAGAAGATATGGGGTAGATCCACGATGAAATCTAAAGCGATCTCAGACCAAGGCTTCTTTGGTGTTGGTAAAGGTAGTAGGAGACCATAAGGGGCATGTTTATCTTTTTTGGAAATGGTGCAGGTAGGACAGGAGAATACATAGTTCTTAACATCGGATGAAATAGTTGGCCACCAGTGGTTCCTATTCGCCAATTCTTGGGTCTTATGAAGACCTGGATGGCCAGCTAAAAGAGAGTCATGAACAGATCGGAGAAATGAGGGTCTGAGAGTAGGTGGGACGTATAGTTTTGCGTCATGAGAATATAGACCTTGTGCGTTGATTTGAAGGAGTTCTGTCGGTTTCGTCAAATCTTTAGTTTGTTCCCTATTCAGAATGGACGAGATATCAGCTGCAAAAGATATGAAATTGTCTTCTGGTATCACTGAGCGAACCGTTGGTGGAGATGAAGAATGACTACTAATTCTTGAGAGGGCATCAGCCTTTTGGTTCTTTCCTGCTGGTCGATAAGTGATCAGGAAGTTGAAACGAGAAAAAAAAAGATTCCAGCGAACCTGTCTAGCTGACAATGTTCTAGTGGATTTCAAATACTGGAGATTTCTATGATCCGTGTATATGAGTGTTGGTATTAAAGTCCCTTTGAGGAGGTGCCGCCAATGTTCTAAGGAGAGCTTAATGGCTAAAAGTTCTTTGTCACCTATAGGGTAATTTTGTTCAGCAGAATTTAGAGTCCTTGAGTAAAAGGCCACAGGATGGAGAGGTTTTGTTAAACTCTCTCTTTGGGAGAGGACTGCTCCAATAGCATGGTTAGAAGCATCAACCTCCAAAACGAACTGCAAATTAGAGTCAGGAAAACAGAGTATCGGAGCAGAAGTGAACATTTGTTTAAATAAGTCAAAGGCATACTGGGCTTGATGTGTCCACTTGAATGGTGTATTACCTTTAGTGAGGGAAGTGAGAGGTAGAGCTATCTTAGAGAAGTTTTTTATAAATTTGCGGTAAAAATTCGCAAAACCCAAAAAGGATTGGACCTGGCGCATGGTTTTGGGTATGGGCCAATTCAAGACTGCTTCAACCTTTTTGTCCTCCATACAAATACCTGTGGGAGAAATCTCATAACCCAAGAAAGATATGCACTGTGTATTAAAGAGACATTTTTCTGCCTTGGCTTATAAGTGGTTACCCCTAAGTCTAGAAAGTACTTGTCTAACATGTGAGATGTGTTGTTGATATGTCTTGGAGTAAATTAAAATATCATCAAGATATATAACGACGAAAACATCTAATATATCTCTAAAAATGTCGTTGATGAGGTGCTGAAATGTTGCGGGCGCATTACAGAGCCCAAAAGGCATAACGACATATTCGAACAAACCATAGCGGGTTTGGAATGCCGTCAGCCACTCATCCCCAGCTCTAATACGAATGAGGTTATAGGCACCCCTTAAATCCAGTTTGGTAAAAAACTTTGCACCCTCGAATCTCTCTATCAACTCGGGTATAAGAGGTAAGGGGTAACGGTTTTTAATCGTGATCTTGTTTAATTGTCGATAATCGACAATGGGTCTAAGTGTACCATCCTTATTTTTTACGAAGAAAATTCCTGCACTAGCTGGGGAGGTAGAGGGGCAAATGAAACCTTTCTTGAGGTTTTCATCTAAGTAACTCTTTAGATGTGAGAGTTCTGGATTGGAAAGTGGATAGATATGTCCTGTAGGGATTTCAGATCCTGGTATGATCTCTATAGGGCAATCATACTTTCTATGAGGCAGTAAATTTTCAGATTCTACTAAAAACATCAGCAAAGTCCTGGTAAACGTCAGGAAGCTGGAGAACGTGAGGAAGTTCAGATGTATGTAAAGCAGTAGCTGGAAAACAAGTAGAGAGACAAAACTTTGAATTAAAGGTAAGTGTCAGATTGGACCAATCTATTTGGGGGTTATGAGAATGGAGCCAGTTTATACCTAATACAATAGGTGAAATAGGAGAAGGGATGATATCGAATGTGATATATTCCCTATGATGATCAGTAGAAGAGATAATTAAAGGAATGGTCTGATATTCCACAGGACCATTTGGGATAGGATTACCATCAATTCCCCTTAATAAAACAGGAGACTTCTTTTTCACTATAGGTATTTTATTCATATGGGTAAATACACTATCGATATATGATGCTGTTGCTCCCGAATCAATGATCGCGGAAGCCATGACCCGGTGAGAGTCCCACTGCAAAAGAAGAGACAAGTGTAAGTAAGGAGTAGGTAAGTGCTGAGTGGTACAACAAAAAGGTTGAATGGAAGTCTTACCCTTGTTTTGTTTCTGCATGGAAGGACAATCTCTAACAGTATGAGTCTCAGAAGCACAGTATAAACATAAGTTGTTAGACCTTCTCCTGATCTTTTCCTCAGGTGAGAGTGGGCCTTTAATGAAGCCTATATCCATAGGTTCGGGTGTGGACTTGCTCACAGGAAGTATATTAGGTTTTTTAGGGTAATTATCATGATAGGAGCGCTCCTGTTGTCTCTCTTTGAGACGACTGTCAATGGTGATGCTAAGTGTCATTAATTCCTCAAGAGTTTGGGGTAACTCAGAACGCGAGAGCTCATCCTTTATGCCTTCTGAAAGGCCCAACCTAAACTGGTTTCTCAGTGAGAGATTGTTCCACTGTGAGTCCTTAGCCCATTTTTTAAACTCAGTAATATAGTCTTCAACTAATCTTTTCTTTTGTTTGAGGCTTCTCATTGCCTTTTCTGCGGTGAGTTGTTTATATGGGTCCTCGTAAAGGTGTCCCATGGCAGTAAAGATATTCTCCAAGGAATTTAGTATCTCATCGTTGTTTTCAAAATAGTAGTTAGCCCAGGTGCGCGGCTCACCCCTTAAGTAAGAGATAACTGTGAGTACTCTTGCTCTATCATTTGGATAAGTATGGGGTTTCAAAGAAAACAAAAGCAGACAGGCATTCTTAAAGTCTTTATAGTGAGACCTGTCACCACTAAACTTCTCTGGGGTGCTAACCTGGGGCTCAAGTATGGGGACCCTTTTATCCACAACATCCCTGATGTATGCCTTAATTGTGTCATTTTCGACCTTCAGGGAATTTAAAGCTTCAGTAAGCAGATCAACCCTCTGTGTAAGGTTCTGCAGATGAGTGTTCATCCCAGCTGGATCCATAGTTGTGCTTAGTATTATGTCAGGGTACACTGAAATCAAGATTCTATGATATATATGTTATACAAGAAATTAAGGACCACAACTGCTAGGAAGTCACAGAATAGTATAAGTTGTTTTGCATATGTGATTAGTTTAGGAAACATATGGAATACCTGCGCAACAATGTAGTACTGAAAATCACTCCATGCAATGTTTAATGTACAGGTATAGTTTGCGATTACACCCTATGGCTGCCACATGTGTCAGGGTTGACACTGTGGTTAACAGTCCTGAGGGATAATATGTAATGTGAGAAACGTAGGGTATGAACAAAAATTAGGTATCATTAATGGTAGCCCAGAGTGAGAACTCGACAAAGATAAGTAAATCAGAGAAAAACGTTATGCAGCATATTAATGTCAGTATACAGATAGGGGGCAGAGAGAGAGGCTGCGGCATGTACAATAGTGGTTCAGAGGTACTCATAGGAACCAGGCTTACCCAGCTGAAGCAGAGGAGTCAGACGCTAAATCCGGAGAGCGAGCAGGGCTTCAGGCCTGCTGCATGAGGCAGAGAGTCGCAGCCGGCGATGACGTCACCGCGTTCCGGTACTGAGCGCTGAAGGCTGTCAGACAGGGAGAGCGGAAGGCTCACAGGAGAGACAAAGTCCCGCTCAGGAGAGGATTAAGACCTTGGAGGCTAAAAATACAAGGTAAAGGTACACAGTATCCTTAGATAAGTTAAAGTGTGCACACACAAAAGGATATTGAATCCACTTGGAAATACTTTGAACTGAAGAGAATGAACAGCGTTCACGAAGGGCAAAGGCTCACAGACGATCAGATAGGTATCTGCAATACTAAGCAATAAGATGTAGCAAGGAGGAGCCTTAAATAGGGAGAGGAGTAGGTTGCTGCAGGTCTTAAAGGCACAGTAGAGGGCAGAGTTAGTGAAGTGGGAGCGTGATACCTGACAGACAAAGACGCCTTCTCTGTTGCTTTCATTAGACGCAGAGAAGGCATTTGACAGAGTTGACTGGGACTTTATGCAGGCGGTTCTGTTGACGATTGGTATTAAGGGATCATTTATGACTGCTATTAAGAATGTGTATTCTTCTCTCACAGCACGAGTTAGGGCTATGGGTCACCAGTCAGATAGGTTTACGGTTCTCAATGGCACCCGCCAAGGATGTCCATTATCCCCTTTACTTTTTGCTATGTGCATAGAGCCTCTGGCTCAAAACCCTTGAGTTATTTTCCAAAGTTTTAGGATATAAGGTAAATCTGGAAAAATGTGAAGCTATGCCCATAGCACTTCCAGATCATACCAGAAAACTGATAGAATTGAATTTTGAATTCAAATGGATCAAAAATCACTTACAATATCTAGGGATTAATCTTACCAGTCGCTCTTCAGAGCTCTATCAGGCCAATTATCCCCCAATATACAAGACCATTAGACAAGATTTAAATAACTGGAGCAAGCTAAGATTTTCCTGGTTTGGAAGGTTATCGGCAATTAAGATGACTGTGCTACCACGGATATTATACTTATTCCATACGTTGCCAATAAAAATTCCACCACACAACCTAGAAGACCTTCAAAGACGTACTGATAGCTTCATAATAGGTAATAAAAGAGTTAGAATTTCCAATATTCTCAACAGACACAGAAGGCCGGGGGGGATTGGGGCCCCAAATTTGAAACATTATTATCAGGCAGCTAGATTAGCGCAGACCACTCTGCTCAATAAGCTAGAGGAAGAAATAACCTGGACGAAACTAGAGTCTGACATTACAAATAATGATTTACATGAATCAATTCTCTGGGTTCCAAGGCAACATTTAGATAAACCTTCCAATTGATTTCCAATCACAGATTTTATGACGGAACAATGGTCCAGACTAACCTTATCCCTTAAGTTACTACCTAGTAGATCCATTAAAGCCCCGCTCAGCTGCATTATGAAAACAGAACATAGACTGACTATTCGGAAGTGGGAGAATAGAGGACTATATAGGATAGCTGACTTGATAGACAGGGGTAAATTAATTACCTTTACTCAACTACAAGATAAATTATACCCAGTCAAACTTAACTGTTTTTTTTATTTGCAAATCACCTCTACTTTACACCACCAATTCCCCTTGGGGTTTGGAGGATCTCTCTCCACATTAGAATCTATATGTAGTTCATCCTCCAGACCTAAGAAAACTATATCACACATTTACCAAGCAATCCAGGCATCAGGAGGGAAAGCTAAATACCCTTTACAAGTTAAATGGGAAAGAGATCTCAATCTTGATATAGAAAACTGGCATCTAATACTATATAATGCAGGTAGGGGCTTGCAGGGCGCAGATATGCTTGAAAGTTGCATTAAAACCAACTTTCGTTGGTACCTAACCCCACTGATCACTTCGTACGCTGTTGGAAACGGCTCCAAACTCTGCTATAGGGGGTGTGGAGAGGAGGGCAGTTACAGGCATATGTGGTGGGACTGCATTCACTCAATCAGAACGTGGAAGTACTTATCTCAACTCTTAAGCACAATTTTAAACAGTCCCATAAATCTGACTATAGACCAAGCATTACTGCACACTAGACTAAAAGAGTTCAATAAATACATAAATCAATTAATTAGAATAACCTGCACAGCTACAAGAGTATGTATAGCGTGCCATTGGAAGATGGGAGCTCCACCCTGGGGGGAGGTTGTGCTCAAGATTAAACACTATTACAATATGTCAGCACAAGCAGCTATTACCCAAGACACATAAGAAACCTTTCAGAAGGTTTGGTTCTAATGGATCATGCATGATGCGCCACAGTCTAGGACACAAAGTCGGTGAGGAAACCACACATTTCTGGTCTGGTCACATTCTCAGTTACAGGGTCCTTTTGTGTCTCAATGATTGCTCAACCAGCCAAAGCGGATTGGGTGCTTTGAGCCCAATGCAGTCCAGTACATTCTGTCCTTACACCCTTCCCTATCCCCCTAATTCTATTCCTTTCTCTCCCCCTCTTTCTTTAATCTCTATTATTTTTTCTAATATTCAGGATAAGAATTGTTTCACAATGTTCCTCCACCTTATATAGCAAGAAGAAGCGCTGCTATTTTTTATAAGGTTGAGAACCCTTACCTGTAAAGCAAATGTCTACAAATGGTTAAACTTAGTTATGTCTTTATAGGTGATGTACTAATGATGTAAGTTGATGATTCAAAACATTGATACTGTTCTTGCTTGTTCGTTTTTCTTTTCTTTTGTAAAGATGTTAAAAAATCAATAAAAACTACTTTAACATAAAAGCTATTAAAATATGCTATGCAAAGTTTATAAAAGTTTACCTTTAAAACTAGCCTTATTCACAATAGCCTTTCATTCAATTAACACAATGAGATTCCAAGATATTTAGCTGCTAACATTCAAGCAATACACTCAGCTATTTAACCACAATTTATTCTAATATAATTTTAATTTAAAACATCAGAAATTTTATATATTATTTGTGCCAACAATCAAACTCTATGTCAATTTATCTAAGCTGAATTAAGTTCTTAGTTACCTACAGTTAAAACAAATTCTAAGATAAATATATATATATATATATATATATATATATATATATATATCTTTTGCAAAGATAAATTAGTTAGCATATAAAAGACAGAGTTGACACTATACAGGATTATGAACACAGTTTAAAAATACTGAGTGCTCCTTTAAATCTCTTAACTATAATTTGAACATGGTCTTACCAATAACCTTTGTATACTTTACCCAGATAAAACAATCGATATCCAATATTTCTCAACAGGTTCAATCTCACCTCAGAATACCAAAATTGGGTATTGTCGCATATGAAGAATAAAAAAGTAGCTGTTTGCTTATAATAACTGCAGCAGTTATCCCTTCAGGGTTCAGCAAAAACGGTTTTCCAGTCAAAGTTAGCCAGAGTTAGCCAGCAGAAGCCTCTTTTTCTCTCTATGCTTGGGGTTAAATCATCTGATCTCACCCCTCCCCTTTTTTGATCAGTACCATCATTGGTAAGATTGGAAACGCCCAACGGAAGCTTGTCTCAGATTGGCCCTTTGAAACTGAACATGTGTCAAGAGTATGTCAAGGGAACTGAAATTTAAAGAGCTTGAATAAGAATGTAACATCAGGTGCTTTAGAACCACAACTGCTAGGATATGACACTATTAAATAGGGTGTATTGTATTAGTGAATAGTATGGGATACACATGGTGATCCTGCGCAACAATGTATTACTCAGTAATCACACAATACAATTTAATATACAGGTGCAGTTTCCCACTTATCCCCTATGGCTGCCACATGTGTCAGGGTTGACACTGTGGAAGGAAAAAATAAAGCAGCAGGGGTAGTTGAAAACAATCCTGATATAAGAGTTGTATGCAGTTTAAAGTTTATAATATTCAGACTCTTGCAAGAGAAAACAAAATATGGCTGCCACACACTGAGAAAAACTTATGGAAGTGAGAGGATCAGAACAAATACAAATAATATTGGCACTCATATAAGTTTAGATTTCTTTTTAGGAGAGTAAGGCAAAGATACAATGTTCTGCGGTAGCTCAGAGGATCAAACTAGAGCAGTGCTTACCAAGCAGGAGCGCGAAGCAAAACTCGCCACAAGCTGAGGAAGTGAGCAGAGAATAGGAGCTGCTGCTATCAGCGGTAATGTGAAGCTGGCGGATGACGTCACCGCGTTCCCGTAGAACACTGCTGTGAGCTGACAGGCAAGGAGAGCGGTAGCTGGAACCGGAGTGCGGCAGAGAGATAAAGCAGAGTCCTCTCAACTTTAAATATAGAACACAGGAAAAACGATAAGTTGCCTTAAAATAATACAAGACAACAGAGATAGGAGTTTCAATGTTAAGTTTCTCAGGAGTTCAGAGGTTTGTGAACAGCGTTCACAGGATGGCATAGGTTCACAGAGGATCTAGGAAAGATTACTGCAATACTAAGCAATGAGATATCATGAGGAGGAGCCTTAAATAGGGAAAGGAGTGAGACTGCACTGGGTCTTAAAGGTATATTGGTTATGTGATACCTGACAGAATCCCCCCTTCAAGGAGCCACTCTGGGGCTCAAAGCTTCGGGCGATCTGGATGTCGCTGATGGAAAAGTGTAATTAAACGTGGAGCCGAAATGTTGCAAGCTGGTTCCCAGGAATCCTCATCGTGCGAGTATCCTTTCCAATGAATGAGGTATTCTAGGTGACCACGTCTAATTCGTGAATCCAAAATAGTGTGTACCTCGTACTCCACAGTAGGGTCTATAGTAACTGGTGGTTGCACTACCGAAGTAATGGGGTCTCTAACTTCTCTGTAGGGCTTGAGAAGCGAGACGTGGAAAGTAGGATGAATTTTGAGGGTAGATGGTAATTTGAGACGTATTGCGTTAGCATTTATGGTACGTAATACTGGGTATGGACCGATGTATAGAGGAGACATCTTTTTTGAAGGAGTATTGAGACGTAAATGTTTGGTGGAGAGCCAAACCAGGTCACCTTCCTTATACTGAGGAGGAGGACGTCTACGGCGGTCATAATACCGTTTGTATACTTCTTTTGCGCTGTTTATAGCAGATTCAATAGTTTTGAAGTTAGCTGATATGTTGTCAGACAATTCATATATAGTGGGGGATGATGTGGCAGAGTTTTGAAATAAATGGAAGTTTGGGTGAAAGCCGTAATTTGCAAAAAATGGTGTGATACCAGTGGTGGAATGGATAGTATTGTTGTAACAAAACTCCGCATAGGGGAGGTAATCAGACCAAGAATTTTGGTTGTTGGAACAATATAATCTTAGGAATTGTTCTAACCATTGATTACATCTCTCGGTCTGTCCATTGCATTGGGGGTGATAGGCAGTTGTCAGTTTCCTTTCAACTGAGAAAGTCTTGCAGAATTGGTGCCAAAGTTTACTAGAGAATTGAGTTCCTCTGTCACTGAGTATAGATATGGGTAAGCCATGTAGTTTAATAACATGTTCAATGAGTAAGTGAACTGTCTCTAGAGCAGTAGGAAGTTTGGGGAAAGCAATAAAATGAGACATCTTCGTGAATAGATCGACAACCACTAATATAGTATTGTTTTTTGATGATAGAGGTAAATCGACGATGAAATCTAAGGCAATTTCAGCCCAAGGTTTCTTTGGAGTTGGTAAAGGTAAAAGGAGACCATAAGGGGAATGTTTATCCCTCTTGGAAACAGAACAGGTTGCACAAGAGCTTACATAATTTCTGACATCGGCAGAGATGGTTGGCCACCAGTGGGTCCTATTTGCCAATTCCTGCGTTTTGCGCAAACCTGGATGACCAGCTAAAAAGCTGTCATGAATAGATCGGAGAAATGAAGGTCTGAGAGTAGGAGGGACATACAATTTTGTGTCATGAGTATACAGACCTTGAGAGTTCTTTTGTAGAAGTTGTGATGGTTTTGTGGAATCCAAAGTTTGTTCCTTTTTAAGTAAGGGTGTGATATCTGTTGTAAAAGAGATGAAATTGTTTTCTGGAATCACTGAACGAAGGGTTGATGGAGAACTGGGATGGCCTCCAATTCTCGAAAGGGCATCGGCCTTTTGGTTTTTTGTTGCTGGTCTGTAGGTTATCAGAAAGTTGAAGCGTGAAAAAAAAAGATTCCAGCGAACCTGTCTGGCCGAGAGTGTTCTAGTGGATTTTAAATACTGGAGGTTTCTGTGATCCGTATAAATGAGTGTTGGCACTGGAGTGCCTTCAAGAAGGTGTCGCCAATGTTCTAAAGACAGTTTTATAGCTAAAAGTTCTTTATCACCAATAGGGTAATTTTGTTCTGCAGAGTTTAGAGTTCTAGAATAAAAGGCGACAGGATGAAGGGGTTTTTTCAAACTCTCTCTCTCTGTGAGAGAACAGCTCCAATAGCATGGTTGGAAGCGTCTACCTCCAGTACAAACTGTAAATTAGGATCAGGAAAACGGAGTATGGGAGCTGAAGTGAACATCTGTTTAAGTAAATCAAAAGCTTGTTGTGCTTGTGGGGTCCACTTAAACGATGTATTAGCTTTTGTCAGCGTAGTGAGAGGTAGAGATATCTTAGAGAAGTTTTTGATAAACTTGCGATAAAAATTCGCAAAACCCATAAAAGATTGAACCTGACGTACGCTTTTTGGTATGGGCCAGTTTAAGACTGCTTCAACCTTTTTGTTTTCCATACAGATACCTTTGGGAGAAATCTCATAACCGAGAAAGGATATAGACTGTGTATTGAAAAGGCATTTTTCTGCCTTGGCATATAAGTGGTTACCTCTTAGTCTAGAAAGTACTTGTCTAACATGAGAGATATGTTCTTCAAATGTTTTGGAGTAAATTAAAATATCGTCAAGATATATAACAATGAAAATATCTAAAATATCTCTAAAGATATCATTGATGAGGTGCTGAAAAGTTGCGGGCGCGTTACAGAGCCCAAAAGGCATGACGACATATTCGAACAAACCGTATCGGGTTCGAAATGCCGTCAGCCACTCATCGCCAGCTCTTATACGGATGAGGTTATAGGCACCCCTCAAATCCAGTTTGGTAAAGAATTTTGCGCCCTCTAACCTCTCTATTAACTCAGGAATAAGGGGTAAGGGGTAACGGTTTTTTATAGTAACCTTGTTAAGTTGACGATAATCGATAATGGGTCTAAGAGTACCATCCTTATTTTTCACGAAGAAAATTCCTGCACTAGCTGGAGAGGTAGAGGGGCGAATAAAACCCTTTTTAAGGTTTTCGTCTAGGTAAGTCTTTAAATGTAAGAGTTCTGGATTGGATAGAGGATAGATATGCCCTGTAGGGATTTCAGACCCTGGAATGATCTCTATAGGGCAATCATATTTTCTATGGGGTGGTAAATTTTCAGACTCTGCCTTACTGAAAACATCTGCAAAGTCCTGGTAAACTGCAGGGATCTGAGGATCCTCAGGAAGTGCAGATGTATGAAGAACAGTTGCAGGGAAACAAGTAGACAGACAAAACTTTGAATTGAAATCAAGGGTAAGTGAGTTCCAATCTATTTGGGGGTTATGAGTACAAAGCCAATTTATACCTAAAACAATAGGTGCAGGGGGCGGAGTTTGGCCACGCAGGCGGATGGCTGCACATTAGGAGAGCTCCTAAACCCTTAGTCTGAAAACACTAAATAAATGGCATAACTTTCACTCAAAATACTAGATTATATCAAGGAGGATTAAAAGCTTGCACCGGACAATCACATAACCGACACAACAACTGTTAACAGAGGCACTACAGGAACTTCTATGTCGGAGACTTATTGGAGGACCTGAGATAGTAAATGGCCGCCAGCGGCGTTCACTATAGGTGTTATAGTTGAGCGCATGAGAGTTAATCTCCCCCCACCACTTGTTCTCCCACAACGGAGCTGATCCCTGGCTGCTGGTCATATCACTTCTGCCGGGCGCGGTAAGTCCGTTCCGGTGACTGCTCTGGGTCACGCGCACTCTGCTGAGCTCTGACAGACAGCATCAGGCCTAACTGCGCCACAGGAGAGATCTCACATAGCGGGGAGGGGAAAGAAGCGACCTGCCCTGCTCACTTAGCGTTGCGGCTGATTGAGACGCCGGTCCTTTGAGGCTGGTCAATTCTGAGCCAATACTTAGTGCCCGGATCGCCTGACTACCACACCACTACATAGGGGCCAGTTCTGAAACATAGTAAACATTGGGCAAACAAGCTTTTAATAAATTAAAGTGAAGTGAATACCCTGAGTGACTACCCTGAGTGACAAATAAAAACTTCCCTTTGTTGACGAGATCTCAGCACCTCTAGCAGGGCTTCCTCACTCACTAAAATAGCGGGTCTTGCCCCAGGCAGGATACTTCACACATATAATGTTTATCCCCTCAGGGCACTAATCATTTCACTGGGCCTTGTTATCATACACAATATATGTAACTCTCTTACTGTCCAGCCAACCTGGTCTAACAGTGGGTGGGAGCTTTGAAAACATCCTGTGAGATTACTGCTGGATCCATATTAATTTTTAAATATAAATACAGAGTTTCTTTGTCTGGTGGCCACAGGAAGTCTGCTTGATTTCTTTTGCTGCGTTTAACAAAGGATACATAAAGGAAGGATAAAAAAAAAAAAAAAAAAAAAATACATATATTTTCAATAAATAAAGACAAAAAAAAAAGAGGAAAAAAGAATAAAAATAAATAAAAAAAAAAAAAAAAAAAAAAGGGAGGAAAAAGAGAGGAAGAGGAGGAAAACAAAAGCAACAACAATCCTAAGATAGGTGTGGATTACCTATTGCATTACAGTGACTTATAATTTTACAATCTATCTGGTTGTGCAGGAGAGGGATGCCGTGTAAAAAGCAGAACAAGGCAGATAAACAAACAAACATATGCACACTTAATAAATATCTAAAGCCAGCAGAGTGCCCAAACCCCTCTTCACCTGATAATATGGAGGGTCCTACACAAACGCCATCCCAGCAACAATGGCAGGTTGAAGCACAGTCACAACACTTAATTACTAAAGAAGACCTACAGTTTTTATCATCAAAAGAAGATATTAAAAATGCTGTTCAGGAGATGCGAGATTTATTTAACGATCTCAGGAAGGATATCAGTTCCCTGGACAACAGAGTCTTGCAGGTCGAAACAACTCAATCTAAAAACACCACCTCTATTCAGAAAATGGTGGTGGAGCTACAAGATCAATCAGAGGTAATACAAAATCTATCTGACAAACTGGAAGACCTCGACAATCGAGGCCGAAGGAATAACCTTCGTATCAGAGGAGTCTCTGAGACAATCCACCCGCCAGCCATTGAAGGCTACCTGCAGAGCCTGTTCCGCACACTAAAAGGAACACCGTCTTCTCCAGAAATCGCTCTAGAACGAGCTCACAGAGCGCTTAGGGCGAAACCCCCTCCTAAGGCGCCCCCTAGGGACATTATTGTGCGCTTCCTTAGCTTTAAGGATAAGGAGGAAATACTTCAACGTGCTCGCACCCAACATCCAATACAACACGCAGGCGAGGATATACAAATTTTTTCGGATTTGTCCCCAACTACTCTACAAAAAAGAAGGGAATTAAGTCATATTACAGCAAAGCTGAGATCGCATAAAATCCAATACAGATGGGGCTTCCCTGTTTCACTAGTGGCGACTCACCAAAACAAAACAGCCATATACAAACCTGGCTCAGACACTCAAGCCTTCTACACAAGCCTATTCATAGCGGATAACCCATTGCCACAACGAGACAACACACCTGCTTCAGCTGATTTTGAACCCTGAACGAGGTCACAAACAAATGCAAGGCTAGCTCTCACAGAAGTTTGGATGAAAACTCACCTTAGGGACACACAAATATAAACGGATGACTGTGAAGCTAGCACCAGTAATGTTTGCCAATTTTGGGTTGCCTATTGTTATCATGAATCTGGTTGTTGGGCGTCCAATACACCCCTTAATGCTCATGAAGTTACAGCCTCGAAGACGCCCTCTCTTGGTGTCCTTCATGGCAACTTGGGCGAATGGCTAATTGCCCAATAGAGACAGCTCCCAACACCGTTCTCATTTAAAGGGACCTTTAAGACTCTGGTAGTCATAAACAGGCGCATCCTCATTCGCAGACTGTACCATCTTACGAGCACCATGCTACCAGTCAATGGACACTACAGAACCATATCCTTTCAGTATTGTGAAATACAATTAATGTTTAGTATTTTAGGTCTTTGTTATAAAGTGCTGTCTCAGATAGAATTGTTTTAGTTATCTTACGGTTAGGTTATATATTATGATTATTAAATGTTTTAAGGAAACGCAATGCCACTGTGTTTCTGAGGACGTGGCTGCTATTACTTCATCAGACTCACTGAAGGTCATAGCATTGTGGTGGGCAGCCGCTGCTGCAGGCACCGATAAGTCATATGGTTTACCCCTGTTCGTTAACCTAGAAATATATGAGGTCCTTCTCATGAGGGGCGAATGCTCTTCGAGGCTTTCATGGCATTCCGATAGACCCCAAAGTTTAGCCACAGGGGTGGGCCACCAGACATGTCCTTAATCAACTCAAATTCACCTACCCTCCCCTTCCTCCTCCTCCCCCCCCCCCCTCTTCCTATTTACCCAAATCCTCCCTGCCTCCTTATACTTTCCCCTCCTCACTATGTCACCTTCAAATCTTCTCCCTCTATTTGTCAAGTTATAATTTGCATACACATCACCTCCGCATTCCCATCTATCCTCCACTGACTTACAGCTCTAGTTATGCCAAGAAGAAAAAAAAAAAATAATAATACTTCCTGGTAAAGGCCTTAGAGTCGCCAGGAGTATTCAGTATATTTGATATTGTTTTAGTCTAAGGGTTACTACCCCTGTTTCAATTGATTGTAATTACACTACTACTGTTCAACGACTGTGTTTACAGGATACTGTTTTATTTGTAGTGTATTGATTGCATTTCAGTGTGTCCTGGATTTTCTCTCTCTCTTTCTGATCTGCACTTGCCTTTCTCTCGCTATCAACACTCTCTCTCTTGTCCCTCCTCCTTCTCACTTATCCCTTTTTTTTTTTTTTTTTTTTTTTTTTTTTTTTTCTCTCTCTCCCCATATTATGACTTCTCATCATAGTAAATTTGGCTCCCATGGATTGACCTTCACCACCATTAACGCAAAGGGATTAAATAACCCAGGTAAGAGATCAATAGCCTTCAGGGCTCTGAAAGGTTTGCATAGTCATGTTCTCTTTTTCCAAGAAACACACTTTCGCAGAGGCAGAGAACCGAAATGGTTCAATGCAGAATACCCAACAGCCCTCTTTGCCTCTAGCACGGCCAAAAGAAGCGGAGTTGGCATATTGCTCCACCGCTCAATCCCTTTAAAGATCACACATAGTGAAAAAGACCCCGAAGGTCGGTATTTAATACTGACAGGAACTTTATATGAACACCAAATAACCCTAGCTACTATATACAGCCCGAACACTGACCAACACTTGTTCATGAACAAAATTTCAAAACTCCTCTTGGACGTGGCTAAGGGTCCTATATTTCTCTCAGGAGATTTCAATCTGCCAATGGACGTGCAGCTTGACACCTCTAATCAATCCACCAGCATTTCTCCAAAGATAATAAAATCTGTGAGAGGTGCACTCTCAAGCCTCATGTTGCATGACGTTTGGAGATCATTACACCCTACATGCAAGGATTTTACATACTACTCTCCCCCCCATCACAAATATTCCCGCATTGACTATTTCTTTACTGACACCACTGGCCTTGACATGATCACGTCCTGCTCCATTGGTCCTATCACGTGGTCAGACCATGCTCCTGTCACCTGTACCATACAATGGCCTGACTTACCTCCTACAGTATACATTTGGAGATTAGATGATTCCTTACTAGAAGATCCCTTGATAAAGACAGACATACAGAAATCCTTGTCGGACTACCTAACACATAATGATTCCACACAGACCTCTCCCATGAACCTCTGGGAGGCACATAAATGTGTGATGCGGGGTGAGTTTCTCAAACATAAAGCCCGCCTCATTAAGCAACGCAGACTGCAATACAATCAACTCACCAAAACAATCACTCAATTAGAGGGCACACATAAAAACAATCCTTCAGATAAAGAAATTATACAACAGCTAAATGATAATAGGAAAGAACTAAATGATCTTTTAATGAAGGCATACCAACGCAGGCAATTTGCCACTCAACAACAGTACTATGAGGGGGGCAATAGACCTGGGAAACTGTTAGCAAGAACAATACGTAGAAAACAATTAAAATCACATGTACATTTTTTACAGGGACCTGATGGATCCACGATAAAGGGTTGTAAACAGATAGCTAGCTCTTTTCACTCCTACTATAAAACATTGTACAACATAACAGGCAAGACCAATATCGAGGCTTATACTCCGGGCGATTTGAACAGGCAACAAAACATAGACCAGTACTTGTCCACTCTGGGGCTCCCGCAACTTGACCCCGAGCACAAAGACAATCTAGACAGACCCATATCCATGGAAGAACTCACTCAGGCAATAAAAGATTTCCCTAACGGGAAGAGTCCAGGTCCAGATGGGTTCTCCCCTAAATACTATAAGATGTTTGCCAAATCCCTAGGCCCTATGATGCTCCAACTCTTCAATAGCTTAATCACCAGTCCCACACTAGCAAACACGATGCTAGAGGCCCACATTGCGGTCATCCCCAAACCGGGTAAACCTCCTACATCTCCGGCAAATTTCAGGCCCATCTCCCTACTAAACATGGATATCAAGATCCTAGCTAAAATTTTAGCTAACCGCCTTAATAAATTCCTTCCGTACTTGATATCCACAGATCAGGTAGGGTTTGTACCAGGCCGGGAGGCACGGGACAATACCAATAAGGTTATTCAATTAATAAACTATGCACAGGTAAAAGGCGTGTCTATGGCGCTTCTCGCGACTGACGCAGAGAAGGCCTTTGATCGCGTAGATTGGCTTTTTCTTCGGCAGACTATGAAGGCAATGAATTTTGGCGAACCCTTTATCAATATGACCTTTGCGCTATACTCTGCCCCAAGCGCACGCGTTAGAATAAATGGCACCCTATCAGACGCTTTTTCCATAGCTAACGGAACCAGGCAGGGCTGTCCCCTCTCCCCGCTGCTTTTTGCCCTGTCGATAGAGGCCCTAGCACACAAAGTTAGAAACAACCCTAACATTACAGGTGTTCAGATAGGAAACTCAGAATATAAACAGGCACTTTACGCCGACGATGTCCTTTACACCCTCACGAACATTGATACCTCGGTCCCTGAGCTTTTGAATGAAATTGCAGTGTATGGATCACTCTCTAACTTCCATCTCAATCTCACAAAATCGGAATTACTCAACATCAACGCACCACAAGAACATGTTAAATTTTTAGCAACAGAATATAAACTCCCAGTAGTGGCCAATAAACTTAAATACCTAGGTATATATTTATCGGTGAACTCCCATGACCTCTATAACAATAACTACCTGACCTTAAGAAAAGACATAATTAATGACTTATCCTCCTGGAAAAATAAATCATTGTCGTGGCTAGGGAAAATAGGAATTATTAAAATGAACATTTTACCCCGCATTCTATATGTACTACAGACTGTACCAATTTCCCTTCCTAAAGACTTCCTGCCCCAATTACAAAGGACACTGGAACAGTTTATATGGTCAGGGATAAAGCCAAGAATACCAAGAAAGACGCTATATCTCTCCCGTGAAAGAGGAGGGTTGGGATTCCCAGACTTGGCCCTATACAGACGAGCTATCCACTTACAAAGACTGACTGAATGGTCACATAATACCACACAGAAACAGTGGGTCAGACTAGATGGACAGATCCTTCAGATTCACAATGTTGGCACTCTGGCTTGGGTGCCTGGGTCGAGGCGTCCGGAATCGCTCAATAATTATCACTTATTACAAGAAACATTACATGTGTGGGATAGACTTATAGCCACGACTACACACATTTCCTCGCCAACCTCACCTATGATACCAATTATTGAAAACCCCGATCTACCTTTCTATGCGCTTAGCAGACGTATGGGGAGGCCATATAGCCTGAGGGCAGGTATCTTACACTTTGCATTAAAGGATGGCAGACTGTGCTCGCAACAATGTCTGTCGGAACACCACGGGGAACTCTTCTCCTCATGGTTGCGATATCATCAGCTAGCACACTACTTGTCACACCACAGCCGCAGAAGTTGTTTCAGTAGGGCCCTCACACCATTTGAACATCTGTGCACAAGTACCCAACCCCCAAAAAGATTGATTTCAAAGTTATATAAATTGCTGCTGCTGCCCCCTGGTGTGTTGCTTCCCTCATACACCAGGGCATGGGGCAGAGAACTTAATCAAACAATAGATGAGGAGGAGTGGCTCAAGTCGTTTAATTTGCTGAGACGCTCCTCTGTCTCAGCTAAAGTACAGGAAATTCAATTGAAACTTTTGACCAGGTGGTATTACACCCCTGCAAGACTACACCAGCTTTTCCCTGTGGCTAGCGCCATGTGTTGGAGGGGTTGTGGAGAGATTGGCTCACTTCTGCACATCTGGTGGACCTGCCCGAAGCTGGCAGGTTTCTGGGCGGCAGTCTTGACAGCTATATCGAAAAAACTGAATATTCAAGTCCCTAATACACCTGAAATAATTTTATTTATACATCTCCCCGACACTCACTCAGTCCACGCCCGGGCCCTTCTTTTGTTAATGCTCACAGGAGCCAAACGGCTCATCCCTAAAAAATGGAAAGCCAAGGATCCTCCAACGCTCGGCGAGTGGCTCTCTTCGGTGGAAGAGCTGTTAAATCTGGAGAGACTGCATTATTTTAAAAGCAATCAGCTGGTCACATTCGAAATGATGCTAGCGGCTTGGAATGGTGACTCTCCATGCTCTCACCCTTAAACATTGCTTGTGTTTGGTGGTGATGCGTACCTCCCTTACCTTTTTTTTTTTTTTTTTTTTTTTTTTTCCCCTTTACTCTCTCCCCTCCTTTCATCTCTTTTCCCTCATATATCTAACTTATTCTTCTAAACTTTTTTCTCTAATTTTCTACATATCCGGCACACTGTAATATCTTAAAAACTCTTGTTACGTTGATAAATTTATATAATTGTATGATAATACCAAAAAACAAAAAATGTTAAATGTACAAGCTTGTTATTATCTTTGAGATTGAAGAGACTCTCAGAAATATATACTCATAAACATGATTGTTGCAGGAAATTATTCTCAATGTTGAAGCATCATCCCACAAGGGATTGGTTTCTTTTACTCTCTGTAACCGATAGAATGTACTCTTCTTTATTTTTTCTCTTACTCTTATTATTTGTATATTATGATTTTTACCTAATAAAGCTTGTTTTAAAAAAAAAAAAAAAAAAAAAAAAAAAAAACAATAGGTGCAATAGGAGAGGGAATGATATCAAAAGTAAAATATTCCCTATGATGGCTGGTGGAGGTGATAAGTAAAGGGATAGTCTGATATTCGACGGGACCAGTGGGGATAGGAGTACCGTCAATACCTCTTAATAAGACAGGAGACTTCTTTTTGACTACAGGTATTTTATTTTTTTGAGTAAATACACTATCAATATAGGAAGCTGTTGCTCCCGAATCAATGATCGCGGTAGCGTTGACCCGATGGGAGTCCCACTGCAAGAGAAGAGACAAGTGTAAGTATGGATCAGGTAAGAGCTGAGTGGTACAACAAAAAGGTTGAATGATAGTCTTACCCTTGTTCTGTTTCTGCAAGGATGGGCAATCTCTAACAGTGTGACTGTCGCAGGCACAATATAAACATAAGTTGTTAGCCCTACGCCTGATCTTCTCCTCGGAGGAAAGGGGGCCTTTAATGAAACCTATATCCATAGGTTCGGAAGAAGATTTACTCACAGCAGGTATGTTTTGTTTTTTAGGATAGCTATCATGGTAGGAGCGTTCCTGTTGTCTCTCTCTAAGACGCCTGTCGATGGTAATACTGAGAGACATCAATTCTTCTAGGGTTTGGGGTAAGTCAGTGCGAGATAGCTCATCTTTTATGCCATCTGATAGGCCCAACCTAAACTGATTTCTCAGAGACAGGTTGTTCCACTGTGAGTCTTTGGCCCATTTTTTAAAGTCTGTAATATAGTCTTCGACTATTCTTTTCTTCTGTTTTAAGTTTCTCATAGCGTTTTCTGCGGTGAGCTGTTTGTATGGATCTTCGTATAGGGTACCCATGGCAGTAAAGAAATTTTCTAATGAATTAAGAATCTCATCGTTACTTTCAAAATAGGAGTTAGCCCAGGTGCGTGGCTCACCCCTCAAATAGGAAATAACAGTTAATACTCTAGCTCTATCATTTGGATAGGTATGTGGTTTCAAAGAAAACATGAGCAAACAGGCATTCTTAAAATCCCTATATTGAGAGCGATCACCATTAAATTTCTCTGGAGTACTAACCTGGGGCTCCAGTAAGGGGACCCTTTTATCCACAACATCCCGGATGTAAGTTTTCATAGTATCATTCTCCACTTTGAGGGTATTCAAGGCCTCTGTAAGCAGATCAACCCTCTGAGTGAGGTTCTGAATATGTGTATTCATCCCAGCTGGGTCCATGTTAGTGGGCTTAGTATTATGTCAAGAGTATGTCAAGGGAACTGAAATTTAAAGAGCTTGAATAAGAATGTAACATCAGGTGCTTTAGAACCACAACTGCTAGGATATGACACTATTAAATAGGGTGTATTGTATTAGTGAATAGTATGGGATACACATGGTGATCCTGCGCAACAATGTATTACTCAGTAATCACACAATACAATTTAATATACAGGTGCAGTTTCCCACTTATCCCCTATGGCTGCCACATGTGTCAGGGTTGACACTGTGGAAGGAAAAAATAAAGCAGCAGGGGTAGTTGAAAACAATCCTGATATAAGAGTTGTATGCAGTTTAAAGTTTATAATATTCAGACTCTTGCAAGAGAAAACAAAATATGGCTGCCACACACTGAGAAAAACTTATGGAAGTGAGAGGATCAGAACAAATACAAATAATATTGGCACTCATATAAGTTTAGATTTCTTTTTAGGAGAGTAAGGCAAAGATACAATGTTCTGCGGTAGCTCAGAGGATCAAACTAGAGCAGTGCTTACCAAGCAGGAGCGCGAAGCAAAACTCGCCACAAGCTGAGGAAGTGAGCAGAGAATAGGAGCTGCTGCTATCAGCGGTAATGTGAAGCTGGCGGATGACGTCACCGCGTTCCCGTAGAACACTGCTGTGAGCTGACAGGCAAGGAGAGCGGTAGCTGGAACCGGAGTGCGGCAGAGAGATAAAGCAGAGTCCTCTCAACTTTAAATATAGAACACAGGAAAAACGATAAGTTGCCTTAAAATAATACAAGACAACAGAGATAGGAGTTTCAATGTTAAGTTTCTCAGGAGTTCAGAGGTTTGTGAACAGCGTTCACAGGATGGCATAGGTTCACAGAGGATCTAGGAAAGATTACTGCAATACTAAGCAATGAGATATCATGAGGAGGAGCCTTAAATAGGGAAAGGAGTGAGACTGCACTGGGTCTTAAAGGTATATTGGTTATGTGATACCTGACAACATGGATTGGTTCATCTGGGAATGTATGTTGTCAGGGAGATGCATCTTTGTACCAACCAATCATCTTTTGGTTGTAATTCTTGCATCGCAACACCGGATTTTGTTGTTTCATTTCATTGTTGTTTTATCCCATAAAAATAATGTGTGGGAGATAGCTACGAAATATTTCCCTAGTGGAGGTATGTGTGTTTTAGTGGTCCATAGTATTTTAGCAATATCTTCTATTCCAATTATGTCAGCCTCTAGTTGTATCCACTAGCGGTCTGTGCCATTCTTGCAGCATTGTAGTAGGAAGTCAAGTGGGGAATTCCTATACCTCCTCCAGTTCTGTGTCTAGTCATTATGTGTTTATTAATCCTAGTTTCTCGGAGCATTATAATTTGTGCATTTAGGGATTTATATTCTGTTAGTGCCTTTTTGCGTTTGATGTTAGAATGTAGACCTTTTTACATTATGGGAGATTATTTTAATAGGTGTCATGGATAAGGCGTGAATTTGTTTTGCAAGATGTGCTCTTAATATTCTGGGAAGTTTTATAGTAACTAAAGGATCATCTGACTTAGATCTCCTATTTGTATTTGTAAAGCAATATGGTCAGAGATAAAAAGTGTGACTTGAGTGTGAATTATTAGTGCTAGGCTTAGGTAGGGTTTTTTTCCTGGTCTTCCCCAGGTTTTTGTGACATAATGCAAAGTTAAAATGTATCTTCTCTAATGTGAACTAGAAATACCATAATAAACATCTATATCATGAGCATACAGAGTAATAGTTTAACAATACCAAGTAAACAGTTGAACAATCGAACAGCAGCAATGTACCTTAGTAACCAAAGATATTAGGAAAAATTGGGGAAGGGGTAGGGGATGAGGGAGGGGAGAGAAGTGGGGGGAATAATGGAGGACTCCATCAAGCATTATCTGTTAAGTTAGAAGTTAGTGGAAGGGGTTGGTGAGGGACCTGTATGCCCCGTAGTGTATACATTATATATTAGTATATATTTTTAGAAAAAGTACAATTAACAATAGTACATTTTCTGAATAACATTTCTGTCTAACTTTGGATATTTTTAGAACATTACTAGTTTCCTGTAAAACTAGTAACAAAGAATTGGTGGACATTTAATAAACTGACAATTGGTACTTAATTCAGGTAACCTGTGTCTCGGCCTCTTGTGTTTGATCTGCCCAGTCCATATCTCTTAAGTCTCTGATGTCTTTCCTTGTTTTCTTCTGTTTTCTGACTGGTGTCCATTCTTGCTAAAATGGCTTTCTTTGTGGCTTTGGTTGGGATATTGGACCTTGATGGTCTGGTAGTATTCGCAGCTTTTGAAGAATATTTTGGCCTTCTTCTAAAGTGGAGCAAGAGTATGCATTATTTTGATAAGTAAACACAAGTTTAAAGGGAAAGTTTCACTTGTACTTAATCTGTGCATTGGCGAGAGTGGTTAAGATGGGTTTTAGTTCTCTGCATCTTCTGAGTGTGGTTGGGGACAGATCTGTTTATATTTGTAATTGATGTCCTTCGAATGTGATTGTAGATGCAGATCTGCCCAGTCCATATCTCTTAAGTCTCTGATGTCTTTCCTTGTTTTCTTCTGTTTTCTGACTGGTGTCCATTCTTGCTGAAATGGCTTTCTTTGTGGCTTTGGTTGGGGTATTGGACCTTGATGGTCTGGTAGTATTTGCAGCTTTTGAAGAATATTTTGGCCTTCTTCTAAAGTGGAGCAAGTGTATGCATTATTTTGATAAGTAAACACAAGTTTAAAGGGAAAGTTTCACTTGTACTTAATCTGTGCGTTGGCGAGAGTGGTTAAGATGCGTTTTAGTTCTCTGCATCTTCTGAGTGTGGTTGGGGACAGATCTGTGTATATTTGTAATTGATGTCCTTCGAATGTGATTGTAGATGCAGATCTTGTTGCTTTAATTATCTGGTCTTTAATGCAAAAATAATGGAGTTTCACTATAACATGTCTGGCTAAAGACATTTGTGGTAGTTTGGAGAGGGCTCTGTGTGCTCTATCTATTAATAACATGGTAGCATCTGTTTCGGGTAGCAAATGTTGGGATATTTTTGTGAGCGTGTCTGGAAGGTTAGAGTAATTTTCTGAAAGATTTCTAATTCGTAGATTCAACCTTCTTGATCTGTTTTCAATATCCTCTAATTGGTCCTCTAACCTCTTAATATGAGTTGATTGATCTTGGATGGTATTATGAATGTTAGGTATCTCTTCCACTATTTCATAGAGTTTCTGTTCAATATCTGTAGTGCGCCCTCCTATCTCAAGTATATCTTGTTTTAGATCAGCTAATGCCATTTTTAGCTCTACTTGAAAAAGGGCTTTTATCTGTATCAGTAGTTCTTTATTTGGAGTGGTCAGCTGATTCAGTAGGTTCTTCAGTTGTTGGTGGAATATTACTTCCTGCTTGTGATAATGATGCCTCCAATGTTCTCTGCTTAAGTTGGTAACGAGAAAGGCAGTCCTTCACTGTCTGTGATTTATTCTTCATCTTTGAGATATTGAGAGTCTCAGATCTTTTAGCAATGTTGAGGGAGTGGAACTGCTTGTGTTGCTTGAAAGAATCCTCAGGGGTATTATATTAGGTCATTTAGCTGTCGAAAAACATTAGGTGTACCTTGGAATCAAATTTTACATACTGTTGCTGCTGCTCCACTGCCCCGTGACTCAGGGCATATTATGATGTGCCTTGGTGTTTAAAGCTTCTCTATCAGAGAATCTTTCTGAACTGATCTTAAGTTATTTAGAAAGTGGTTGCATCTACTGCAATAGACCTTATTATATACCCATATGCTAAAAGTGATTTTGCATTTATTGTTCTTTAAGTATTAGGGCTTACAATTATGTGTGTCAGTGCAGCTGCGTAGATGAAGGCTCCTTTGCAGTTTGTTAAAGTAAAGATGGCGGTTTTCCCGCCTCTTACCCTTTGCCGTAGATATTGTTCAACTCTTCTGTGTTTTTCTCTTTAAATTTACTGCACCCCTATTTGGCTTGTTCTTATGCTGCTTCTTGTTATTTTTTGTTGCCTGTTACTAGTTGTGCTGCTTGAGTAAGGCCCCAAACTTGCTTTCTTTGGCCTATTTCAAAATACAGCCAAATATTGTCCATTTTTGTTGACTCTGTACTTTGATTAGCCTTCCGTTTGCTATCGGAAGTTGTACTGGGGCTTTATACTGTTGAGGCCTAGTTGCGAGTTCCAAGGTAGGCCGCAGGCACAATCTTTCCTGATTCTGCGCCAAGTTTTTTGTTGCTAATAGGGTTTTTTTTACCCGAATTTAGCAGAGCTCTGTCTGAATGCTTCCACTCTGTTTAATGGCTAGCTCCGCCATAATAATAATTATGCTTGTAAGGCATGTCACTGTTGAATAGTAGAGAAAGTGAGATTCTGGCCCACAAAATTTGTAGGCTGTGTAAGCTTGAGAAAGACGTTTAACAATCTAAAGTTGCTACTAGGCCTTGGGGAACCAAGTAGACAAATCCAGGTCCTATTTCAGGAACACACTTCACTTACACAATGGAGTTAAATTATTCAAGTTGCCTCTGTTTGTCACCAGCTGTTCCCTCTACAGGGAGTGCAGAATTATTAGGCAAATGAGTATTTTGACCACATCATCCTCTTTATGCATGTTGTCTTACTCCAAGCTGTATAGGCTCGAAAGCCTACTACCAATTAAGCATATTAGGTTATGTGCATCTCTGTAATGAGAAGGGGTGTGGTCTAATGACATCAACACCCTATATCAGGTGTGCATAATTATTAGGCAACTTCCTTTCCTTTGGCAAAATGGGTCAAAAGAAGGACTTGACAGGCTCAGAAAAGTCAAAAATAGTGAGATATCTTGCAGAGGGATGCAGCACTCTTAAAATTGCAAAGCTTCTGAAGCGTGATCATCGAACAATCAAGCGTTTCATTCAAAATAGTCAACAGGGTCGCAAGAAGCGTGCGGAAAAACCAAGGTGCAAAATAACTGCCCATGAACTGAGAAAAGTCAAGCGTGCAGCTGCCAAGATGCCACTTGCCACCAGTTTGGCCATATTTCAGAGCTGCAACATCACTGGAGTGCCCAAAAGCACAAGGTGTTCAATACTCAGAGACATGGCCAAGGTAAGAAAGGCTGAAAGACGACCACCACTGAACAAGACACACAAGCTGAAACGTCAAGACTGGGCCAAGAAATATCTCAAGACTGATTTTTCTAAGGTTTTATGGACTGATGAAATGAGAGTGAGTCTTGATGGGCCAGATGGATGGGCCCGTGGCTGGATTGGTAAAGGGCAGAGAGCTCCAGTCCGACTCAGACGCCAGCAAGGTGGAGGTGGAGTACTGGTTTGGGCTGGTATCATCAAAGATGAGCTTGTGGGGCCTTTTCGGGTTGAGGATGGAGTCAAGCTCAACTCCCAGTCCTACTGCCAGTTTCTGGAAGACACCTTCTTCAAACAGTGGTACAGGAAGAAGTCTGCATCCTTCAAGAAAAACATGATTTTCATGCAGGACAATGCTCCATCACACGCGTCCAAGTACTCCACAGCGTGGCTGGCAAGAAAGGGTATAAAAGAAGAAAATCTAATGACATGGCCTCCTTGGTCACCTGATCTGAACCCCATTGAGAACCTGTGGTCCATCATCAAATGTGAGATTTACAAGGAGGGAAAACAGTACACCTCTCTGAACAGTGTCTGGGAGGCTGTGGTTGCTGCTGCACGCAATGTTGATGGTGAACAGATCAAAACACTGACAGAATCCATGGATAGCAGGCTTTTGAGTGTCCTTGCAAAGAAAGGTGGCTATATTGGTCACTGATTTGTTTTTGTTGTGTTTTTGAATGTCAGAAATGTATATTTGTGAATGTTGAGATGTTATATTGGTTTCACTGGTAAAAATAAATAATTGAAATGGGTATAAATTTGTTTTTTGTTAAGTTGCCTAATAATTATGCACAGTAATAGTCACCTGCACACACAGATATCCCCCTAAAATAGCTATAACTAAAAACAAACTAAAAACTACTTCCAAAACTATTCAGCTTTGATATTAATTAGTTTTTTGGGTTCATTGAGAACATGGTTGTTGTTCAATAATAAAATTAATCCTCAAAAATACAACTTGCCTAATAATTCTGCACTCCCTGTATATGCTGACTCACCTACAATTGTGCCTAAAATGCAGCAATAGGAGGCTCCAGTCCTTCTTCTAAACATAGTCTGCTATGTAAAATCCTGCTGCAGGCCCTCTCTGCCCCAGCTTGTGGTGATTTGTAGTTAAACTGTAATCAGCTATTTTAAAATATATTAATATTACTGTTTTTTAATTGATTTTTCTGTGTTTAATTGATGTTTCTGTATTTAATTGATGTTTCTGTATTTAATTTATGCTTCTGTGTTTAATTGATGTTTCTGTATTTAATTGATGTTTCTGTATTTAATTTATGTTTCTGTGTTTAATTGATGTTTTTTATGATTGTAAGGGATGTCACTGTCATGCAATAGTGCAGTGAGAGTTATATCTGTCAACCAGTGAATTTTTTCTGGCTCCCACAGAACAGTTGTGAACTTCCTGTTAGTTTTTTTTTTTTTACAAAATTATCAGCTTAATTTAATGTTATAAATCCAATATATATTTATCAATGATTGCACTATTCCTTTTATGAAGAATAAAGAACAAATACTTTAGAAAGACTATTGAAAATACAGGCCCCAAAGTAGAAACTCAATGCAACAAAAGTGAATACACCTGTTATCACTGACATGCACTGAGTACACCTGTGATTTCCAATTAGCCTAATTGCATGAATATGGTTATAAAATGACCTGTGAACACAAGAACTTTCTCAATCTTGGACCTATGGGCTGTGTTTATCTATCTGTCTGTGTCATGGCTCCACATGAAAAATAATTGCCAGATGAATTGAAAAATCTGATCATGAGACTTTGAAAAAATAGAAAAGGAAGATCCATGGTCAACTAATAATCAGTCAAAACACAGTTGCAGCAAAGAGCAGCTGAAAAAAAATTGTCTCTGAAAAACAACAGAACATCTCTCCAGACACTGGTAACCTCCATGCCGAGGAGGATTGAGTCTCTCATCAAAAATAATGGTGGACATACAAAGTATTGAAAAAATAAAAGATTTAAATCTCAGTAATGAATGGTTACTGACTTTTGTTGCATTGAGTTCCTAATGTGGGCCTGTATTTTTAATATAATAAACTGTTAGCTTATAATTTTACATAAGAGCAAATACCCTACTGTAAAGTAATGCAATTACTGTAAGGTAAATCATTTGATATTGCATCTGGGTGTACTCACTTCTGTTGTATATTGTATTTATATATATATATATATATATATATATATATATACACAACACACAGAGAAACCCTGCACTCACTAGCAAGCTCACAGCTAAGATTTAAAAATGGAAAGGTTAGTTACCGCATCTGGCCAAATGGGACAAGCCCAGGTACCACGTCAAGGTACTTTCCAATACCTGGGACCCTAAAACAGCCACACAATGCAAGCTCTCAAATCCAAACAAATTAGAAACAAGGGAAGGGTGCACAGACTTATGTTATCACCCCAGTAACATACAAAACACGGAAAGGGGACTGCACTCCTAGACCGGATCAGGTACACATCCTATGACCCTGCAACATGCTCAGCCCTGGGTGCTCAGTGACACTCACAAGAAGCTGTGCTGTCCCCAGAGTCACATGCAGTTAACCCCAGACAGGTCTGGGTACAAGAACCATAGGGGAAATTAGAAAACAAATAAATACAACACAGAGAGAAACCCTGCACTCACTAGCAAGCTTACAGCTAAGATTTAAAAGCAAAAATGGAAAGGTTAGTTACCGCATCTGGCCAAATGGGACAAGCCCAGGTACCACGTCAAAGTCCTTTCCAATACCTGGGATCCTAAAACAGCCACACAATGCAAGCTCTCAAATCCAAACAAAATGGGAACAAGGGAAGGGTGCACAGGCTTATGTAATCACCCCATTCATATACAAAACACCGAAGGGGACTGCACTCCTAGACCGGACCGTGTACACATCCCACTGGGGTGATTACATAAGCCTGTGCACCCTTCCCTTGTTCCCAGTTTGTTTGGATTTGAGAGCTTGCATTGTGTGGCTGTTTTAGGGTCCCAGGTATTAGAAAGGACCTTGACGTGGTACCTGGGCTTGTCCCATTTGGCCAGATGCGGTAACTAACCTTTCCATTTTTGCTTTTAAATCTTAGCTGTGAGCTTGCTAGAGAGTGCAGGGTTTTCTCTGTGTGTTGTATTTATTTGTTTTGTAATTTCCCCTATGGTTCTTGCACCCAGACCTGTCTGGGGTTAACTGCCTGTGACTCTGGGGACAGCACAGCTTCTTGTGAGTGCCACTGAGCACCCAGGGCTGAGCATGTTGCAGGGTAATGGGATGTGTACCCGGTCCGGTCTAGGAGTACAGTCCCCTTCCGTGTTTTGTATATATATATATATATATATATATATATATATATATATATATATATATATATATATATATATGTACGTGTGTGTGTGTCTGTGTAAATGTGCGCGTACATTTGTGTTTAAATGACCAGTAAATACAATAGATTTGCATAAACAACAAATGCATGATAAAAATACAAAATAATAGCACATAGAGGTCTATTTATAAAAGTGCAGATGGACATGATACAATGTAGTGTATCATGTCCACCGCACATCGACAAATGCAGACAGCATACGCTGTCTGTATTTATCATTGCACCAGCAGTTCTTGTGAACTGCTGATGCAATGCCACCCCCTGCAGATTCGCTAGCAGGAGGTGTCAATCAACCCGATCGTATTCAATCAGGTTGATTTCTGTCCGCCACCTCAGAGCAGGCTGACAGGTTATGGAGCAGCGGTCTTTAGACCGTGCGGAGATTGATAAATTGACCCCTTAGTCTGAACTTTAAATGAGTAGTAGATTTTTTTTTTATGACAAATTTCAAAGTTATGTCTATTTCCACTCCCACTGCATCATGTGATAGCCATTAGCCAATCACAAAGGCATATACGTATATTTTGTGAATTCTTGCACATGCTTAGTAGGAGCTGGGGACTCAAAAAGTGTAAATATAAAAAGAATGTGCACATTTTGTTAATAAAAGTAAATTGGAAAGTTGTTTAAAATTGCTGCTCTATCTCTTAGTTCTGGTGGAGGAGGAGCAAGCATGTGCTACTGAGCTCCCTGCTCCAGACCTACAGCTGTTGGCGGTTCTCTTCGCGCCATACCCAAATTTAGGGGGTAGCTACGGGGTTAGCCTGAAGCATCGCTTCTGGAACCTGAACAGTGGTAAAATTTCACCTCGCTGTTTTAGCATAACAAGCCAAGTGAGAGGGAAAGAAGGGAAGGTAAAACTCCCAAACCAAAAAGGTGATCGCAAGACTGATTACTGCTGCAATCAACTTATAAAAACCCCTTAAATAAAGATATAACCTACTGGGCAGATACCGGTTTCCCCACTGGTCAGGGAAGTGAGCGGCGAATAAATTGAGAGACCTCTCAGAACTTTTAAAAGATTTTCCTACTCCCTTCCTGCTGAGATACACATAAGACCCACAGAATACGGCTCCAAGAAAAGGATTTTACTTTTGCCGATTGAACTTTACCTCCCACTGCTGATCACGATACCCGGCAATCTGCTAAAGATCAATATCTGCCCATCACGCGCCGTCCTCTCCCCCTACCAGCCGTTGCGGTGTAAGCAGAGGTGAGATCAGGTCCCGAGGTGATGGAAGATTAAAAGCACTTACCCCAATGCAGACACTCTGCTCGCTGTGGCTGACTCCTCATCCGCTCTTTTCTTCACTCACCCAGGAAACGTGCTCAGATCTTTCCTCCTGGAGCAGACTGAGACTGTGCCTCCCCTCCAGAAGAAGCCTTCTCCTCGAAGGGACTCGCTGAAACTTGCTGCTGTACCAGCTGATCCACCCCTCTCCCACCGGTGCTGCGTGAGAGGGGCTGGTTCTGGAGCCATCCTAGTGGTGGGGTCTGAAGCGAGGAAGAACCTCTTGGGCAGGAGGGACCTCATTTGTTACCCCTCTCCCTCTCTCCCACCGGTGCTGCGAGAGGGAGGGAGAGCCTGTCAGGGGGACGAGGTGGAAGCCCTGAAGTGTGGGGATTATCCAGGGAGAGGAGGGCTCTGTCTTGGAGAGTCGTTCTTCTCATATTGATAGGAAGTCCTGGATCTCCTGCTGAGTAAACTGCGAGAGGCGGCTGGCGTGGAGAGGTGAGTTCATTCCATCAATAGCCGTGTGGGTGAAGAGGGGGAGCGTAGAGAGCATTACCTTGGAGGAAAAAGGGGGAAAGAAGGAGAGAGGATAACACAAGCTGAGGGGTACACAAGGGGAGAGCAGAAGTGTTCTCTTACTGCTATCTGATTACTGCAATAAAGGCAAAAATCAAAGGGAAAAAGAGAACTGCAAATATTAAAAACGAACTTTAAAGTATATAAAGGACTTGCTGAAATAAGTATCTTTTTACAGTCCTCAAAAGTTCCCCTTTGCAACATTGTATCTTATTGGAGTTTGACACTGTTTTGGCACACATTTAAGTTAACAAGATTCATTTTGATGCCAAGAAATACTTTGCTCACTAGTTGTATAGCTCTAAATGCTAGATTATACTAAACTATATTTTGAAGTTGCTATCTTAGAATGCTTAAATACCTCTCAAAATCTCATGAAGTGTAGAATAATTATATAACTTTACTATGTGCTAAACTATAAAGAGGAAGAGAAGAGGAAGAGAGAAAAATATATTTATTTTTTTCTTCTCCTTTTTTTCTTTTCTTTTTTGCCTCCCACTGTCTTAAGAAAAACTGCATGTATAGATATTTTTCTCCTTCCCTGCTTTATATCCTGTTCACTCCTTTATCATTGCATGGTTTATTCGCCCTTATGCTAGGAACAGGAGAACTGGTGTTCCCTAAAATATAAGTGTACACATTAAGGTATATCGTGGGAACTAGAAAAAGCTGGCTTTCCTGTTAACAAGAAAATTGCTATGAGGGGAGGAAAGAGGGAGACCCGATAAAAAGGAACATTGGGGAGGTAATAATTACTGCTGTGTTCTTCTGTTTTCTTTTTTTTTTTTCTCCTATCAATATCTTATTAAATTATGAGCCCCCTCTACTAAAGGGAATACGAGAGATGCAGTAAATTCTAACATTCAGGAGATCATTGAACTGCTGGCCTATTTAGTTTAAAACCGGTTCAGATATTGTATCTCTTACTTTTATGCCTCTAACAAGATTAATATTTTCTAAAGGTAACATTGGAATATAAAGTTAAACTTTCACAAATAGGACCGTAGAGGAGGGAGGGAGAGGAGAGGGAAGAAAGCTACAGAGGGAGGTAAATAAAATTGTCTACAAAGTGTAAACACAATATATTCTCATAAAACCGAAATAGAAGTGACACTGGTCTACTCAAATAAAAAGTGGAATAAAATAGATTTCACTCTCTCCTCCCTGGCTGTGAGCCACTATTACCAATTACACAACACCTAGCCATGGTAATTATTGGCCTTGACATAGTTAGATCGGAAAGAGGAAGTGAGAGAATCGGTAAAATAAACCCATATCCCCTCCCCTCACGGCTGTAAGGGAGAATATTAACACAAGAATTTACACTCTCACTAATATAACACGGAATAATTGTTCTTCTTTAGTTGTTGTCACAAATCACCCAAATTAATTTGGGTGACACCATTTTCACTTTTTTTTTTTTTTTTTTTTTTTGCTTCTTTCCCCTTTTTTAATATAACTCACAATACACGTAATAATCCTGGTGAGTATAGATATACATGGATAAATATTTGCACGGTCACCCTAAGACTTCTCCCTTAGCCATGACGGGGAGACAAAGAGATAAAAGAAATAAAACCACCTTTGAAACTCCGGTAGAGATACAAACACCCATGCTAACCTCCTCATCTGTGATGGAGTCTATAGATATTCAGTCATTGGTCAACAGTATCAGGATAGCTTTAGCTCCCAAATTTGACCTACTGAAAGACGAAATAAAACAAGACATAGCATCCTTGTCCAATGAAGTAAAACAGTTTGCCTGCAGAATGTCTGAGGCAGAACAAAGAATCTCAGACCTTGAGGATTTGACTGCATCCTATAAATCTCTTCTTGAATCCACAAATAATTCCCTCATAAAAATGCAGAATAAAATTGAAGATCTAGAGGATAGGTCAAGAAGAAATAACTTAAGGGTTATCGGGATCCCAGAGGCAAAATCAAACGAAGATCTAGAAACTCTGCTGTCAAATACTCTTCCTCGGCTACTACAAATACCTGAAACCCACCCTCAGATAATCTTCGAAAGGGCTCACAGACTAGGACCCCTTAATTCGAGTAAAATTAATACTAGGCCTAGGCCAATAATTGCAAACATTTAAAATTTCCAGCATAAAATCACATTGCTACAAGCATACCGTAAACATCAACCTATTTTCTTAGATGGGGCAAATTACTCATCAGAGACAGCTGCAAAGAGAAGGGAACTTGCCCCGCATTGCACAAAATTAATAAAACAAGGTGTAAGGGCTATTCTTCTTTATCCTGCAAAGCTGAAAGTGTTAATAGATGGCCACACTTACTATTTAGAGTCAGCACAGGATGCTGAAAAATTGTATGCTGAGACCTACCCCTCAGCACCAACATAGAATACAGGTAATATAATGGGATAGTAAATTATTCCACTGAATAATAAAGATGAAAAATTTTCAGCCTAAGGCTTGGGGAGGGAGTGGGGTTATTTCTTCCTCAAATGCTTGGCTTACAAGGGATATTGGGAAGATATTTTTCTTATTTTTTTTCCTTTTTTGTTTCTTTCTTCCCCCTATTATTATTATATTTTATTTTTTTTCTCTCTTCCGCCATTTTCCTCCTTTTCTTTTTTACTAGATGGGTATAAAGAATAACTTCAAGATGACCTCCCGGAATATAGGAGGCCTTACCTCCCCCATTAAACGCAAAATAATACTGTCCCACTTAAAAGAAAAATAACACAGATATAGCTTTCTTACAAGAAACCCACTTAAAACCGGAAGAAGTTTGTAAGCTTAAAACTTCCTGGGTCAAGGAAGTTATATTTTCTTCTACATCTAAAAGGAAAAGCTGGGTAGCAATCTTGCGAAGTGATACAAGTTGAGACAGACGGAGAGGGTAGATACCTTATTGTTAAAATCAAAATTTTAAAAACACTGTATACATTTTGCAATGTTTATGCCCCTAATGTTTTTAACTTTCAGTTCTGGGAAAAACTGCAGAATAAACTTATGACATGTGCAGAGGGTTTCCTGATCCTTGGTGGAGATTTTAATATGGCACCCAAATTTCCAATCAATAGGCTTAGACGGAATCCTATTTCTCAGAAAACGAAGAGAGATAATTTAGAATCAAAACTATTCGTCAAATTGACTAAAAATTTAAAAATATGTGATATATGGAGATTACAGAATACTGATGTTAAAGAATACACTTGTCATTCCCGAGCACACAAGACACTTTCCAGAATAGACCTTTTTCTAGTAGACGAGAGATTGTGCAAATCTAAGGTAACAGCTGGAATCTCACCAATCACTACATCAGATCACGCTCCGATTTTTCTCGAATTCCAACTTAACAATTTTGAGAAAGGGATCAGAGGGTTCCAGTTCCCGCGCTATTTAGCCTCTGATAATAAATTCAAAAACTGGCTGAACGCTAAGTTTCGCGAATATGCTCAATTTAACCGGGAGCATATAACTCGACCGGCTTTGTTCTGGGAAGCAGCCAAAGCAGTCTTAAGAGGGGAAATATTGGCTTACAGTATATCTAGATCTAAGAAATTAAAGATAAGGGAAGGGGAGCTCCTGAGAGCAGTAACGAACGGATACAATCGGTACATATATCAGAAAACCACAGAGAATTGGTCCAGATATATATCTGCTTTAGCAGACAGAGACTCTTTTTTTTCTATATAAAACAACACAAAGTGATCTTAGACTACAGTCCAAGTTATATCACTTTGGAAATAAAACAGGGAAACTCCTGGCAAATTTGGTCAGACAGGATAAGGCATCTCCCATAATAGATACTATATTATCAGAGGATAAGTGTTTCGAAACATCAACTGAATTGACTGGAGTATTTGTAGATTACTATAGAACTCTTTACACTACTAAGACTTCAAATCTTATAGAACGTGAAGAATTTTGGAAGAAAATGAATCATCCGGTCTTAACCCCTGATTTACTAGATAATTTATACTCTCCTATTACTGAGCAAGAAACTCTTTCAACTATTCAAAACATAGCCTCAAATAAAGCTCCAGGGCCTGATGCCCTCCCAAATGAAATCTATAAAATAATGGCACCCGAAATAACACTACATTTAACTTCGTTATTTAATGATTTATATGTAAAGGGCACTGCGCCAACATTAGACTTTGTTGCCTCTAATACAGTTCTTATTTTAAAAGCAGGAAAAGACCCGACGAGAAAATAATCTTATAGACCTATTGCGCTCCTAAACACAGACTATAAAATACTCATGACTATTCTGGCAAGGAGACTTCAATCCCTTCTTCCCAACATCATTCACATAGATCAAGCTGGGTTCCTATTGAAGCGCAACTCCTCTGCTAAAATCAGGGAAGTATTTCTCACTATAGAATACTTCAAAGTGATGGAGGAGCTAGGGAGTATGGGGGGAGAGGATGTTCCTGATAAGGCAATCATTTTTATCAATGCAGAAAAAGCGTTTGACTCAGTACACTATGACCACTTGTCATATACACTGAAGCAATTTGGGTTAGATGTCAACTTTCTCCACTTTTTTAACAACCTATATAAAAATGCCTCAACTAAAATCATAGTAAACGGGGATTCATCCCAGGATATAAAACTAGGAAGAGGAACTAGGCAGGGGTGTCCTCTCTCCCCACTCCTATTCGATTTGGCTATTGAACCGCTGGCCATCCAAATTCGACAACAATTAGAAGGAATTAGGATTAAGAAAAAGGAGCTGCGAATGGCACTTTATGCGGATGACGTGCTAATTTATATCTCAAATACCTCTAGAAACATTCCCAAACTGCTTACAATAATTGATCAATTTGGAACATTCTCAGGCTACAAGGTCAACACCACAAAATCAGAGTTACTTTCGATCAAACAAAGAACTCACTTACAGAAATTCCTTTCAGGGTAGTGCAAGATTCAGTTAAGTACTTAGGTTTATGGATATCTGATAATCCTGATAATTGGTACAGTCTGAATATACTTCCAGTGCTAAAAAGTGTAAAAGAAGCATTTAAAAATTGGCAGATGCTTCCCCTTTCTTTATCAGGATGTATAGCTTTATACAAAATGACTCTCTTCCCGAAAATGCTATACGTTCTTCAAAATACTCCATTAATTCTTAAAACTAAGGATATTCTTTCATTTAATTCAGCCTTACGGTCATTTATCTGGCAGAATAAAAAACCCAGAATCTCATTAGTTAAATTAGCTCTACCTTCGAAACTCGGAGGACTTTCTCTTCCAGACTTGCACATATATAATCAGGTATTTCTAGCTCGTATCATAGTGGACTGGTTAACTAGTAGTAATTATATTACAAATATTGAATTGGACTCTAACATAACATACCCAATTGATCTAAGGGCCTTAATACATTGTAATAAAAACCTGCTCCCTCCGGAATTAAAAAAAATGAGGTAAATTTACAACCCACTCCATATGTGGAAGAAGGTATGCAACTCATTATCTATAGAATCTAGGGTATCAAGATATAATCCATTACTGAATAACCCGCAGTTTCAAGCTGGGATGCAATCGGCCCTCTTTGCGCAATGGGAGACCCAAGGGCTTGTTCATGTTCACCAATTATTAGATTTTGAGAACAGATGTATTAGGACCTTCAATTCCCTAAAAGAAGAATTTCATATTCCTAACAAAAATTTCTTTGCCTATTTACAGGCAAGACATTATGCTGCCAGCTTATCAACTGAATATGGATGGGATTGGTCTCTGGGAAATTTAGAGAATTGGCTCTTACTAGTCAAAAATGGTTTTACATCAATTTCCTACATCTATCAAAATTTGGTTTCAATTAAAGGCACAGAAACAATCGAAAAAATTTGAGACAAGTGGGTCGAAATGCTAGGACTTGAAACTCTTGACACTGTTTCACTTACCTCTTCAGTTCAATCGGTTGCCAGGGCAACTTTCTCTGCAACATGGAGAGAGGCGCAAGTTAAGCTCCTGCACATGTCATATTTTACACAGAGGAAGGGGTCACAGTGCTTGAATCCTAGTTTTAATAGGTGTCCAAAATGCTCTTTGCCCCTAGCTAATTTAGTGCATATGTTCTAGGAGTGTCCAAAAATAAGAAATTTCTGGCTGAAGGTTCAATATTGGTTGGTTAACACGCTGGGTGTCCCCTCTTTGTCTCTCTCACCACTAAAGGTGGTCCTACTTGCTCACGATAAGGATCTACCCCCTAACAATACTAAAATTGTTAATCTGACTATATTAGCAGGTAGATACTTAATCCTAAAGAAATGGAAAACTAGAGCCATCCCGAGTATAAAAGAAATTAAAAATTGTTTAAAGAAACAATGCACGGTTGAACAGGTAGATACTGATCTGCAAAGTGACGAAGATGTTAAGAAATTTTTCTCAAAGTGGTCTATATTTATAAAACCTTACGGAAATTGAATACTTAATATACCCATTTAGAAACACTGAACTAGTACTGCTGGGAATTTGGTGACTGTCCTGTTTCTCTTTTCTCTTCCCATATTTTTTCCCCTCTTCTTAAATCTTGCTGTCTCTTTTTTTCTTTTTTTCTTTTTTTTGTTTTTTGTTTTGTTTTGTTCTGGTTTGTTTTTGTTTTGTTTTGTTTTGCTCTGTTTTTTTTTTTTTTCCTCCCCCTGGTATGTTATTGAAGCTGAAGGTAACCTAGGACTAGGGGGCAAGTAGGACAATGAATAGGAAGGCTTACTGGAGTATGTCTTAAAGGGACATTATACACTCATTTTTTCTTTGCATAAATGTTTTGTAGATGATCTATTTATATAGCCCATAAAGTTTTTTTTGTAAAAAAATGTATAGTTTTGCTTATTTTTAAATAACATTGCTCTGATTTTCAGACTCCTAACCAAGCCCAAAAGTTTTATGAGAATACTGATGTATACCTACTCCAGCTTGCTCCTGTTTGTGTAAAGGGTCTTTCCATATGCAAAAGAAGGGGGAGGGGGAGTGTCTTATTTGCCACTTGCAGTGGGCTTTCCAGATACCTTTTCAACAGAGCCAAACTGAGAGCTTCTAAGTAAGTTTTTAAACAGTTTTATACTGGATTTTTATATCAGTATCTGTGCATCTTATTCTTTATAGTAGTGTCTATTACATGCAGTTATATGAAAATGAGTGTATACTGTCCCTTTAAGTTGTCGTTTCTTTTCAATTTTATGGGGGAAGTAAGTCATGAAGGATAAAAATGATTTTGTAAACACTCCCCAAATATGTAAACATACAGGAAATATTTTGTATTTTTTCGTTATGTTCTTGGTTTTTTTTTTGTTTTTTTTGTCTCCCTTTTTACTTTCTGTATCCTGCTTGAAACTTCAATAAAAACTAAATTTAAAAAAAAAAATTGCTGCTCTATCTGAATCATGAAAGTTTAATTTTGACATGAGTGTCCCTTTAAACATTGTTTTTCTGGGGGGCGGAGCCTAGCAGCACACAGCAATGGTTGTGTGAGACCGGAGCTCCGGAGTATGATACACTAAAAAGGTGGTTAAAGCCCTAAGGGGGAATGACAAAAGGCAAGCAAAGTACAGAGTAGGCGACAGAGAAATGTCCTGGATGTTTTTTTTCTGAAAGCTCCGACTACCGCAACTTTGAGCAGCAACTTTGGAACCTGACAGGAGCTGGAAGCAAATACAGCGGACACCATCTTGGCTGCGCCACGCAGTTTCGGAGAGGAGTACAAATGGACTAGTAGCTGTTGAGTGCTGCAGGGTGAGCATTATTGAGGCAAAGGTGACAGAATGGGCACTGTGTGGCACTGGTGAGGGTTACTCAGTGGTGGGGAAATGGAGGAATAACAAAGAGCTATAATGGCTGCTAAGCTAAACAAGCAAGACGCGCTAGATTTATAAACGCACATGGCGGCTACGGAGGTGAATATACAATATAGGTCTCGCCCTAATATGTTGAATCTATGACCGATTGATACCCTGAGCAGTAACTATACTGAATGTGGCTAATTTGAGTGAGCCTCTAAGGGACTATGTACTTAAAATAACAAATACCTCTTACAAAGCCGATAACACTGTGAACCCACAGAACTCTAGAAACACACATCCAGCTTAGGCCTCACATGCCCTCTGAGCAATCATCCCATCTCCCACCCAACAAAGGCGATACTCACACTGAAGATTGCTGAGATACACCACAAAGCACTTTTTACACACTGTTGCTGCTCACAGGATTGCGCAGAGACCAGGATAGATAACAACCACTATTAAACTTAAAATGTCTTCCAGAAGAGCTCAGAAACCTGAGAAAAGCGGTAAAATAACCTCCATGGATACATTCCTGAGATCCAATATACCCTGCAAACAAATAGAAACTACAAGTATGGAGACAGAGGGGGACTCTGATTTGGAATCTGAGCACTGTAAATCTCTAGATGCTCAGACGCCCGCAACTAAGGCTGATTTAACCCTACTAGTCTCCAAGCAAGACATTGCAACCAATTTTGAGAAACTGTGGGACAAAATTGATGGTCTCCACGCCACAGTAACCAGCAGCTTATCAGAAATTAAAAACGATATACTAGAAATTGGAAATAGGGTAGATGCCTTGGAGAATGACAGAGGAGATTTAGAGGAGAATGTCTGTGTTATGTCACAAACGGTCGCCTTCCAGCAACAACAAATAGCTGATCTTCAGGACAAGATGGAAGATGTAGAAAACCGCAATAGGAGATCAAACCTGCGCATAAAGGGCGTACCAGAATCCATCACTACACCAGACCTTCTCTCCTATCTACAGGGTCTTTTTAAGGCTATCACAACGGCTACAGATGATACGGACTATCAAATTGAGAGAGCCCACAGAGCGCTCCGGGCCAGACCACAAAGAGATATGCCACCAAGAGATGTGATCATTAAATTTCTCAAATTCCCTGATAAAGAAAAAATCTTAAATGCATCCCGCAAAAACCCTACGTTCAAATACCAAGGGAATGTTGTACAGTTTTTTCAAGACCTGTGTGTGAGGACACTTCAAAGACGGGGGAGATTAAGGCCGTTAACATCACTGCTTAGAAAACATCAAATTCCCTACCGCTGGGGCTTTCCTTTTGCCCTTAATATACTTAAAGACGGCAAGGTAACCACGATTAGGACTACCCAAGAGATACCGGAGGTTTGCAGAAGCTTTGGTATAGAAATACCGGACATACCATCTGAACCTGACCCTGAGGAGAACACAGGGACACAAGCACCAAAGCAAACAAACAAGAAATCCACTTGGACAAAAGTAAATAACAAAAGATTTAAACCCTGATCTCACCCTAGAACTATGCTTACCTCAAGATATAACGAATATGAGAGACTGGTAAGACTCCCTTCTAGACATTGTCTCGGCAGTGTCGTGGAGGATACATGTGACATTACTTTACTTTGATGGCCAAGGGTTTGAGACTGTCAACATAAAGGTTATAAGTATGGGCTAATTCTTATCTGATATATCATACCACCTATAGAGAATAGAGATAATGTTATGAGAAACCTAGTATCATTTCCTATAAATTATGTTTCTCCCTAATATATATTTCATGTTATGTATTTTATGTTGTTTTTTCTGTTACGTTCTACAGGGAAAACCAAAGTTATTTATGCTCTTTAAATGTTTTGAACTATGCCAGTTCCGCTTCATACAAGGTAATAGCCACACCCAGAGTTTCACTAGAGTTGGAAAACAGGAGCCTGTTGTTGAGGTCTTACAGGTTGGTAAAAATTATGATACACTACAGCAATCAGGTAAAGAGGGAGAGCTTTTGAGTCAGGGCTGGTTGTATGATTGGGGTGATACATTATCATGACTACATCACGAGACTTCCCTGGAGTTAATTTGATAACTCATAATGTGAGAGGCCTCAATTCAGACATAAAGAGGAAGACTGCACTGACACAATACAAAAGGCTTAAAGCCGATATTCTGTTTTTACAGGAGACACACTTTCTAAACACACAGATTCCTAGGTACTGGTCCAAAGAATACACACAACACTTCCATGCTACTTCTGATACTAAGACGAAAGGGGTATCTATTTTGATTCACTCATCTTTAAATTTTGAGCACAGGGAAACAATGAAAGACAAAGGAGGCCGATATATTTTAGTAAGAGGCAACATACAGGGCACAGAAATAATCCTATGTAATATTTATGCCCCAAACGAACAGCAGGAACCATTTTTTAGACACATCTCCGATTTATTGACCAACTGGTCTAGATCGAGAATAGTACTAGCAGGAGACTTCAATATTAATCTGGCAGCGCTGAGGAAGTCCACGATAGAAAATATATCAAAGAAAAAATCAAGACAAAAAGTAATAGCTGCAAAAATGGACGACTTACTCTCACCACATGGGCTACAAGATAGCTGGGTCACATTATACGGGGACACAACAGATACTACATACTACTCCTCAGCACACAAATGCTACACGAAAATTGATTATATCTTTACTAGCCAAATAATGCAGCCTACAATACGCAAGGCTAATATACATACATGTGTCTGGTCGGACCATTCCATCACACAACTATTTTTCGGTTCCATTATTGACCCAGGCAGGACTAGAACATGGACATTTGACCCGACCTGTCTAAAATATCCCAACACTAAAGATAAACTTTTAAAAGCAATGAGTGACTACTGGAGAATCAATACTGATTCCACGGTGAACCCGATCTCGGTATGGGCAGCGCACAAATCGGTGCTTCGAGGTTTGCTGATCAAAGAGAAAGCTATTCACAAGAAATAAACTGACAATAGATACCTGGGGTTACAACGGGACATTGACTCTTTAGAAAAGGAACACAAACGGACTAACTCACGACTCATTTTACAGACTCTACAACGGAAAAAATCAGATTTGCTTACTTTATTGAATAATAACTCTATTAGGGCAGCCCAAAGGCTTAAGGCCAACTATTTCATATACGCAAATAAGCCTGACAAATATTTAGCCAAAAAAATTAGAGATGAATATCAATCAGTATCTATTCCGAAAATTCAGAAAGAAACAGGGAGCATTACATCTCACCCACAGGAAATTGTGGATATATTTGCAGAATACTATAGAAATCTTTATGATGGGGAAAAAGTCCAACATAACGCACAAACACAAAATATGCTTAAGGAGTTCTTGGACTTGGCTAACCTCCCACACTTGACCACAGAAGACCAAGACAAATTAAATACAAAAATCACACAAGCTGAAGTGGTGACAGCAATAAAAGAGCTCAAACCAGGCAAGGCCCCGGGTCCTGATGGATTCCCAGGGGAATATTATAGACTCTTCAGACAGACCCTGATCCCACATATAGTTAAATTTGCCAACCATATTCTAGACGGCCAACCCATATCTACTGACCTTTTACAAGCCAAAATTATTGTAATACCAAAAAAGGGTAGAAACGTCGCACTCTGTTCAAGCTACAGACCCATATCTCTAATAAACCAAGATATGAAAATTGTCACTAAAATCCTGGCTAATCGCTTAAAACATATTCTACCCTCTATTGTGCACCCAGACCAGGTAGGGTTCATAAAAAACAGGGAGGCCCCAGACAATATTAGATGAATGATTACGGTTATGGATTATCTGTACCATGAGCGAACGCCTTCTCTGGTCCTGTCCTTGGATGCGGAGAAGGCGTTCGATAGGGTGGATTGGGCGTACATGGATACAGTTTTGACAAGGATGGGGTTCACTGGGTCATTTATGACAGCACTGAGAGGTTTATACTCAACACCCACAGCATACATCAGAGCTATAGGACATCAGTCCAAGACTTTCAACATTCTTAATGGCACCAGGCAGGGTTGTCCCCTGTCGCCCCTTCTCTTTGCGATATGTATCGAACCACTAGCTGCAAATATAAGAAATTCCCCAGACATCTCAGGCATGCAAATACAACAATTTCAACATAAGATCACTCTGTTCGCAGATGATGTGTTATTAACAGTTACCAAGCCACTCATTTCACTTCCCAACATTTATAAAACTTTACAACAGTTCTCCTCCATTTCAGGATATAAAGTAAACTTAGACAAATGTGAGGCGCTCTCAATAGGTCTACCAAAACACACTATCAAACTCATAGAAACAAACTTTGACTTCAAATGGGTGAAAGATGACATAAAGTATTTAGGGATCAAACTAACAGCACAATCTAGCCAACTATATAGAGCTAATTATACTCCTATGTTTAAATCAATCAGATCTGATCTGCAAAAGTGGAAGAAACATAACTTTTCATGGTATGGGAGACTCTCGTCAATTAAGATGAACATTCTCCCAAGAATCCTATACTTATTTCGCTCCTTACCTGTTAAGATAGATAAATCTGACTTGAAGACCCTCCAGACAGACTTACATAAATTCCTTAGGGGATCTAGACACGCAAGGATTTCTCGGGATATTCTCACCAGACACCGCCAGTTGGGAGGGGTGGGACTTCCTAACTTGATGGATTATTACACAGCAGCTAGATTAGCCCAAAATTCTCTTTTGGGGAGAAAACAGGAGGATGTAGTATGGCCCCAGTTAGAGGCCCTTATTGGGGGTTATGATGGCCCAGATGAAATATTATGGGGTAAAGAATCTAGAGGGAGACTCGGAAGTTTTCAAAACCCGATCACTAAAATAGCTATCAGGCAGCTAGCAGTAACCAATAGGAATGGAACACTATTGCCACCTAACTCTTCCATAAGACCATTGAAATGTATAATCTCAGGAGAATTGCATAAACTGATAGACAAGTGGGCACACAAGGACCTTTACCGTATAGCAGACTTCTTAATCAATGGGAAGATTTTGACTTACAACCAATTACAGGATAAACTTAGACCTCTGCCTTTGCAATGGTTTGTATATCTACAGATAGCCTCAGCTATCACGCTATACAACAGGATGGACAGGGAGGCCAAGGCCAAAAATATTTTTGAAAAATTGTGTAGTGCAGTAAACAGACAGAAAAGTGCGGTGTCCCACTTATATTTATTCATACAGGAAACACACATAATTTCAAAGTCACAGACTGCCCTGCATTGGGAAACGGACTTAGAGGTAACATTTGACCTAAAGACTTGGAACCAGATTTTCCTAAACTCCAGTAAGGGCTTGTTAGGAGCTGATTTGAGGGAAAACAACATTAAGACTACATTTCGATGGTATTTCACCCCTTTGAAGACAGCACACATGGTGAGGGGAGGTTCCAGGCAATGCTATAGAGGGTGCACACAGCTAGGTACATATTTTCATATGTGGTGGGAGTGCCCGGGGGTGCGTAAAGTATGGCAAGATCTTTCTAAGATTATAACCACTATATTAGAGGAACAGGTTACATTGACACCCATGCAGGCCTTGTTGAATGGTGAGGATCCAAGATTCAATGCACCTATAAACAAACTCATTAGAATTCTATGTACAGTGACTCGTATATCGATAGCAAAATACTGGAAGGTGGGAATCCCGGAGAGAATGGAAGTGCTGGGGAGAATTAGAAGTATGTTTAGTTTATGCGAGGCTGCAGCATACATACAAGACGAGGTGGAATCTTTCAATAGAGTTTGGTTTTATTGGATCCTCAATGAAAAACACTTATAGGATAAGCTACCAAGCGAGGGTGAAAGAAACAGTAGATTAAGAGCAGCGGTAGATATTGCAAATGAGAGTACTCAGTGGGCTCTGTGGATGTTTAAGATGTGGAGATTTCGTAAGCACTGTTTATTGATAATACAACAAATTAAAGGATGAAGCGAGCTGGCATTATGGCTATATAGAGTATTTAGATTTATTGTTAAATATTGTTAGACTTTTAAAAATTGTAACAATTGGACTCATGTTTCTACTGGAGCTTCAATTTGTAATACACAGTGAAGACTGGCTAAAGAAAATATTGATTTAAAAGATGCAGTACAATGATGAGAAATGTGTAATAGGGGCTTTACAGTTGTGATTTATTTATGGTATCTGCTATTGATATAGAATGTGTATTGTACCAATTGTTCAATAAAAAAAATATTTCAATCTAAACATTGTTTTTCTCTATGATAGATTTATTTTTTTGCTTTTCATTTAATTAATTTAATAGAATGTCCTCAGTAATCCAGATAGAAAATAAAATATCCATTATATCTTTTAAATGTGGTCATTCATAATTCATCATTCTGGCTCTGATTCTAATTGAACTGTTTAACTTAGCTTCTTATGCATGAGAAATCTTCTTGGCAGGGCATTCTTCAAATTAAGGTAACAGGGAAATTAGCAATTCAAAAATGAAGCCTGGTTTATCCTATGCATTCAGTTGTCATATTACCAATCAACTACAAACATCTCCTGCTACCAACAAAGACAAAAAAAATGTAATTCAAAAGAAAATTAAAGTCAAGTATTGAAAATGCAGTGTGCATATTTTGATTATTCTGTGTCAAAATTGTTCCTAGCTGCCAATTAATTAAAGTACATTTAATACTCATAAAAGATGTTTCCTTTTTAGTCATTTAGGATTCTTATTTATAACAGATGGTATGGATAGTGTTGCTCTGCATTTCCCACACAAAAAGGTACCTATTACATTACACCTCAGAAGATAATGCACACCACACTCCTTGCCAATGTCCTTTATTCTTTGAGAGCATTATTGAAGTGCATTTCCCTCTTTAAAGGGCAAGTCTAGTCCAAAATAAACATTCATGATTCAGATAGAGAATGCAATTTTAAACAATGTTCCAATTTACTTTAATCAACAATTTTGCTTTGTTCTCTTGGTATTCTTAGTTGAAAGCTAAACCTAGGAGTTTCATATGCTAATTTCTAAGCCCTTGAAGGCTGCCTCTTCTCTCAGGGCATTTTGACAGTTTTTCACAACTAGAGGGTGTTAGTTCATGTGTGTCATATAGATAACACTGTGCTCATGCACGTGGAGTTCCCAGGAGCCAGCACTGATTGGCTAAAATGCAAGTCTGTCAAAAGAACTGAAATAAGGGGGCAGTTTTCAGAGGCTTAGATACAAGATAATCACAGAGGTAAAAAGTGTATTCATATAACTGTGTTGGTTATGCAAAATAGGGAATGAGTGATAAAAGGATTATCTATCTTTTAAAACAATAAAAATTCTGGTGTAGACTGTCCCTTTAACTGTTGGGTGTGCAATTAATGTGATTTAACTAAAACTTCTGGTCATGGTGGATCTGCTAATTCTTCTGGCAAACAACTGCATACATTACAGGGACCATTGAATCAAAAAGGTTGCTTTTGGCACATCCACACCATCTTGTGAACCTATCAATTAATTATTGGCTTTATAGTGTGATATTGGGGTCATGAGTAAGTCACATGATATGTGCTACAGTCACATGATTGCAGGAATCCAACAGGAGCTATTTTTATCATCCAAAGATGAGAGGACTACTTACAATATTACTTTCCTATCTTTCTGGTGCATTTTTTACACATGGATTGGTAATTTTGTATTAAATATTCATTAAGGATTTAATGGCTTCATGTTAAAATGTTTTAAATACAGTTGCTCAATCATTGTCATTGATTTGCCCATGAATGACCATGTTCTAACACACATATGAATTACCAACAATTAAACATAATAATTCTTATTTATTTAAAGGGACAGTAAAGTCAAAATTAAACTTTCATGATTCAGATAGTGTATGCAATTTTGAACAAATTTCCAATGTACTATTATTATTAAATTGGTTTGTTCTCATTGTATACTCTGTTGAAGAGCATACCTAGGTAGGTATGTTACCCAGTAGTGCATTGCTGTTTCTGATACTCTTCAACAGAGGATAGCAAGAGAACAAAGCAATTTGATAATATAAGTAAATTGGAAAGATGTTTAAATTGCATGCTCTGTCTGAATCATGAACATTTAATTTGGACTCTTAATTTTAATTATGTTTTATTTCAGATAGAAATGGACAGGAAATGCACATTTGAGCAAAACTAATATTAAGGTATCCATTATGTGCTGCCTGGTATGGGATACTGCCTTAGCTTTATTGGCAGGCAAGAATAAGTCTTCACAAAAATAAAAAAAACATAGGTGGACTTATTTACACAGGAATATCAATTAAAAATGTAACATATTTAAAAATCCTCTGTTACAGTCTGAGAAAAAAAAAAAAAAGAAAAGAAAATGATTTTGTGTCCTCAAAAGGAATATGAAGGTAGGCAGTGTGTTACAGCTTAAAGCGACATGAAACCCAATTTTTTTCTTTTGTGATTTAGAAAGAGCATGTAATTTTAAATAACTTTCTAATTTACTTCTATTATCTCATTTGTTTCATTCTCTTGATATCACTTGCTGAAAAGCATATCTAGATATGCTCAGTAGCTGCTGATTGGTTGCTGCACATAGAGGCCTTGTGCGATTGGCTCACACATGTGCATTGCTATTTCTTCAACAAAGGATATCTAAAGAATTGAGCAAATTAGATAATAGAAGTAAATTGGAAAGTTGTCTGGGTTTTTTTCACTGTAACATGTGGGAGTGTGCCAAACTAATGACTATTTAGATGCTGTAATTTTGTAGCGGTGCAAAAGGATACCAACCAACCTCAGTGGGTAAACTGCTTGGGGGGGGGGTCACTTCTCCAAGAGAAAGCACTGCAACAAGATGTGTGAATGTGAAGGGGGCGGCAGGGGGTACAGTATGTACATGATCTGAGGGCTATAAGAGATTTCTAGGGGCATGTAGCTAAATTCATTTCTAATGTTTGGGCATGTGTCTGGCATACAGGGGTTGCAGGAGACATGCGTATTGTCAGAGGTCTAATATTTGATATTCATCTAGCCTTTAGGCGTTGCTGGGGCATACATCTTGTCTGAGGGCTAATATCTAGTGTTCCTCTAGCATAGAGGGGTTAATACAATTTACAGTTTCTATACAGTTTGCATACAGTTGTTGTTGGGGACATGCACTTGGTCTGAGCTATCTTGTTTTTAGCATGTAGTTGGCATGTAGAGTTTTTGTAGCATGAACTTTGTTTGAGGACTAAAGTTAAGGCAAAACAGGAGGTTCTAGATCATAATTTATTTTCTTTTTTTTTAGGGGGGGATATCCATAAAGTTGAATATCAGGGGGTATGTAAGAGTACAGGTGGGGAACATTATCTTTAGCAACCTGTTCCTACTTTATTCTTTTATATCTCTAATCTCCCCCATCCTTTATCTCTTCTTACTCTGCATAGAGTACTGGTTATGTAAAAAAATGTACTCATCAGGACATGCATCTAGTCTTATATTTTGTTAGTTGATTGTAATCTAAGGAAGACTGGTGTTTTGACAAAAAACTTGACACCCACCCCACTTTATAAAATGTTCAATCCCTGAACATTAAGTGTGTGCATATACATGCATGTATGTATGTGTGCACATGTGTATAAGTGAGTGCATATGTACAGTATGTGTGCGTGCATGTGAATGTGTGTGTGCACATCTGTGTATACTGTACATGTGTGTGCATGTGTGGTGTTTGGGTCTTACTTCTCAGACCAGGTAGCCAGAATAAAACATCTCCTGGTCCCTCAGGAACAGTGCTGTGCCCCCTAAACAATCACTTAAAAAGTAATTTCATTTCACAATAAGGACAATAGGAAGGTAATTAATTATCTAAAGTCTCCCACTCTAGCAGACTTTCTAAGCAATACAGTAGATCAGTCACTGGAAGCAAAGCTCTTAGCTTCATCAATTAACTGTAGGTTAAGATGAAAATTCTCAAGTGTACTCAAAAATAGAAATATATAAACAGCCTAGAAAAAAATGAAGCAGAAAATCAAATGGAAAAAAAGAGAAAGTATTATTTTGTACAATCTCTCCTGTAAGCAGTGCAGAAAGCAAATTCAGAAATCCTTGTTTTCCCATCTGTACAGATCACCAGGGACACCATTAGAACAGCCTGCTGTGTGTTTAGAGTTTGAAAAGATTTATGGGATTAAAATCACATAGCGAGATAAAGAAAACTGAACAGGGTTTGCTTATATAATAGTTTTATTTTATCTATGTTAATCTAACATTAAATGTACTGTTTGCATTTCACATAAGATTAAATAAATAAGTTATTTGTTATTTTTACTAAATTTAAATGGTACGAAAAAAGTGTTATGCTGCCTTAGACATTTTGTGTTTGACAGTTTAAATCCAAAGAAAGCAATTTAGCAGCTTTCATGGAGCACAGAAGTCACAGGGATGGGGAAACCTTGGGAATTAGCAGTATTGCTGACATCAGCACTGCGGCAAAATGGACAGTTCCATCTCTCTAAAAGTAAAACAACTGACTTTTGCCTCCAATTGCTGCAAAATACCATCAGAATGGAAAAAAAATCCATCACAGAGAAAATATTAGTACCACAATCAGGAAAGAGTTAATATCCCAGTGCTTGGTAACTGGTGGTTGTCATTGTATTCTAGCTATTGATCTTCCCTCGCAGTATAAAAAGAGAGCGCATGTGCCCTCCCCTCATCCTGCCTCCAAGATGAGTTTCAGTTCAGATCATTACCTTTCTTCCTCGTACAGAAAAATCTTTGGAGATTCTCCTAGGTTTTCATCCAGTCGCTTAGGAAGCAGCTCATCCTCCAAGACCACTATCTCTGGTGGATACAGAGCTCAGTCCAGGGGCAATGTATCTTCAGGGTCTTCTTACAGAAGGTCAGCGAGGGGTCTTGGCCATGTATCTGGAGAAAACGTAGACCTGTCTCAGGCTTCGGCAATGAACAGTGAGTACAAAATTGTTCGTACAAATGAAAAAGAACAACTTCAAGGACTCAATGACAGGTTTGCCATGTTCATTGAGAAAGTGCACAATTTGGAACAGCAGAACAAAGTGTTGGAGACGGAGCTTCTAGCTTACAGGCAGAGGCAATCTGAACCCTCCAGGCTGGGAGAACTGTACCAGCAAGAGCTTAAAGATCTGAGAGCTCAGCTAGAAGATGTGAATGCAGACAAGAGTCAGCTCATTATAGAGAGGGACACCCTAGAAGATGATCTGCAAAAACTAAAAGGAAAATATGAAGACGAGATCCGAATGAGAGAGGAGACAGAATATGCACTCAAAGCCCATAAGAAGGATGTGGATGATGCTACCCTTGCCCGGCTTGACCTGGAAAAGAAGGTGGAATCTCTCTTAGATGAAATATCTTTTATGAGGAAGGTTCATGAGGAAGAAGTGAACGAGCTGCTTGCCATGATCCAAGCATCCCAGGTTTCCGTGGAGATGGAGATGACCAAGCCTGACTTGACATCAGCACTGAAAGAGATTCGATCCCAGTACGAGAGCCTAGCTGCTAAGAATTTACAATCTGCCGATGAATGGTACAAATCTAAATATGCCAATTTGAGCGAGCAGGCAACCCGAAGCACTGAGCTCATCAGAGCCAACCGAGAGGAAATGAATGATTACCGGAGACAGCTACAATCCAGGACCATTGAGATAGAGAGTCTTCGCAGTACCAATGAGTCTCTGGAAAGGCAGATTCAGGACATGGAGGAGAGGCACATAGCAGAGAGCACTGGGCTCCAGGTAAAATAAACACCTCTATATTCCATGTCTTAGAAACATAAACAGCTACAAAGATTAAGTGTATCAAGCAAATGCCTTGGTATTGTTTGCACAGTCTTTCCTATGTTGCTACTAATAATTTGTTTACAGATTTCTGCTTTCATGTGATTTATTTTATTTTACAGTTAGTCAAATGAAAGTATTGTAGCCTAAACGGAGGATTGAGACTGTATTCTGTATATGATTTTACTCTGCTTGCAGTAGAACATTATCTGTAAAACGAGCCTTGTCCAAGGTGCTGAACCTAAAGTATTTGTAGTTCCATTCTCAACTCATGCTTTGCTGTTTCTCTAATAACCCTGCTTGCAATAACAAATGTGTATAAATACAGGCAGATGTGAATTACGTTTATTGACAACTATCTTCTATAATGATAACAAAAAACAAGACTATATCATTTTTAATTAGGTAATTTATGTTTAGCAATTAAGCTGTAAAAAAAGATTACATAGAGTTTCATGAATAAAATAGTTTCCTATAAGTTAACAATACCATAGAGATCTTATACATGCAGGTCCTCTATGCCCAGATCTCGAAACAACAGTTTAAATCAGTCCATTTCTATAAAACAATCGTCTTTTAGAAAGTGCGTTTGTTTCACAGCCCTGAGCAGGTATTTTCTTTCATGGGGGGGGGGGGGGCAGGGAGCAGGGAGTGGCACTTGGATTAATCCAACAAAGCAAACCTCAAGCAAACAGTAGGAAAAAAGGAGAGAACAGGAGATTATTATTGTACAAAAAAATGAACAAAAAACACAGTCCAGTTTTCAATCTTTCAATGTGTTTTAAACCAGAGCTATTAAAATAGCTTATAGAAGGATCAAGGGGGGGGGGGGGATAATTTTTATAGTATTTCTTTCATTTTTCAGAGAATAAAAAGTATCTGTATGATGTATTCAAACAGTAAACTTCACTGCTTCCTTTACATTAATGTACAAAGTGCTTACTGACCCTTCTAGCAGCACAAAAGACAAATTATTCTGGGTTGTGATTAGTCTTGGTTATGCAAAATAAAAAAAGGTTGCACTTAAATCGTTTGCTCATATATTTACAACCCTATTTTTTTTATTCTGCAGTTGAGTTATTTTAAAATGTTTAATATACTTGAAATAAACTCTTCAGGCTTAAAATCTAATTCTTTCATTTAAGATACAACAGTTACATTTTTTGTTGACAGTAGAATTTAAAAGTGTAATTTTATAAATTTATAAACTGAATTGTCATGTTTCAAATTAGAAAATCCAAAAACAACTGTAAAAATAAACAGGAAATCAAGAGGTGTTTTTATTTCTAAATATAAATAATATAATATTGGTTATGGGTCAGCAACATTGCCTGGAAAACAATTGATTTGATTGTTCTGAAACATTAAAAAAGGACCGCACCTATAATTCACCAGTCGCCATTTTCCTTTGACTGGGAGTGGCATCTTAATTATTGTGGTGTTGTTTTGTACAGTATCTTAAAACTATAAAGATATTTTTCTATATTGTTATCTTTCTTTTAATATAAAACCAGAACTGAAACTATATGGTGATACCAGACGAGAAAGGGGTATAACCTACCCTACTGATTAGAGGATTAGTTTTAAGTTTTGTTTTAAATGTGACACGTAAAAAACGCTAAAACTGTAAAGAAATATGCAAACATATTTTTGTTCATATAAAAACACAAACATTTTGAATATTAGACCAGAAACTATGTAAGAGGCATCACATTTTTTTAAAACCTGAATAGATCTTATTAAGTGTTAAATTACTGCACTGGTGTGAAGGGAGATATTTATGTGAAACTATTAAAATGAAATCAGAGAGCTTATACAGTTTAATTATTACTTAAATTGATCATTTGCAGTGAGGTTTATTGAGTAACAACGTTGTCAGTTCTATAAAGTTAGTCTACAGAAACTCATTTACTGAGAAATAGGGATGAGGAAACTTTTGCAATATAATCCCACAAGGCCTGAGGAGATTCTGATGGTAGCACATTGTTATGTATTACATATTGTGATGTCCATTATACAAAACACCAATAGGCTGTTGTGCGTAATACAACTTGGTAAGTCAATCTCTGTATTTTATAGGATGCAATAAGTCAGCTGGAAAATGACCTAAGGAATACAAAAGGGGAAATGTCCCGTCATCTGAGAGAATATCAAGATTTGCTTAATGTCAAAATGGCACTGGATATTGAGATAGCAGCGTATAGGTAATTATAATGCATCCTTTTTAAACAATTTTGTTTCAACTCTATTTTTCCCATAGTATTTTGTTTTTAAAGCTGGTGTTAACAATGACAGTGAAATACTCTAATAACCAAACTGTAAAACTGTATAACATCTAACATAATATCATTGTACTTTTGCATGGAATTCCCAATAGTCTATAAAGATGTATAAATAGCTCTATAATATAACCGTGTATATCTAGCCAGCTGTGGCTTTCAAGACTGGAAATAGGGAAAGAAACCTTATGTATTTAGTCTCCCTTCCCCCCCCCCCCCCCAACCCAAGGGTTTTCAGCTGATGCTTTTCATTTACTTAATAATTAAAACTATTACCACAGCCTGTTAATTACTTATGTTACATATTTATTTCAAGGGTGTATTTATGGGCTGTCATTGGTATCACTCTAACAAATATATAGCTTACACTTTTATGTAATATAACATTGTTTTCACTCCTTAGCATCAGTTGTGTAGCTAGATTTCCAAAAAAAAATCTGGTGCTAGAGAAAAATGACACATTTCAGTTGCTCATACACAAATTCATTTTGGGCTACTGTCTTTGCCAATTCCCAGGCACTGCTTCAAAGATAAACTGTATTCCCATATTCTGAGATGTAATTCTGAGATGCAAAGTCAACTATAAATAATGCAATCACAGTTTTAACCAGAGATCAGTAATTTCCCAAACAGAAAAGTAGTTTTGCAGAGAAGGAAAAAATCTTGTCTAATAGTTCGATTGTAACCCAGGAAAGCCCTAAAGACACCTAGAACTTTACATTTTAATTGATCATGTATGTATTTTAAATAGTTTAACATTATTTCACATTTTGGAATACTAGTTGTAAAGGACATTCTGTTCCTTTACACTTAATAAAGGTGGATATACATTTTAGCACGTTAACATGCAAGAATGCTAGCTGAAAGTTGTTATTAGCTGCAGCATGCAATAAAATGGCAATGAATGTTTAAAAGTGGTCCTCACCTACCATAATTGGGCTTGATTTATCAAGCCCTTTACCTCCCTTCGACTGTGGGTTCTCACAAGAGAACTTGCAGTCAGGATTTATCAAGCAGTGATTATCAGACCGCTGCTTTCCTACCCTCTTCTCCACCTCTTAGGTGGAGAATTTCAATCTCTCGGTCTCGTCCGACCGAGGAGATTGAGAGCTCTGTCTGCCCTTGATTGATAAATCAAGCCCATTGTGGCTTGTGCAAAAGGAAAATCTGATACCTTGCTGAATAGCTGCAAACTGTAATAATGCTGGACATTTTTAAATACTATTGTTGAAAACAATTGCAGGCTTCTTTGTAATGCATTTTCTAAAATAAGATTAGTCTTCTTCCATCTTAATAATATTAATATAATTAAATGTTGTACAAGAGTTTTAACTTATCCTCCATGTTGCACTAAAAATGTATTTATTTTATCATATATTTTCAGGAAACTGCTGGAGGGTGAAGAGACGAGGTTTAGCTCCGCAATAAGCATTATGCCTCCAAATCCAACTCCGCCTCCGAGTTACTCCTATCAATCTCGAATTCACAGCTCATCTTCATCTAAAATTCTACCTGCAAAAAGAGATGAGAAAGACGGAGTCTCTAAAGTAGTTTCTAAGTCCTCTCATCCTATAGGAGAGACATATGAAGAAATAATTGAGGAAACTGTTGTGTCAACCAAAAGAGTAGACAAACCAGAGCAGAATGAGGGAGCTAATATCAAACCTTAAAACAAAACAAAACTTATCAGTAAGTAGGATAGTATTAGTTAGGTTATTCTCTTGTTCCTATAAACCCAGCATAACTTTTTTCCAGAAAAGCACATTCGTGTTTATCAAGCACAACATTCCATTTGCTGTTAGCTTTTATCCTAATCTACTGTTAACATTCTTAATTCTCTTAGTCATGTAATAAATCCTATAGGGGTTTGGTGCTTTAGATGAATGTGACTATTTATATTGATTCTAGCAATAAATAAGTCTATAGTCAGACAAAACACTTAAAAACTGAATAATAGTCATCTGCATGATAACATCTCTTATGTAGATTGTCACCTAGAATCTCGTAGTAAATCATAACTCTACTAATAAGATATTATCTAGAATGCATTCTACCAGCACTGCACTTAGTCCTTGGTTGTTGAACTTACATTTTCAGAATGAGTAAACAGCATACTGTATTTGTTGACAAGGGGACCACTTTCACTTTACAGCACAATGAGGTTACAAATTATCAGCTCAAATTTTCATTTTGAATATTCATATAGTATCTTGCTGTATGTGTGTACTCATCCCACAATGTGATCACGTTTACAAAAGGGGAAATATTTACTGTTCATACAATCTGGTGTACACTTTTGATGCCTCGGTAAAACCAGCAATTGGGACATTAATTCTTGAACTTTTTAATTACTTTCTAATTAAATAAGTATGCTACAGAAAAGCATTAACGTTTTGGCATATATCAAAAAAATGTTTGTGTGTGTGTGTTTTGTGATTAACTTTCCACAATATTCAGGCAGCTTATTGGTTATCAGCACAATTACTGCTCGTTCTGGAATGCAGAAACGCCTCTGTCTTTGTTCACAAATTGGTGGTGCTGTATCATTTAATGTATAAACACTAGTAAGTAATTTTATATGCAAATATACTTGTATATTATTTAAACTAGAAGCACTGCAAACACTTAGTAATGCACAATGAAATGATGTCTGTAAGTTACTATCTGCCTTGGAGGATATAGAGGTCAGTTATAGGCACTGCATGACACCAAAGAGAAGTTATAGAAAATAAAAAGGTGCCTAAATAAACAAGTACATTTCTACTGACAGGTGTGCCAAGCATTGGATACGATTTTGTACTGTGTCCTTTAAAGCCTTATTACCAGCTACATCTTTACATAATTGAAATTGTTGTTATCAGATAGGGTGCTGCATTTGTTTAGGGTAATACAAAGCATCATTGTCAACGTATGGCTGAACCATTGATGTGGAACGAGGCCCTGCCATAACATGCAATAAAATGAAATAAAATCATAGCATCACTAAGTAATGTCTTGTTCTATTCTGTTCATTGTAAAAACTGCATTAAAATGATAATAGATTTAAATATATTTAGTAAGTAGCAATTCATAACAAACAATATTTGCCTACCTCAGATAATAAGGAGATCTGCCTTTACACATATTGCCCTGGTGCATAGTAAATTGACAACTGCCGGGGATTCTGGGAATGAACATGTAAATTAATTCAAAGTTGCTCAACTTTTGGTTTCTTAATTTACTTTATACACAGGTAAGAATTCATAAGCAGGTTTTTAAACACAGCATGTGTCAGACCTGTAAATACCAGAGAAACCACATGCAGACAGCTTGTTTTCTTTGATGATTCTCATGAGAGTGAGGCTGATTTTAGACAAGCTGGTAAGGGTACCTATGTAAGAATACATTGTGGTGAGCAATAAAGGTCAGTGAAAACTACTCTTCATAGTAAATTTAGTGATGGGTACATTAAAGTTTAATGGTGTCAATTTATACAGTTTTAAGAAACTTTACAATATATTTTTTTATTTATTTTTTACTCTGAGATTGACACCCTTAAGATGTGCTGCTGAGAGGGCATATGGAGGCTCTGAATGGTGTGCATGCACTTTGTAGAATTGAGTGCTTAGTTAATTTGCACCAATCAGTGACTCTCTATGCTCCCAGAACAAAACTGTTGGTGTATAAAAGCTGTCAATCACCTTGCTTAAAAATACAGGGAACAAAGAGTTTCAGTAAATAGATCAAACACAGACTGGACAAAGGTAATACATGAGTCTCTCAAGGATTTGTATGAACCCAGTTAAATGAGCTAGAGATAGAAATAGTTCTGCAGATACCAAATTGTATAAGGTGATTAAGCCAAAGAAGAATATCATTCAGGTGCAAGGAGATTTACAAAACTCAAAGGGTCCTCTGGCAAATGAGATTTAACACCAATGTTGAAACTGGAAGAACTAAAACTAAGCATATTACCTGTTCCATACACCTTGCTAGTAATGGGTTGGACCCCCTTTTGCCTTCAGAGCTGCCTTAATTCTTTATGGCCTAGATTCAACAAGGTGTTGGAAACATTCCTCAGACATTTTGGTCCATATTGACATGATAGCATGACGCAGTTGCTGCAGATTTGTCGGCTGCACATCCATGATGCAAATCTCCTGTTCCACCACATCCCAAAGGTGCTCTATTGGTTTGAGATCTGGTGACTGTGGAGGCTATTGGAGCACAGTGAGCTCAATGTCAAGTTCAAGAAACCAGTTTGAGATTATTTGAGCTTTGTGGCATGGTGCATTATCCTGCAGGAAATAGTCATTAGAAGATGGGTACACTGTAGTCATAAAGGGATGGACATGGTCAGCAACAATACTCAGGTAAGCCGTGGCATTTAAACGATGCTCAATTGGTACTAAGGGGCCCAAAGTGTGCCAAGAAAATATCCTCCACACCATAACACCACCAGCCTGAACCATTGATACAAGGCAGAATGGATCCATACTTTCATGTTGTTTATGCCAAATTCTAACAGTACCATCTGAATGTTGCAGCTAAAATTGAGACTCATCAGACCAGGAAACGTTTTTCCAATCTTCTATTGCCTGTGCGAATTATAGCCTCAGTTTCATGTTCTTAGCTGACAGGAGTGGCACCCGGTGTGGTCTTCTGCTTCTGTAGCCCATCTGCTTCAAGGTTCAACGTGTTGTGCTTTCAGAGATGGTATTCTGCAAACCTTGGTTGTAATGAGTGGTTATTTGAGTTACTGTTGCCTTTTTATCATCTCGAAGCAGTCTGGCCATTCTCCTCTGACATCAGCAAGGCATTTTGGCCCACACTACTACCCTTCACTGAATATTTTCTCTTTTTGGGACCATTCTCTGTAAACCCTAGAGAAGGTTGTGCATGAAAATTCCAGTAGAGCAGCAGTTTTTGAAATACTCAGACCAGCCGTCTGGAACCAACAACAATGCCACGTTCAAAGTCACTTAAATCCCCTTTCATTCCCATTCAGATGCTCGGTTTGAACTTCAGCAAGTCGTCTTCACCACGTCTAGATGCCTAAATGCATTGAGTTGCTCCCATGTGATTGGCTGATTAGCAATTTGTGTTACCAAGCAATTGAACAAGTGTACCTAATAAAGTGGCCGGTGAGTGTATATATACATGCCACAAGTAAGTGTTTTAGAAATAATAAGACAAGTAATATCTGACATACACATACCCATTTAAAGGTAATATATAAAGAGCTGATACTATTCTGTAACAAACACTAAAATAAAGTTAGATTATCAAATGTCTGTATCTTAAATGATGCTGTAGGCAATAACCAGAAGAGCTGATAGCTTTCTTGCTAATAGCTAACACAACATTAGTACTTATGCGAGAAGACGCTCGCATTCACCCTGTCAGTGTCAGTGGTAAAACATCTAACATATCTGAAAGCCAGCGAAAGTCTGTTTAGGAATATATAAATTTTGCTCTACTCACACTCAACACATGAACAGCTCAGACCAGTAGCGGACCTACTCAGCATAGGGCACTGGTGCAAAATAATTTTTGGGCCCCCCAAAGGTAACTCAGTAGCAAGCAATGATACATGTTGAGCAAAAAGAGGCTGCTTCTTGGGTGGTAACTAGCCATAGAACAAGATATTATGCTATTGTTCGTTTCCAGGTTGAGCGCTTCTCTCTTTTTATTTATGCAAATTATGACACTTAGGGAAATCTCCCTAAGTGTGATGCGGGAATCCAGATGTGGACCCGTTGCTCAGTGTGCCTAGAGGGATATGGCTGCACCTCACTGACGAGGCCCACAATAGGTCGAAGCGTATGTCTGGGGTTTTGCTGTTTCGTTCAGAAAGGGATTGCCTGGTATTTCGGGGCTGGACTGTACTGTTAAGTCAGGATCAGACTGATATGCTTCAGGAAAGTTCTTCTCTGTGAAAGGTACATGTTGAGCAAAAAGAGGCTGATTCTTGGGTGGTAACTAGCCATAGAACAAGCTATTATGCTATTGTTCGTTCCCAGGTTGAGCGCTTCTTTCTTTTTATTTATTTATTTATGCAAATTATGACACTGAGGGAAGTCTCCTTAAGTGTGATGCGGGAATCCAGACGTGGACCCGTTGCTCAGTGTGCCTAGAGGGATATGGCTGCACATCACTGACGAGGCCCACAATAGGTCGAAACGTACATCTGGGGTTTTGCTGTTTCTCTCGTTCAGAGAGGGATTGCCTGGTATTTCGGGGCTGGACTGTACTGTTAAGTCAGGATCAGACTGATATGCTTCAGGAAAGTTCTTCTCTGTGAAAGGCACATGTTGAGCAAAAAGAGGCTGCTTCTTGGGTGGTAACTTGCCATAGAACAAGCTATTATGCTATTGTTCGTTCCCAGGTTGAGCGCTTCTCTCTTTTTATTTAATGGTAATAATTGACATGCTGCTCTGCATAATGATTTTGAGTAGATGGAGAAATACATAGATGATAAAAAGATGATAGGTTGACGGACCTTCAACCTGCAGTAATAAAAGGCTCCCCTGCATTAGAATTGTCCACGGTCTGCACACACCTATGTATAGACTGGCTGCCCCCCCCCCTTCTCCCAGCACTTGGGCCCTGGTGCCACTGCACCTGCTTCGCCAATGCCAGTTCCGCCCCTGGCTCAGACAGTGACTCTGACTCCTATGATAAAATACATATAAATGGTAGAAAAAACATAGATCTCTGTGGTATATGTAGCAGTGCTGAATAAGTCTAACACTACCAATGGTTCTTCTAAAACACGCAGTTATGCAACTAAAATCTACAGAGTATGAACCATAAAGCCTTGACAAAATACCATGATATGAAGAACAATTTAACACTGTAATGTTCAGGTCTTTGTACACAGTGATGCTTCTGGGTTATTGGTCAAGCAAATACATTTTTTCTTTGCCTAAAGAGAACAAAATAATCTTGTAATACAAAGTATTATCTGTAGCCTGTTCCTGTTTGCAAAGTAACGGAATGACCTAGAAACCAGTAGAAAAGCCATGGATTTTAAGTGAACAGATCATCCTAGAGGTATTGATGTATTTGTGTAATGGTAGAAGTATCCTTCTCCTGCATCTTCCCATAGATCTCCTCTCTCCATTTCACACTTTTTTTCCTTAAAGGGACATTAAAAACTAAATAAATGTTGCACACCTTCCTCTAATTATTGGTGCTGCCAATTTGTAACCTAGGTTTCACTGCAGGTGAAAACTAAAATAAAACATGGCAGCACCCATGACTAGAGCGAGGCAGGCATAACTTCAATACTTTTAGTCTTGTCCCTTTAAAAATATTTTTTTTCACTCCACACATATTCAAGCACAACCCGCTCTGGAACTGCCTATAACTCACATACGTCCTCCTTTCTCCCTAAACAAACATTTCATTTTATTCCTATACTGCTACCTCCACTCCATCTGGGCCTTATTTTACTAAGAAACCAACACTAGGTCACTGAGTTACAGGTTACTGGGGCACTACATTTTACTAATATTTTTCAATGCAAACCGATTGCAAAAAAAGATATTGCAGAACTAGAACAAGTTCAGAAGGGCCACAAAGCTAATAAGAGGATTGGAGAATTTAAGATATGAGGAGAGGCTAGCCCAACTGGGTCTGTTTTCTTTAGAAAAAAGGAGCTTGAGAGGTGACATGATTGCTTTATGTAAATATATTCAAGGCCCATATACAGAGATGGCAGAAGCTCTGTTTATTCCAAGAAAATTGTTTGTGACAAGAGGTCGCAATTTAAGGTTGGAGGAAAGAAGATTTAATCCCCTGCAACGGAAACGTTTTTTCACTGAAAGAGCAATAAAATTGTGGAACTCATTACCAAAGGAGGTGGTGAATGCCAATACACTAGATACATTTAAAAATTGTTTGGATACATTTCTGTCTATAAATAAAATTTATAGATATGATTGATAGTATTAAACGGGTCACCTTTTAGTGGGATTATTTAAGTTTAACTGGAGCTTTTTGTAAGTATTTTAGATTTGTATAGGTTGAACTCGATGGTCTTTTTTCAACCTCATCTACTATGTTACTATGTTTTATATATATATATATATATATATATATATATATATATATATATATATATATATATATATATATATATATCATTATCAAAGCTGCCAAATTCCCTTGCCTACTTTATATTAGAATGAGACTCCCTAGCTTTATATCCAACTCCAATACATTGTTTTGAGAACACCTGAGCTTTGGTGAGGTGCTTTAACCAATGGAAGATGGTCAGTCTCCCTTTTTAAAAAAAAAAAAAAAATCCACAACGTTTGGTTTAGCACACCTTAAAAAAGGTTTAAAGGGACAGTCAACTCCAAAATAAACATTTATGATTCAAAAAGGGCATGTAATTTTAAACAACTTTAAAATGTACTTTTATCACCAATATTGCTTTGTTCTCTTGGTATTCTTAGTTGAAAGCTAAACCTAGGAGGTTCATATGCTAATTTCTTAGACCTTGAAGGCCGCCTCTAATCGGACTGCATTTGGACAGTTTTTCACCACTAGAGGGCGTTAGTTCATGTGTTTCATATAGATAACATTGAGCTCATGCACGTGAAGTTACCTAGGAGTGAGCACTGATTGGCTAAAATGCAAGTCTGTCAAAATAACTGAAATAAGGGGCAGTTTGCATAGACTTAGATACAAGGTAATTACAGAGGTAAAACGTGTTATTATTATAACGGTGTTGGTTGTGCAAAACTAAGGAATGGGTAATAAAGGGATTATCTATCTTTTTAAACAACAAAAATTAGTGTAGCCAATGAGGCCAAATAGTTACACAAAAAAGAGGGTATTGGCGCACATCCATTTGCAAATAAACAAAACATTTTGAAATGCTTCAAAAATTGCCTGCAAAACCTATACTTTTATATTAACCCCTTCACCCAAATTGACATATGTATATCTACGTTGTGCAATACTTTGCTTATTGTACTGCACAACAGATATTTATGTTGGAGCTTCAGGAAGCTCCAGCAGTCTCGTATGTTAAGTTACAGCTGAGAGATGGAGTTCCTGAGCTCCAGGCATCTGCCTGAATATGGAACCGGAGCACAATCGGTGCTCTGGTTCCATATGAGGGCAGATGCCAGATCGTTACAGATGGTGACACTGTGTGTATCACCATCTATAACGATCTTCTGCTGGTGCCAGTGGGGGGTGCGTGAGGGAATCCGGTAGGGGGAGGGAGGAGTGAGGTGGTGGAAGTGGGAGGGATCAGGGGGTGGGAAGTGTCAGGTGGGAGGGTAATCTCTAAACTAAAGCTAAAATTAATCTTACAAGCTACCTAATTAACCCCTTCACGGCTGGGAATAATAGAAGGGTGGTGCGCAGCTGCAATTAGCGGCATTCTAATTACCAAAAACCAACGGCAAAGCCATATATGTCTGCTATTTCTGAACAAAAGGGATCCTAGAGAAGCTTTTACAACCATTTGTGCCATGGTTGCACAAGTGGAATGTAAATAATTTCAGTGAGAAACCCAAAGTTTGTGAAAACGCTAACAATTTTTTTTAAAATTTGATTGCATTTGCCGTTGAAATGGTGGCATGAAATATACCAAAATCAGCCTAGATCAATACCTTGGGTTGTCTACTTAAAAACATATATAGTTTTGGCAGGTAAATAAAAAAAAAAAGGTTTTATTTCTGTTTAAATGGAGTGATAGCAAAAATGCTAAAAATTCTCTGGTAATTTGGGCTATTTTCTCTGAAAGTCTCAGTAGTGAAGAGGTTAAATTGGGATCTTAGTCACACATTTTAATATAAAAGCATCATTTTTTTTTTTGCAGGCAATTTTTGAAGCATTCAAAAATGTTTTCTTTATTTGCAAGTGGATGTGTGCCAATACCCCCTGTTTTGTGTAACTATTTGGTCTCATTGGCTGCACTCCCAAACATGTATTTAAACTTTTTGTAAGGTGTGATAAACCAAACATTATATATATATATATATATATATATATATATATATATATATATATATATATATATATATATATATACATACACAGTATATATATATTTATATATATATATATATATACACATACATATATGAAAATTATCTGCATACAAAACCAATACTTTATTAACAATAGGAATAGAAAGTCCAGGACTTAATGTTAAGATGTTAACCAACATCCCAATAATGTACATTTGTAAGGTAGGGAACATCATACCCAGAATAGCCTGTACAAGGTCATATAAAGGCCCTGTATGTATTATCACATCACTGCTGCCACTCTGTCTGCGGTACTTCCCCAGCATGTAGGTAGCACCCTTCACAATAGCTGTTATTCTTCATCCAGAAGGGAGCTGGTGATGTTTTAATGAGAAAATTAGATGCTGCAGCTGTTGCCCTGTGATTTGGGTATACAAGGAATAGTGATTGGCTAGTCCCAGTGAGCTGAGTGGGAGGTGTCGGGAACGTGTCTGGCACATTTATACAGTTTCTGTTAAGGAAATGTAAATGTTATATTTCACTTTTAACAAATCATTCTTTAAAACCAAACCCACTGCATAAGTGTTAACATCACCATATGGGAGACAGATGTAAGGAAACATCATTCCATACTTTCTCGCAGGTACACAGCACACCACAAAGCTGTATACACGAAACAAATATTTAATGCAAATATAAAGGTTGCACATTTGCAATATGAGCAAAACAAAAGTGCAGCTGCAATATTTCACGTCTCAGGAACTGATACCTGCTCATTAGAAATAATCAGAATACAGTTAATCTATCCATTATGGATTTTATATAAAAATAAAACCATTTAAAATGTTTTACCATATTTTATTAGACATGAAACCCAGAAGTTTGTCTTTAATGATTCAGACAGAGCATGCAATTTTAAACAACTTTCCAATTTACTCCTATTATCTCATTTGCTTTGTTCTTTTGGTATCCTTTGTTGAAAAGCACACCTAGGTATGCTCAGGAGCAGCAATGCACTACTGGGAGCTAGCTGCTGATTGGTGGCTGCACATAGATGCCTCTTCTCATTGGCTCACCCAAAGTGTTCAGCTATTTCCCAGTAGTGCATTGCAGCTCCTTCAACAAAAGATACCAAGAAAATGAAGCAAATTTGATATTAGAAGTAGATTGGATAGTTGTTTAAAATTGTATGTTCTATCTGAGTCATGAGAGAAAAAGTTTGGGTTTCATTTCCCTATAAGTATTTATGTTTTATGAGTAAATTTATATTTATGACACAATGATATAGCATATAGTGTAATTGCTGAGTGCCCTTATTAAAAGAAATCATAAAATGGTCTCTAAGGGCTCCATTTATTTATCAGTGGTTGTTGCTTCGGGGGGCCCATTGTTCAGGCTCACCTGAAACAGAAGTTAAAGTGATGGTAAATCCTAGAGTTTGTGAAACGCTAGGATTTATTATTGGAACAAATAAAGAGGACTTTCAGTCATGAAATATAAAATACTTCATCCTGAAAATTCCTTTATTTGTTCAAAGCATTCGCCGCACTGAGCTGCTCAGGCAGCCCACAACAGAACGCTATTTTTCAGTGAGGTGACATTTTCACCTATTAGCCAATAGCCTTGCAGGCCAGCTGGTGCCAAGCCGGGTAGCCCGCACGGCTATTGGCTAAAAGATGGAAACATCACCTCTCAGCAAAATAACGTTCTGCCGTGGGTTGCCTGATCAGCTCAGCAGGGTAAACACTTCAAACAAATAAAGCAATTTTCAGCATGAAGTATTTTATACTTCATGACTGAAATTCCCCTTTATTTGTTTCACAAACGCTAGGATTTACAATCACTATAAGAAGCAGCTGTCGTAAAAGGTGACGGATTGAATTCATCCCTGCTAGCGGCTGATTGGCCAACAGTGAGCAGATGCGGCATTGCACAAGCAATTCTGGTGAAATGCTTGTGCAATGATAAATGCAGACAGCATATTCTGTCCGCATTTAGCGATGTCCAGTTGACAGGATTCGCTATTACGACACCTGATAAATCAACCCCTATGTGTTTTATTGTTGCCCAAGAATTAAACACATACTTAAACTCAGATCCAAAAGCAGCAACACACTTCCAGGACCTAGCTGAACACATCTGGTGAGTCAATGACAAAAGACGTGTGTGTATAGCCACCAGTAGTGCATTGCTGCCCCCAAGCCTACCTAAGTTTGATTTTCAGCAAAATATACAAAAAGAACAAAGTCAATTTGATAATAGATTTAAATTGAAAAGTCTATTAAAATTGCTTGCTTTGTCTGAATCAAGAAAGTTTTGACATTAATCAGAATTAGTGATAATCTCAGAGCAGGGCACTCCATTTATAGTCCCAGTTGTATTTTTCTTTCTTTTTTTTTTGTTCTCTAGAAACACAGTGATACGACTGGGTGCACAGAAAGCAGCTGTCATCTCTCAACCTCCCAATCCATTCAGCAACACTGTCATCTGTAATTGCATTTTAGATTAGACCATTTATTCTTGTAAAGGCTAAAGACAGCTTCAAAATCTGGACTTTAAAACAATTTATATTGCAGAACAATAAACAAAACAGAATTGTTTATGTACGACCTTCACCTTGACAGTGTTTATCTTTTATTTTATCTATTAGTTAGGCATCTATTTATAAAAATGTGATCTTTTATTTGTCTATATAAATATGTATTTTGAAAGTAATGTAATTGCAATAAGGCTTACATTTTTCATGCTTTGAGATTTTTTTATTGCACTATTACTTGCCTACACCAATGTGTTTTATCCCCTCCAAAGAGTTAAACACATAGTTAAAGGGATATGGAATAAAAAATATTTATTTTGTGATTCAGACAGAGCATTCAATTTTAAAATGTTTTCAATTTACTTCTATTATCCAATTTGTCATTGTTCCCATGTTATTATTTCTTGAAGAAATATCTAGATAGGTGTACCACATAGCAGAAAATAGTGCTGCTATATAGTGCTCCAGACACGTTAACGTCCCTGAGCTTTTTTTTTTTTTTTTTTAATATTCATCTTTATTTATTTTGTAAAAATATAACAATAAAAGACAATAAAAGATATAGAAAAGAAACCATTTTTACATTTCACCATTCAATATAACATACAGGTAGCAACAAGTGACATGATACGTAGGGAAAAGCATCCCCCCCAAATGTCCCGTTTGTTTCCTTATTCCTTCACATATGTGCTATGGGTACTGAGAGTTCTAATTGAAAAGGAAAAGATTGAACAGACTAATCATGCCCTCAGGATGTTTTAATTATTGGGCATCCGGGAGTGGGACTCCCCCCACGAACTGCTCATAGTTGAAATTGCAATTGGCTACCCGCCCGCAATGGGCCTTACTTACACGAGGTAGAAATGGTAAGAAAAGAAAGAAAGATAGATTAGATTAAGTCACCAACTGTACCCACCACTGACTGTTTTGATTACAAGTTAGGTATTTGTGCAGAGGGCAAGAGAGAATTTAATGTGTACATATCCCTTTATCTAAATCAAAAGTTATGTACCTGCATATATATTAGATTCCCAGAGGAAGACCATGTCTTGGAATAGTGAAAGTTGGCCTAATTTAAGGTAGTAAAACCTCTCGAGCAGGAGATTTTTATTGACTAAATCTTTCCATTCTGAAATCGAGGGTATGCGAGTGGATTTCCACAATTTTGGGATCAGCTGATTGGCTGAGTTGAGCAGAATCTGAAACAAATGTTTTCTTATTTTGCAGGAAATGGGGGGGGGGATGGCTCAGCATTATTATATCTGGGGATGGTGAGATATCTGTATTCAAGGTTTTATTAATGTTCTTAAAGACCCCGGACCAAAATGTTTTAATATTTCTACATTCCCACCATATGTGTGAGATGTGTCCTTCATGTCCGCAGCCCCTCCAGCACATCCCTGAGGATTTCTTGAAGATATATTTAATTCTAGCTGGGGTTAGGTACCACCTCATCATTATTTTAATGTTGGTCTCTTTTGCTTGCGCCGAGTGGCCTGAGTGAGTTAAGTTCGCAAATCTGCGAGCCCAAACTTTCAAGGATGTGTTAGTATTATGCTCTTTATCCCATCTTTTGGTGTATGTAGGAGGGTGAGGGAATGTATTTGATAGTACGATTTTATAAAGTTTGGAGATCGTCCTTTTTGTGGGGTCTCTGGTTATGCATAATTGCTCAAAGGGTGTAAGAGGGCGAGTCAGATCTTTTTTGTATTTATGGGAGATTATGTAATGCCTCATCTGATGTATGCGAAACCAGGAAGATAGAAAAGGATGTTCCAATAAACTAAGTTGGTTTTTATCTTTTATTTTACTAGAATTTTCTAGCAATGAATGTATTGGAAGCGATTGCGGAAGATCAGGGACATGTAGGTATTCTGGTAACATTCCTGGGTTAAATTCTGGATTATTTAATAAGGTGGTAAGTGGTGAATATCTGGAGGAGATTTTATTAGGAGGATTGCTAATTAGTCTCCAGTCTGACCAGGTTTCGTTAGTGATTGAAGAAGAAGAGATTGTGTACTTATTAAAGCATGCAGGGTTCCAGCATATATCTTGTAATTTGTGTGGGGATGCTAGAGCATTTTCAATGTGAATCCATCGCCTAGAGTTTGGGCCATCAAATCTACACCAATCCGAAATTCTCTGTAGAGAGATCGCTAGTTTATAGGAAAGGAGATGGGGAACTCCCAGTCCTCCTTCCAGGGGGGATTTAAAGAGAGTGTTTTTATTAATTCGCGGTGGCCTACGTCTCCAAATGTAGTCGTTAATAATTTTTTGCATAGTAGCGAGGTCTTTCTGTATACCCGAGATCGGGACCGTCTGCAAGATGTAGAGAGCTTTGGGGAGAAGGGTAATTTTTACCGCCTGGATCCTACCTAGCCAGGATATATTTTTGGGGAGCCATTTGGACGTGAGAGTCTGGAATTCTGTTACTAATTTTCCGTAATTGTGTTTTCTTAAATCTGTTTTATCTGGGGATATATGTATGCCTAGGTATTTTAGATATTTTTTCTGTTGTTTCAGGGGACATGTCCTAGTTAATATATCTAAAGAGTAAGGGGAAAGGTTAATGGGTAGATATTCCGATTTGGACAGGTTTACCATAAAATTGGATATGGTGCCGAATTGCGTGAGTTCTGAAATAGCCACTTGTGTGGACGTAAGGGGTTCTGTTAATGTCAGGAGTAAGTCATCTGCGAAGATGGCGAGTTTGTGAGTCTGGTTATCTATGGTTATCCCATTAATTTGGTTGTTGAGTCTAATTTTAATAGCTAGTGGTTCTAGGGACATAATGAAGAGAAGCGGGGATAATGGGCAACCTTGCCTAGACCCGTTCCGAATCTCAAATGGATCAGAGAGTGTACCATTGATTTTTATACATGCTGTAGGGTTGGTATATAGGGCTAAGATTTTGTGGATAAAGGAGTTTGGTATATGAAAATGTTGTAAGGTTGCCTGCAAGTATGTCCAATCTAAACGGTCAAAAGCCTTTTCGGCATCTGTGGACAGAAAGATGGATGGGATTTTGTTTTGTGTTATATATTCGAGTAAATTGAGTACCTTGACCGTATTGTCCTTGGCTTCCCTGTGTGGCACAAAGCCGACCTGGTCCTGGTGGATGATTTTTGGGAGAATTTGATTGAGTCGTGTGGCTAGGATCTTAGCATAAATTTTTAGGTCGACATTAAGCAACGAAATCGGTCTGAAGTTTGCTGGGGTATTTGGGGGTTTACCGGGCTTGGCTAAGACAGATATATTTGCCTGTAGCATGTTGTCTGGGAATTGTAGTATTTCTGGGATGGAATTAAAAAGGGACGTTAAATGTGGTATTAGGAGCTTTGCAAAGGTTTTATAGTATAGGCCCGTGAAGCCGTCGGGTCCTGGGGCTTTGTTTTGCTTTAGTTGTTTTATTGCATCTTGTATCTCAGATGCTTGGATAGGTGAATCTAGATGTTCGCGTTGTTCTGAGGTTAAATGTGGTATTGGAATTTGGTCTAAATATTGATTACATAGTTGGAAATGGGCTTGGGGGTCTCTCGCGGGAAAGAGATTGTAAAGTTTATGGTAAAATTCTTTAAATTCTTTTGCTATGTTTTTGGTATCTTCTATGTGCTTATCCTGAGTGGATTTAATGGAGTGAATATATGTTTTCTGCTGTTGGTTCTTTAGCGCCCTGGCCAAAATTTTCCCCGGTTTATTACCCTCCCTGTAAAAATTTTGTTGAATACGAAGTTGCTGTTTTTGGGCTTTAGTTTGGAGGATGGCGTTTAGTTTCTCTCTAGCTGTTTTAATGCGTTCAAGGATAGCGTTGTCTGTGGGGTTGATTTTATGTGCATAGTCTAAATCAGCTAACTCTGTGGTGATAGTTTCTACCTCTTCCCTACTTTTCCTATTGATTTGTGCTCTGGCTTTGATGAATTCCCCTCTCATGGTGCACTTGTGTGCTTCCCAAACAGTAGCTGTGTTAACATCCGATGTGTTATTTAAAGAGAAATATGATTTTATATGTTTTGTAAATTGCTTTATCAGACTTGGGTTTAGGAGCATAGAGTCATCTAGTCTCCATTGGAAAGACCGGAATGGAGCTGAGGGCCAATTAATAACACAGGTAGCTAATGAGTGGTCTGACCATGCTGTATGTTTTATGCCTGAGTGTTTGGTGTGAGAGAGGATTAGATGGTCTACAAAAATGTAGTCCAGTCTGGAGTAACTGCGGTTAGGATGCGAGAAAAAGGTATAATCTCTTTTTTGAGGGTTAAAGAATCTCCAGGTGTCGTGTAAGCCCAGTAATTTCAAATTTCCCCATATATTGATAAGGTTTGGAGTTTTGACTCTATTGTTTGGGTTTGAACAGTCCATCGATGGGTCTAGTGGAAAATTAATGTCTCCTGCTAGTATTAGGGAGCCTGTAACTTCTCCAACTAATAGATCTGTTATCGTAGCTATAAATTTATCCTGGTGTGAGTTGGGGGCATAGATATTCATTAGAGTTACTGGTTTACCATAAAGGAGGCCCTTTAAACACAAGTACCTTCCCTCTTTGTCTGAAATTAATTGTGTTTTGGTAAAGGGGATGGATCTATGAATTAGAATACTAACTCCGTTAATTTTTTTATTTGGGTGGGTACTATGATAATGTACTGGATAATTAGAGGAAAAATATTTAGGGTAGTTTTTAGCCTTAAAATGGGTTTCCTGGAGGAATAGGATGTGACCCCCTTGTTTATGGAAGTCCAACATAGCCATTCTCCTTTTATTGGGACAGTTTAAGCCCTTAGCATTTTGTGTAAAAAGAATAAGTTCCTGCTGTTTATGACTATTCATGTGTGGGAAGTGTATAGAAGCTCAATTTGGTTGGTGATTTGGGATATATTTTGCGTTTGATGTGTAGGCACAGTTGGTGTACAGAGAAGAAGAAGAGAAGGGAGAGGAGAAAGAGGGAAAAAAAAAAGAGAGAAAAAAGAGGAAGAAAAAACATATTGACAACTTACAATACTAAACAAATACTCAATGAGTAACATTTTCTCTACAAGGAGATAATCTCCCGACCGTGAGAGAGCAACAAAACTCTATTAGACATCATTCCTTGGCAAAGATTGATTTTTTTTTTTTTTTTTTTTTTTTTCCCCTTGCAAGGACAATTAGCAACAAACTAAGAACTCTCAACATTCAACCATTGACATGCCTAGTCTTGGAATAGTGTTGTGGATAAACTCAACATTCTCTAGCAAGTCGAGTAATACAGGAAGGCATGCAAAACAACTGTATAATATCAAATAACATTAGATAACATTAGACATCATTAGATAACCTTAGGTGAAAATAAATACCACATGAAGGGCCTTCGAGGCAGAAGGAAAGCCCTAGGTCCAGTGAGGAGTCTGAAGAAAAAGGCAGCACCAGTTAAAGGGTGCCCTTTAAAGATGAGGAAGTTCATGACCAAAAAGGTCAATTGGGGATTCATGAAATGAGTTCCATTATCAATCTTTTTCCATCATTACAGGAGATGTAGGCATGGCGGACTTCCGTGCTTTCTTTTGGATCGCCTGTTGCCAAATCCCTCTTTGAGGAAGTGGTGTTGGGGATTTCCTCCGCTTAGATTGATCTTCTTGATGAGCAGCTAAATCCTCTGTTGGAGGGGGAGGAACATCCAAGTCCTTGCATATGAGCGCAATGTCTTTAACTGATGTGCAGGTTAGCCGCCTGCCTTTCCATATAATAGCCAGGTGAAACGGAAATCCCCAGCGGTATGGGATATTCTTATCCCTCAACAGTTCTGTGAGTGGTTTAAGTTCCTTTCTTTTGAGGAGAGTACGTTGGGAAAGATCTGCATACATTTGTAACTCTGAGTTCTCATATCTTATGGGTTGCATCTCTCTGGCTAGTTTCATGAGGTTTTCTTTCACTTGAAAGTTGGTTATGCGGACGATAACGTCTCTTGGTGGTTGGCCCACTTGCGGTTTAGGGCGCAGGGCCCTGTGTGCTCTATCTATGTCCACTTTTATTGGTATTTCTTCTTTCTTTAGGAAGCCAAAAAAATCCTGTAAGTACTGTTCCAGGTCTGATGGTGAAATAGCTTCTGGGATCCCTCGAAGTCGGATATTATGGCGTCTGCTTCTATTTTCAGCGTCATCTAATTTATCCTCTAACTCCATGATAGTAGCACCTTGATGCTGTATGGTGTTGTTTAAATCAGTTAACGCTTCTGAGTGTAAATCTTGTGTATTTTCGAGAGTTTCAACCCTGTATCCAATCTCTGAAATATCTTTTTTGAGGTCTGATATTTCGTCCTTGATGCACTGTTTAACCTGAGTTATTAATGTAGAGAAATCTTTTTTAGAAGGGATAGAGTTAAACAGTGCTTTAGGAATTGTGATAGATTCAGATGTCTGATCACTGTCTGAGTCTGAGGAGCTGTGATATGATGCTTGATCTGGTGGGTTTGCATCTGTGGGGCTAGGAGCCTTAGCTTCCAAGGTCTTGAAGAAGTTGTTGACAGTGTGAGCTGGTGTCTTCAGCTGTTTAATGTTTTTACTTGGTTTGCTGCCTTTTTTTGGAGACATTATTAGGTGTGAATATACTGCCCACAGTTGGTCAGATAGTGTGGTAAACGTAGTTCATACAGATTGATTTACTCCCAAAGAAGTGTGTGTAAGAAATAGAACCTCAGTCCAAACAGACAGCCCCCCAGGGTTAGCTAGGGTCTTGTATATTTATCGACTTTTCTTTAAGCTCTAGAAAAGGTGTTGGAAGGCAAAAAGTTCATTGTGCTCTTTATCCTTGCTGTTAGTTATTACATTAAAGTTAGAAGTTAAATGGAGATATCATCCTCAAGCAAGTAAAGCCATAAACATAATTTTTGAGTGCAGTTTACACTGTATTATTAATGGTGTTTTGTATCTCTGTAGGTGAGGTTTAAGCTATCCAAAGGTATTGCTATCAAGCGGTGTATATAACCATAAGGTTGACTTATACATTTATTTCTGCACAATATATGTTTCCTGTGTCACAGATCTCACCCTTTAGATGGTTTCAGGCCTTGTCGGTGCGTCTGTTCAGGTGCGCTTAAGCGATGCGCGCACTTCACTGCAACACAGGCTGTGGCCTGCACCGGGAGGTTTATGGTCGCTCCGGATCCGTAGTGATAGATGTTCGTCTGGTGACGAACAGGTTGAGGGGTAAGTCCGGTTGTGAGGTGAAGTCGGGTAAGCACTTCAGGCTGATGCGGTTCTTCTCTGTGTATCTCACAGCTTCTCCATGTTACCGCTGTGATGGCGCAGCTCTATATGTCTTGGTGTGCAGCAAACTAATGAAGAGGTCTCAAAAGACCCACGGGTGATCCGTTATCTTGTTCCATAGGTCACTATCTCACATATTAGCTTGCGGGTAGCCAAAGTAAACTGAATGGCACTAGCCTTTAACGCTCTCTCACGGATAGGGCTCAGGAGCTCAGATGAAAGCAGCCATCTCCTAGGCTGGCTAGCTCCGCCCCCCGTCCCTGAGCTTTTTTATATAAATACAAAGAGAAAAAAGAAAATTTGATGAAAGAAGTCAATTAAAAAGTTGATTACAATTGTATGGTCTATCTGAATTGTAAAAGAAAAAAAAAATTGGGTTTCATGTCCCTTTAAAATAAGCTACAGACCAGCAATGCTCTACTGGTCTACAGCTGGACGTGATTGCCGAGCCAATCAGGAGCACCGTGCGTGCGTAGCCACCAATCACTGGTGGTGTTCAGCTAAGGACTGGCAGTACATTATGTCTCTGAAGCTGACTTTAACTATTTGTTTTACTCTTTTGCAAGGGTTAACACCACAGTTCTAGGCAAACAATATCTCCATAAAAATGATCTAACACATTACAGTATTTTGCTATTGCAAATTTATTTCCCTTTAAACGAACAGTCAACACCAAACATGTTATTGTTTAAAAAGATAGATAATCCCTTTATTACCCATTCCCCAGTTTTGCATAACCTACGCTGCTATATTAATATCTTTTTACCTCTTTGATTACCTTGTATCTAAGCTTCTGCAGACGGCCTCCTTATCTCAGATCTTTTGACAGACTTGCATTTCAGGCAATTAGTGCTAACTCTTAAATAACTTCACTGGAGTGAGCACAATGGTATCTATATGCCACACATTAACAAACAGTACATGTAATTAGCTATTCACAGCCAGACTGTGAGATAAGAGATGGACTGCAGTCTTAGAAATCAGCCTATAAGCCTACCTAGGTTTAGCCTTTAACAAAGAATACCAAGAGAAAAAAGCAAATTTGATGTTAAAAGTAAATTGGATGCCCTATCTGAATCATGATAGGATTTTACTGTCCCTTTAAAGGGACAGTCTACCATAGAATTGTTATTGTTTTAAAAGATAGATAATCCCTTTATTACCCATTACCCAGTTTTGCATAACCAACACAGTTATATTAATAAACAGCTAGATTACGAGTTTTGTCGGTAAGGCTGTGCGGTGCTATCGAGCATTTTATGCTCACCGCTCACCTACAGACAACGCTGGTATTACAGGTTTTTACAAACCCGGCATTAGCCGCAGAAAAGTGAGCGGAGAGCAAAAATTTGCTCCACATCTCACCTCAATACCAGCGCTGCTTACGGTAGCGGTGAGCTGGTGAAACGTGCTCGTGCACGATTTCCCCATAGGAATCAATGGGACAGAGCCTGCTGAAAAAAAAGCAGCGTTCAGCTCCTAACGCAGCCCCATTGATTCCTATGGGAAAATACTTTTTATGTCTACACCTAACAACCTAACATGAACCCCGAGTCTAAACACCCCTAATCTTACATTTATCAACCCCTAATCCGCCGCCCTAGAGATCGCCGCCACCTGCATTATATTATTAACCCCTAATCTGCCGCTCCTGACACCGCCGCCACCTACATTATAGTTATGAACCACAAATCTGCTGACCCCAACATCGCCGACACCTACATTATATTTATTAACCCCTAATTTGCCACCCCAATGTCGCTGCAACCTAACTACAATTATTAACCCCTAATCTGCCGCCCCCAACATCGCTGCCACTATATTAAAGTTATTAACCCCTAAAACTAAGTCTAACCCTAACTTAAATATAATTTACATAAATCTAAATACAATTACTACAATTAACTAAATTATTCCTATTTAAAACTAAATACTTACCTGTAAAATAAACCCTAAGCTAGCTACAATATAACTAATAGTTACATTGTAGATATCTTAGGGTTTATTTTTATTTTACAGGCAACTTTGTATTTATTTTAACTAGGTACAATAGTTATTAAATAGTTATTAACTATTTTATAGCTACCTAGTTAAAATAAATACAAATTTACCTGTAAAATAAATCCTAACCTAAGTTACAATTACACCTAACACTACACTATAATTAAATTAATTCCCTAAACTAACTACAATTAAATACAATTAAATACAATTATCTAAAGTACGGAAAAAAACAAACACTAAATTATAGAAAATAATAAAATAATTACAAGTTTTTTAAACTAATTACACCTACTCTAATCCCCCTAACAAAATAAAAAAGCCCCCCAAAATAATAAAAAGCCCTACCCTATACTAAATTACAAATAGCCCTTAAAAGGGCCTTTTGTGGGGCATTACCCCAAAGTAATCAGCTCTTTTACCTGTAAAAAAAAGTACAATACCCCCCAACATTAAAACCCACCACCCACACACCCAACCCTACTCTAAAACCCACCCAATACCCCCTTAATAAAACTTAACACTAACCCCTTGAAGATCACCCTACCTTGAGACGTCTTCACCCAATGGGGCCGAAGTCCTCAACGAAGCCGGGCGAAGTGGTCCTCCAGACGGGCAGAAGTCTTCATCCAAGCTGGGAAGAAGAGGTCCTCCAGATGGGCAGAAGTCTTCATCCAGGCGGCATCTTCTATCTTCATCCATCTGGCGCGGAGCGGGTCCATCTTCAAGACATCCGACGCGGAGCATCCTCTTCAAACTGAAGAATGAAGGTTCCTTTAAATGATATCATCCATGATGGCGTCCCTTGAATTCTGATTGGCTGATAGAATTCTATCAGCCAATCGGAATTAAGGTAGAAAAAATCCTATTGGCTGATGCAATCAGCCAATAGGATTGAGCATGCATTCTATTGGCTGATTGGATCAGCCAATAGAATGCCAGCTCAATCCTATTGGCTGATTGGATCAGCCAATAGGATTGAACTTCAATCCTATTGGCTGATTGCATCAGCCAATAGGATTTTGTGTACCTTAATTCCGATTGGCTGATAGAATTCTATCAGCCAATCGGAATTCAAGGGACGCCATCTTGGATGACGTCATTTAAAGGAACCTTCATTCTTCAGTTGGACGTCGATGGAAGAGGATGCTCCGCGTCGGATGTCTTGAAGATGGACCTGCTCCGCGCCGGATGGATGAAGATAGAAGATGCCGCTTGGATGAAGACTTCTGCCTGTCTGGAGGACCTCTTCTGGCCGGCTTGGATGAAGACTTCTGCCCATCTGGAGGACCACTTTGCCCGGCTTCGTTGAGGACTTCGGCCCCATTGGGTGAATACTTCTCAAGGTAGGGTGATCTTCAAGGGGTTAGTGTTAGGTTTTATTAAGGGGGTATTGGGTGGGTTTTAGAGTAGGGTTGGGTGTGTGGGTGGTGGGTTTTAATGTTGGGGGAGTATTGTACTTTTTTTTTACAGGTAAAAGAGCTGATTACTTTGGGGCAATGCCCTGCAAAAGGCCCTTTTAAGGGCTATTTGTAATTTAGTATAGAGTAGGGCTTTTTATTATTTTGGGGGGCTTTTTTATTTTATTAGGGGATTAGATTAGGTGTAATTAGTTTAAAAAACTTGTAATTATTTTATTATTTTCTGTAATTTAGTGGGGGGGTTCGTACTTTAGATAATTGTATTTATTTAATTGCAGTTAGTTTAGGGAAATAATTTAATTGTAGTGTAGTGTTAGGTAATTGTAACTTATGTTAGGTTTTATTTTACAGGTATATTTGTCTTTATTTTAACTAGGTAGCTATTAAATAGTTAATAACTAACTAATAACTACTCTACCTATTTAAAATAAATACAAAGATGCCTGTAAAATAAAAATAAACTCTAAACTAGCTACAATGTAATTATTAGTTATATTGTAGCTAGCTTAGGGTTTATTTTATAGGTAAGTATTTAGTTTTAAATAGGAATAATTTAGTTAATGATAGTAATTTATTTAGATTTATTAAATTTATATTTCAGTTAGGGGGTTAGGGTTAGAGTTAGATTTAGGGGTTAATACATTTAATATAGTTGCGGCGACGTTGGGGACAGCAGATTAGGGGTTAATAAATGTAGGTAGGTGGCGGCGATGTTAGGGACGACAGATTAGGGGTTAATCAAATTTAACTAATGTTTGCGATGCGGGAGTGCGGCAGTTTAGGTGTTAATATATTTATTATAGTGGCGGCGATCTCCGGTTCGGTAGATTAGGGGTTAAAAAATGTATTATAGTGTTTGCGATGTGGGGGTGGCCTCGGTTTAGGGGTTAATAGGTAGTTTATGGGTGTTAGTGTACTTTTTAGCACTTTAGTCAAGAGTTTTATGCCACGGCGTTAGCCCATAAAACTCTTAACTACTGACTTTTAATGCAGTACCAGGCTTGACAGGAGAGGCTGTACCGCTCATTTTTGGTTAGACTCGTAATACCGGCGTTATGCAAATCCCATTGAAAATATAGGATACGCAATTGACGTAAGTGGATTTGCAGTATTTTCGAGTCTGGCCGAAAAATTGAGCGGTGAGCCTGTCATTTCAAGACTCGTAATAACAGCGGGCGTTAAAAACGCTGCTTTTTAAGGCTAACGCAAAACTCGTAATCTAGCAGATACTTTTTACCTCTGTGATTACCTTGTATCTAGGATCCTTCTTCCAGCCTCCTGATCACGACTGTAACTGCTTATTATCTATTGTCTTGCATTTAGCATTGTGTTGTGCTAAATCTTAAATAACCCCCTGTGCCTGAACACAGTGTTATCTATATGGCCCAGAAATTAGCATATGAGTCTACCTATGTTCAGTTTAAACTAAGAATACCGAGAGAAAAAAGCAAATTTGATGATAAAAGTAAATTGGAAAGTTCATTAAAATTAAAAGTACTATCTGAATAATGAAAGTTTAATTTATAATAGACTGTCCCTTTAACTAAATTGCCAATGAGACAAATTCTAATGCTTTAGATAAGCTTATCTATTATATTTTTTTCTACAAAATTTAGAAGGCAGGAATCTCTGTAGATAGATGATAAGCTTCTATAAAGGATTACATTGTACCACACTGGCTCCTGCATCAGGGAATATTTCAAAGCTTTGTGAAATTATTGGGGGAAAAACAAATAATTGCTTTATATAGCATTTTAAACGGATATTATAGGCATTATTTTTTTATTACTTTTATAGAACAAATTTATATATATTGTAGTTAAAAAAGAAGAGCGCTCACACAAAGAAATGTATATTTTAGTTACTTAGTTGCAATCAACTAAAGATTTTATGTCACTAGTATATACTAGGTATCTAATCACTTGATTAAGGGCTGAACTGCAGCTGTTTTTAGGAACAAGAAAGGTTGTATGAGAGTATATAAACAGCGCTGTATACAGCAAATATAAACTAGAAATACACAATGTGTAGAAAAAAACACTTTATTTTACTGACAGACCGTGTCTTAGAACATTTAAAAAGATATAACACATACCTATTCACAAAGCAATAGTATTAAATGTTGCTATTGTATATAGTCCTAACACATATGTTAAAAAAACTATTTGCACAATGCAGGGCAAATTTAAGTTTTTGAGATGAAATGGAGCACTATTGTCCCTACTTTCATATAATATACAAATGTACAACATACAAATATGCAGTATTAGATCACAAGTATAAAACCTTTATAAAGCCTGGCCAGACTCTGGCCTAGATTTAGAGTTTGGCGGTAGCCGTGAAAACCAGCGTTAGAGGCTCCTAACGCTGGTTTTAGGCTACCGCCGGTATTTGGAGTCACTCAAAATAGGGTCTAACGCTCACTTTTCAGCCGCGACTTTTCCATACCGCAGATCCCCTTACGTAAATTGCGTATCCTATCTTTTCAATGGGATCTTTCTAACTCCGGTATTTAGAGTCGTTTCTGAAGTGAGCGTTAGACATCTAACGACAAAACTCCAGCCGCAGGAAAAAAGTCAGTAGTTAAGAGCTTTCTGGGCTAACGCCGGTTTCTAAAGCTCTTAACTACTGTACTCTAAAGTACACTAACACCCATAAACTACCTATGTACCCCTAAACCGAGGTCCCCCCACATCGCTGCCACTCGAAAAAAATTTTTTAACCCCTAATCTGCCGACCGCCACCTACGTTATACTTATGTACCCCTAATCTGCTGCCCCTAACACCGCCGACCCCTATATTATATTTATTAACCCCTAATCTGCCCCCCTCAACGTCGCCTCCACCTGCCTACACTTATTAACCCCTAATCTGCCGACCGGACCTGAGCGCTACTATAATAAAGTTATTAACCCCTAATCCGCCTCACTAACCCTATCATAAATAGTATTAACCCCTAATCTGCCCTCCCTAACATCGCCGACACCTAACTTCAATTATTAACCCCTAATCTGCCGACCGAATCTCGCCGCTATTCTAATAAATGTATTAACCCCTAAAGCTAAGTCTAACCCTAATACTAACACCCCCCTAAGTTAAATATAATTTAAATCTAACGAAATTAATTAACTCTTATTAAATAAATTATTCCTATTTAAAGCTAAATACTTACCTGTAAAATAAATCCTAATATAGCTACAATATAAATTATAATTATATTATAGCTATTTTAGGATTTATATTTATTTTACAGGTAACTTTGTATTTATTTTAACCAGGTACAATAGCTATTAAATAGTTAAGAACTATTTAATAGCTAAAATAGTTAAAATAATTACAAATTTACCTGTAAAAGAAATCCTAACCTAAGTTACAAATAAACCTAACACTAGACTATCAATAAATTAATTAAATAAACTACCTACAATTACCTACAATTAACCTAACACTACACTATCAATAAATTAATTAAATACAATTGCTACAAATAAATACAATTAAATAAACTAGCTAAAGTACAAAAAATAAAAAAGAACTAAGTTACAAAAAATAAAAAAATATTTACAAACATAAGAAAAATATTACAACAATTTTAAACTAATTACACCTACTCTAAGCCCCCTAATAAAATAACAAAGCCCCCCAAAATAAAAAAATGCCCTACCCTATTCTAAATTACTAAAGTTCAAAGCTCTTTTACCTTACCAGCCCTGAACAGGGCCCTTTGCGGGGCATGCCCCAAGAAATACAGCTCTTTTGCCTGTAAAAAAAAACATACAATACCCAAGCCCCCCAACATTACAACCCACCACCCACATACCCCTAATCTAACCCAAACCCCCCTTAAATAAACCTAACACTAAGCCCCTGAAGATCATCCTACCTTGTCTTCACCATACCAGGTTCACCGATCGGTCCAGAAGAGCTCCTCCGATGTCCTGATCCAAGCCCAAGCGGGGGGCTGAAGAGGTCCATGATCCGGCTGAAGTCTTCATCCAAGCGGGGCAGAAGAGGTCTTCCATCCGATTGAAGTCTTCATCCAAGCGGCATCCATCCGGAGCGAAGCGGCAGCATCCTGAAGACCTCCACCGCGGAACATCCATCCTGGCCGACGACTGAACGATGAATGACGGTTCCTTTAAATGACGTCATCCAAGATGGCGTCCCTCGAATTCCGATTGGCTGATAGGATTCTATCAGCCAATCGGAATTAAGGTAGGAATATTCTGATTGGCTGATGGAATCAGCCAATCAGAATCAAGTTCAATCCGATTGGCTGATCCAATCAGCCAATCAGATTGAGCTTGCATTCTATTGGCTGATCGGAACAGCCAATAGAATGCGAGCTCAATCTGATTGGCTGATCGGATCAGCCAATCGGATTGAACTTAATTCTGATTGGCTGATTCCATCAGCCAATCAGAATATTCCTACCTTAATTCCGATTGGCTGATAGAATGCTATCAGCCAATCGGAATTCGAGGGACGCCATCTTGGATGACGTCATTTAAAGGAACCATCATTCGTCGTTCAGTCGTCGGCCAGGATGGATGTTCCGCGGTGGAGGTCTTCAGGATGCTGCCGATTCGCTCCGGATGGATGCCGCTTGGATGAAGACTTCAATCGGATGGAAGACCTCTTCTGCCCCGCTTGGATGAAGACTTCAGCCGGATCATGGACCTCTTCAGCCCCCCGCTTGGGCTTGGATCAGGACATCGGAGGAGCTCTTCTGGACCGATCGGTGAACCTGGTATGGTGAAGACAAGGTAGGATGATCTTCAGGGGCTTAGTGTTAGGTTTATTTAAGGGGGGTTTGGGTTAGATTAGGGGTATGTGGGTGGTGGGTTGTAATGTTGGGGGGCTTGGGTATTGTATGTTTTTTTTTACAGGCAAAAGAGCTGTATTTCTTGGGGCATGCCCCGCAAAGGGCCCTGTTCAGGGCTGGTAAGGTAAAAGAGATTTGAACTTTAGTAATTTAGAATAGGGTAGGGCATTTTTTTATTTTGGGGGGCTTTGTTATTTTATTAGGGGGCTTAGAGTAGGTGTAATTAGTTTAAAATTGTTGTAATATTTTTCTTATGTTTGTAAATATTTTTTTATTTTTTGTAACTTAGTTCTTTTTTATTTTTTGTACTTTAGCTAGTTTATTTAATTGTATTTATTTGTAGCAATTGTATTTAATTAATTTATTGATAGTGTAGTGTTAGGTTAATTGTAGGTAATTGTAGGTAGTTTATTTAATTAATTTATTGATAGTCTAGTGTTAGGTTTATTTGTAACTTAGGTTAGGATTTCTTTTACAGGTAAATTTGTAATTATTTTAACTATTTTAGCTATTAAATAGTTCTTAACTATTTAATAGCTATTGTACCTGGTTAAAATAAATACAAAGTTACCTGTAAAATAAATATAAATCCTAAAATAGCTATAATATAATTATAATTTATATTGTAGCTATATTAGGATTTATTTTACAGGTAAGTATTTAGCTTTAAATAGGAATAATTTATTTAATAAGAGTTAATTAATTTCGTTAGATTTAAATTATATTTAATTTAGGGGGGTGTTAGTGTTAGGGTTAGACTTAGCTTTAGGGGTTAATACATTTATTAGAATAGCGGTGAGCTCCAGTCGGCAGATTAGGGGTTAATGTTTGAAGTTAGGTGTCGGCGATGTTAGGGAGGGCAGATTAGGGGTTAATACTATTTATGATAGGGTTAGTGAGGCGGATTAGGGGTTAATAACTTTATTATAGTAGCGCTCAGGTCCGGTCGGCAGATTAGGGGTTAATAAGTGTAGGCAGGTGGAGGCGACGTTGTGGGGGGCAGATTAGGGGTTAATAAATATAATATAGGGGTCGGCAATGTTAGGGCAGCAGATTAGGGGTACATAGGGATAATGTAAGTAGCGGCGGTTTACGGAGCGGCAGATTAGGGGTTAATAATAATATGCAGGGGTCAGCGATAGCGGGGGCGGCAGAATAGGGGTTAATAAGTGTAAGGTTAGGGGTGTTTAGACTCTGGGTACATGTTAGAGTGTTAAGTGCAGACGTAGGAAGGGTTACCGCATAGCAAACAATGGGGCTGCGTTAAGAGCTGAACGCGGCTTTTTTGCAAGTGTTAGGTTTTTTTTCCAGCTCAAACAGCCCCATTGTTTCCTATGGGGGAATCGTGCACGAGCACGTTTTTGAGGCTGGCCGCGTCCGTAAGCAACTCTGGTATCGAGAGTTGAAGCTGCGTTAAAAATGCTCTATGCTCCTTTTTTGGAGCCTAACGCAGCCTTTATGTGGACTCAATACCAGAGTTATTTTTATGGTGCGGCCAGAAAAAAGCCGGCGTTAGTTTTTCGGGTCGTTACCGACAAAACTCCAAATCTAGCGGTCTGTGTATACGTTACCACTACAAATTTCAGGGCCACGCCCCTTCCTCAGGTGTCAGGTATATATATTTATATATATATATATATAAGAGACTAGATGTAAAGGGTTACTATGAGTCAAAAAACTGGCTCAAAGATTCCCTTGGGGGGCCCTGAAGGGGTGAACAGTCTGAAACAGCAGGTTTAACTAATTTACAAAAAGGAATACACCCTCAATGTACTCCTAAGTGAAAAATAAAAAGTGCAAGAAAAAAAAGGTATATAACCCGCGCTAGCAGTAAAATACAAATACTAACATTCACAAAGCAGACTAGTAGTTCTATATCGAACTTTCCTTCATATGTAGGATGTAACTAAAAGTATATTTCAGCAAAAACAATTTAGAAACAATATATCCAACAAAAAGTTCATATGTTGCTTGAAGGTATCAGACTGAAGACAAAGTATCTACGATATACTCACAAGACTTGCCCTCAATCTTATGAGGTAAGTATATTGCAGTGTTAGGGGAGAGGAGTGTGATCTCCACAGTGATATTTCAATCCAGCAGTCTGTGTGTCATCAGTATTCAATCCTTAGGAAGTCTCCCAATGTATGCAGTAATCTGTATTTCCTCCTATTTGTGTCATCAGAGGGAGGGGTTATGATGCTGAATAAGTCAAATATGTCTACATTGCCCTATGAACCCGGAATCTAGCTGATCAGATCTGGTGATCCAATTACAAGAGACCAATCAAAGCAGAGCCACCAATAACCAGAGGGTGCCCACTAGCACAATGCAGCTCCTAGATATGATGGAAGTGTGCATGTGGCATGTACAGGCACACTTCCATCATATCTAGTAGCTGCATTGTGCTAGTGGGCACCCTCTGTTGATTGGTGGCTCTGCTCCGATTGGTCTCTTGTAATTGGATCACCAGATCTGATCAGCTAGATTCTGTGTTCATGGGGCAATATAGACATATCTTCCTTATTCAGCAACATAACCCCTCCCGCTGATGCAGTGGCGTATTTAAGTTTTGCGCGGCCATAGGCACTCAAAATTCTGCTGCATACAATCGTATGCAAACGTTTAGACACCCCTGACAATTTCCATGATTTTCATTTATAAATAATTGGGTGTTTGGATCAGAAATTTCATTTTGATCTATAAAATAACTAAAGGACACAGTAATATTTCAGTAGTGAAATGAGGTTTATTGGATTAACAGAAAATGTGCAATATGCATCAAAACGAAATTAGACAGGTGCATAAATTTGGGCACCCCAACAGAAATATTGCATCAATATTAAGTAGAGCCTCCTTTAGCAGAAATAACAGCCTCTAGACACTTCCTAAAGCCTGTAATGAGTGTCTGGATTATGGATGAAGGCATTTTGGACCATTCCTCCTTGCAAAACATCTCCAGTTCAGTTAGGTTTGATGGTTGCCGGGCATGAACAGCCCGCTTCAAATCACCCCACAGATTTTCAATGATATTCAGGTCTGGGGACTGGGATGGCCATTCCAGAACATTCTACTTGTTCCTCTGCACAAATGCCAGAGTAGATTTTAAACAGTGTTTTGGGTCGTTGTCTTGTTGAAATATCCAGACCCGGCGTAACTTCAACTTTGTGACCGATTCCTCAACATTATTCTCAAGTATCTGCTGATATTGAGTGGAATCCATGCGACCCTCAACTTTAACAAGATTCCTATTACCGGCATGGGCCACACAGCCCCACAGCATGATGGAACATCCACCAAATTTTACTGTGGGTAGCAAGTGTTTGTCTTGGAATGCTGTGTTCTTTTGCCGCCATGCATAACGTCCCTTGTTATGACCAAATAACTCAATCTTAGTTTCATCAGTCCACAGCACCCTCTTCCAAAATGAAGCTTCTCCTTGTGCAAAGAACGCTGAATTGTTGAACGATGCACAGTGACACCATATGGCCCAAGATGATGTTGTAGGTCTTTGGAGGTGGTCTGTGGGCTGTTTTTGACCATTTTCACCATCCTTTGCCTTTGCCTCTCCGATATTTTACTTGACCTGCCACTTTTGGCCTTAACAAGAACTGCCTCTGGTCTTCCATTTCCTCACTATGTTCCTCACAGTGGACACTGACAGCTTAAATCTCTGCGCTAGCTTTTTGTAGCCATCCCCTAAACCATAATGTTGAACAATCTTTGTTTTCAGGTCATTTGAGAGTTGTTTTGAGGCCCCCATGTTGCCACTCTTCAGAGGAGAGTCAAAGAGAACAACAACTTGCACTTGGCCACCTTAAATACCTTTTCTTATGATTGGATGCACCTGTCTATGAAGTTCAAGAATTAATGGGCTCACCAAACCAATTGTGTGTTTCAATTAATCAGTGCTAGGTAGTTACAGGTATTCAAATCAACAAAATGACAAGGGTGCCCAAATTTATGCACCTGTCTAATTTCGTTTTGATGCATATTGCACATTTTCTGTTAATCCAATAAGCCTCATTTCACTAATGAAATATTACTGTGTCCTTCAGTTCTTTGATAGATAAAAAGGAAATTGCTTATCCAAACACCCAATTATTTATAAATGAAAATCATGGAAATTGTCAGGGGTGCCTAAACTTTTGCATACAACTATATATATATATATATATATATATATATATATATATATATATATATATATATATATATATATATATACACACATATATGTGTTAAAAAATAATAATAATGGAAACATTTATGCTTCTTAAAAGCTTCTTAAATTTAAATTGAAACTACCAATAAATTGGTGTTGTGTACTGTTTATTCATTCTCACTAGCTGTAGGGACAACATCTGAGGTGCCATAACTGGGCAGGAACATGCCTTTCCAAGTCTGTCTCAGAAAAGTATTTTTTTTCAGCACTGAATGGAACAAAAAAATAAAAAGCTACTACACAACTGATTTAAAGGGACAGTAAAGTCATAATGAGACATTCATGATTTAGACATAGAATTTTAAACAACTTTCCAATTTACTTATTTTATTTAATTTGCTTCTCTTGTTATCCTTTGCTGAAAGATTTATCTAGGAAAGCTCATATGCAGCAAAGAACCTAGGTTCTAGCTGCTGATTGGTGGCTGCATATATAAAACGATTGTCATTGGCTCAGTGTGTGATTGTATATATCTATATAAAATCATCTATATATATAGGTATAGATACATATTTTACAAAAAAAGCATAAATACTTATATATATATATATATATATATATATATGTGTATTTATAAAAAATATGTTAACGTGGTTGCAATATTCTAACTTCGCAGTTAACGTATGAGCGGGAGCGAAAAATTACACTCCACTCGTAATATATCCCTTATTTGTTGGTGACCAAGATATTTGTGAGGGTTTATAGAAAAAAACAAAAACATAAGTCCCAAAATCGTGTTTATTTATATTCGCAATATACAGTATCTTGATGACCGTCTTGCTATCATCTTACTGTAAGAGAAATTTGGTTTTGTCATTTTGTGATGTTCTACAAAATAGTTCAATTTTTTATATGGTCTGCTGAAAAAAAAAATATGATTTGTGTTGATAAAAGAGGACAATGGTCTTAAAAAACGCTTCAGTATACAGTATAGGTGAGGAATGGCTCAACGAATGGAGTAATAATGTAATTGCCCAACATTGTAGATGCATTGTTGTCATTTGCATTTAGTAAATAGGTATAAAACTAGAAATATGCAAATCAGATGGGTTTCATTACATTTTATTTCACTTGGAAGACATACCTTTAAATATTCAGTGAGAATTTATTTAGCATTCACAAACACATATTTTACCAGCCTTGCCACTTTCACAAATTTAGTAAAATTAACAGTAGGTGCCTAAAAATAAGACTGAAAGTGCATTCAAATTACATGAAAAAGGTGTGCTGTAGTATCAGGATGTATCAGTTACAACATCCCTGATTGGTTCTTGGGCATTATAGGACCACCCCTAAGGGGCAGGAACTCTATACCACAACCTGCGCTTTGAGAAACAGACCAAGACTTTTAACATGGTGCTTACAGTATAGAAGCTCTATTTATCAAGCAGCAAATGCTGTTTCGGAGGACCATTGTTTCAGGCTCGTCTAAAACGAAAGTTAGGAAGCACTGATCCTTAACCTGTCCACCACCTTTTATGTGGCGGATTGAAATCATCCCAATCCGATCAGGATGATTGAAAGCCCCGGCTAGCGGCCTATTGGCTGCCAGTGAGCAGGGAGCGGCGTTGCACAAGCATTTCTGGTGAAATTCTTGTGCAATGATAAATGTGGACAGCATATGCTGTAGAGAATCATGTCTGCTCGACACTTGACACAGTCCTTATTACCTATAAAGCAAACAGGCAAGAGAGATATACACAGAGACAAACCCAGTATAGTTAGCATAATCCGAGTGTGGCACAAATTTCACACACACAATACTAATATAACACTAAATTAATATTTAAGGGAAAAGCCTAAAACAAGTAGTACCAAGTAATTAGTATTATAGTTAGGCTAAGTAAACAGATCTAAGTGGAACATATTCCACACATAGGGATTGTGTATTGAAAGCAGCAGTCGCCTGATGTACATTTTGCCATAGGTTTTTCAAAGGCGAACAGGATGTAGGGTTACCTACCCTTATATAGCATATAGTGGCCAATCAGAATGGGGTATTGTGTACACACCCCATCTTAGCCTAGCAGATAAATTGATGAACCAATTGGTCCATTCAGTCATGTGAACATGTCACGTGATTACAGGATGACATTAGTGATGACATCAGTGAGGGGGTGTTTGTAATGCATGAATCACAGGACATGGGTGTGTTAGATTACACAGTAAACATTGTCAGATCTTATTGTGAAATAAATCCCATATTTGGTTATCACATAATAAACCACATAATCCCATTACATGCCATTGATGTTAGTAGCAGTCACACATGTGTGGCTATGGCAAACACCTTATAGTAGATTTGAGCAAATAACAATGGTGTGAAAGTTACTCATATAATATATATGAAACCATACAGCATAGATTGCTGCAAATGTTAGGAAGGTATTATGACTGTAATCAACATACATTAAATGTGCATAAGTATTTATTTGTACATGGGAACATAATGTTATTTAACCAGAGTTTATATATGCATTTAATTAGACATATATAATAAAAAAGTAGCACAAGATATTGTTGGAGCCCAATATTGTATTGGGTCTATGATGTTAGTGATATCTGCACATTATATATACGCCCAACAGTGTGGTAGTAACATAGGTAGCTTTTCATAGGAAAGCTCCAAAACCATTATTTTCATTCATGCCATTAGGTGTCATAGAATTGAGCCAAAATATCCATCGGCTTTCAGCCTGTAATAACATCTGCTCGATATTACCACCCCGTATCCCTGTTTTAATAACTTGCAGGACGGTCAGTTTTACTGACGGTTTGGCGTTATGATGCTTAAGAAAATGTCTGGCTACTGTTGTTAAGGTTTTCCCTTTATTGCTGCAATGTCCAAATCCTTTTTCTAGATATGAACAGAACTATTTAGAGATAGTGTGTAGCTACTTATTTCTCCTCAACTCACAGTGGTATATGAGAGAGGTTGTAAAGAAATAGCAAGTTTTGATAAACAGTAATATATATGTGACACAAAATAACAAACAGTTCATTTGTGTTACTTGGTTTGGCGCAATTTTATAATCTGAATGATTTGACCTCTGAATATAGAAACAGCAAAAAATGATACTCAGGATGCCTTGAAATAATAATCTGATTTGTACTTAGCACAAGTTAGTAACACATTCACAACCAGTTCAGTAATGGTTAAGAAAAAGTTCTTTCAGTTTGTTAGTGTTTACTTGACTGAACTACCTTACAATTATAATCCAATATGAGAGAGGTAATCAGCATATGTACTTGCGGTATTTATGGAGCTTCCGAGTTGGTTTGTTAGCATAGATGTGCAGAGTGATCCGACCAAGCTGAATCCTTTTGTGAAGCTGTTTTCATTTACCCGTCCTCGGCATCCGTTTAGGCCGAAGCCTGTCTGTATTGCTGGAAGCGGAGAGAGACTGAGCATCTCAGCACAGGATGACGTCACTCGAGGGAGAGGAGCGCAGCTGACAGGTAGCTCGGCAGGGAGAGGCGGTTTTTAGGTCGGTAACAATCTCCTTATGATTCCTGAGAAATAAAGCTTAATCCAATCTCAAGGTTTGTTAGTAGGAGTGTTTAGTAGAGGAGTTATTGTGCCCTTCTTTGTAGATCGAAAGAAATTAGAGATACAAACGGTTTTTGCTGAGAAGCTGGAGAGACAAACTGACTTTCCCTAATCAATGCTAATAATCAAGCAAGGAAACAGGAAAAAGGTGTTCCCTTTATTGGCAGCTGCAGGAAGGTGACTAACAGTATTTAAAGAGACAGTAGTCTATGACAAGTGCTATGCTCAGTGCTATTTTTAATGTTGTTAATATGTTCACCCAGCCGGGTGAGTACCTCTCTTGTTGTGATCCCCACATAGTATTTATTACAGTCACACTGCAAACAGTATATAACATTCTTGGTTCTGCAGTTAGCAAAATCTGTCAATTTTTTGATACCTTTTGGGAACGTCTGTATTTCTTTGCGGTTATGCATGTATTTACAGAATGAACAGGACCCACAGCCGTGAGTTCCTGAGAAAGCTTTTGTCTGGTTCTTACGTGTGAAGTGGCTTCTCACTAATTTGTTGCTAATAGTTGGAGCTCTTTTACAACTAACTGCCACATATTCCCCAACCACATCTCTCAAGTCCTCATCAGTTCTGAGGATATCAGAATGTATTTTTTTGAACAGAGAAAACCTACTAGTAACCAAAAACAAAACCACTGGTTTATAACAACTTATAATGAAAAACACAAAGAAATCAGGAATATTTTGAATAAACATTCTGATATCCTCAGAACTGATGAGGACTTGAAAGATGTGGTTGGGGAATATGTAGCAGTTAGTTGGAAAAGAGCTCCAACTATTAGCAACAAATTAGTGAGAATCCACGTAAGAACCAGACAAAAGCTTTCTCGGGAACCCACGGCTGTGGGTCCTGTTCATTCTGTAAATACATGAATAACCACAAAGAAATACAGACGTTCCCAAAAGGTATAAAAAAATTGACAGATTTTGCTAACTGCAGAACCAAGAATGGTATATACTGTTTGCAGTGTGACTGTAATAAATACTATGTGGGGATCACAACAAGAGAGGTTCTCACCCGGCTGGGTGAACATATTAACAACATTAAAAATAGCACTGAAGATAGCAATAAAGGGAAAACCTTAACAACGGTAGCCAGACATTTTCTTAAGCATCATAACGCCAAACCGTCAGTAAAACTGACCGTCCTGCAAGTTATTAAAACAGGGATACGGGGTGGTTATATCGAGCAGATGTTATTACAGGCTGAAAGCCGATGGATATTTTGGCTCAATTCTATGACACCTAATGGCATGAATGAAAATAATGGTTTTAGAGCTTTCCTATGAAAAGCTACCTATGTTACTACCACACTGTTGGGCGTATATATAATGTGCAGATATCACTAACATCATATACCCTATACAATATTGGGCTCCAACAATATCTTGTGCTACTTTTTTTATGTCTGGTTAAATGAATATATAAACACTGGTTAAATAACATTATGTTCCCATGTACAGATAAATACTTGCGCACGTTTAATGTATGTTGATTACAGTCATAATACCTTCCTAACATTTGCAGCAATCTATGCTGTATGGTTTCATATATATTATATGAGTAACTTTCACACCAGTGCTATTTGCTCAAATCTGCTATAAGGTGTTTGCCATAGCCACACATGTGTGACTGCTACTAACATCAATGGCATGTAATGGGATTATGTGGTTTATTATGTGATAACCAAATATGGGATTTATTTCCCAATAAGCTCTGACAATGTTTACTGTGTAATCTAACACACCCATGTCCTGTGATTCGTGCACTATAAACGCCCCCTTAACTGATGTCATCACTGATGTAATCCTCTGTAATCACGTGACATGTTCACATTACTGAATGGACCAATTGGTTCATCACTTTATCTGCTAGGCTAAGATGGGGTGTGTACACAATACCCTATTCTGATTGGCCACTATATGCTATATAAGGGTAGGTAACCCTACATCCTGTTCGCCTTTGAAAAAGCTATGGCGAAATGTACATCAGGCAACTGCTGCTTTCAATGCACAATCCCTATGTGTGGAATATGTTCCACATAGATCTGTTTACTTAGCCTAACTATAATACTAATTACTAGGTACTACTTGTTTTTGGCTTTTCCCTTAAATATTATTTAGTGTTATATTAGTATTGTGTGTGTGTGAAATTTGTGCCACACTCAGATTAGGCTAACTATACTTGGTTTGTCTCTGTGTATATCTCTTTGGCCTGTTTGCTTTATATGTAATAAGGACTGTGTCCCCTCTATTTTAGTGGTTGAATTGTACATACAGTTTTACATATCGGTTTGTGTGAAAATTGTTCCACATTCAGGATTAGGCCAGTAACCCAGGGTCTATATATTGGCACCCCCTATTGCGGTATTTACCCCTTTCACATGTTTAGACAGTGTCCTCTTAATAGACTAATATATGCGCATATATAATATTAGGGGTCCTATATTCATCCCAGTATTTAACTACCAGTGATAGCATCACTCTTTTGATTGTTGTTTGTAGGTATCCATCTGTGCCGTTTTTAACACTATATGTTGTTTGTGTTATCCGTCTCCTATGGATTTTTATATTTTTTGAACGTTACTAAAAGTTATGTTTTAATGATAGGGGTGCCTACCTCCCCATACTCTCTATAAGCGAGTGCTGCTATAGGTGCTTCTTTTCCATTTCTATTCACACATATTTAGACATGTATCTGTATGTATCTCTATGTTAAAGCCCTTTGGAAGCCTTTTTTTCTAGCACCTGAGACCTCATATCTTTGAGCCCTTATAACATTTTTATGCAATTTTTTAAAAATAATTTTTATTATACAGTTATTATGAGTGTAATTGTACTGTTATATGTATTTTTTATGTGTTTTGTGCTACTTTTTTGTCTCATGTAACAGTTAACCAGAGCTCTGAAGACGTGATATCCAGCTGCGCGTTAACTTCAACTCTTGCACGTAACAGTTAACGCACCACTCGTAATCAAGCCCACTATCGGCATGAATAATTTATATGACCTATGTATTATATTTATGATCTATGTGTAGGAGATTGTTCTTGTCAGGTAAAACCACTTAAAAATTTTTTTTATTTTGGGGGCTTTGTTATTTTTTTAGGGGGCTTAGAGTAGGTGTAATTAGTTTAAAATTCTTGTAATCTTTTTTTATTTTTCGTAATTTAGTGTTTGTTTGTTTTTGTAATTTAGTTTAGTTGATTTAATTGTAGGTAATTGTAGGTAGTTTAGTTAATTAATTTATTGATAGTGTAATGTTAGGTTTAATTGTAACTTAGGCTAGGATTTATTTTACAGGTAATTTTGTACTTATTTTAACTAGTTAGCTATTAAATAGTTATTAACTATTTAATAGCTATTGTACCTAGTTAAAATAAATACAAAGTTGCCTGTAAAATAAATATAAATCCTAAAATAGCTACAATATAATTATTCGTTATATTGTAGCTATATTAGGGTTTATTTTACAGGTAAGTATTTAGCTTTAAATAGCATTAATTTATTTTATAAGATTTAATTTATTTCGTTTTAAATTATATTTAACTTAGGGGGGTGTTAGGGTTAGGGTTAGCTTTAGGAGTTAATACATTTATTAGAGTAGCGCCGAGGTCCGGTCGGCAGATTAGGGGTTAATACTTGAAGTTAGGTGTCGGCAATGTTAGGGAGGGCAGATTAGGGGTTAATACTATTTATTATAGGGTTTTTGAGTCGGGAGTGAGGCGGTTTAGGGGTTAATACATTTATTATAGTGGCGGCGAGGTCCGGTCGGCAGATTCAGGGTTAAAAAGTGTAGTTAGGTGCGGCGATGTTGGGGGGGGGGGCAGATTAGGGGTTAATAAATATAATATAGGGGTCGGCGATGTTAGGGGCAGCAGATTAGGGGTACATAGCTATAATGTAGGTTGCGGCTGCGTACGGAGTGGCAGATTAGGGGTTAATAATAATATACAGGGGTCAGCGATAGCGGGGACGGCAGATTAGGGGTTAATAAGTGTAAGGTTAGGGGTGTTTAGACTCGGGGTTCATGTTAGGGTGTTAGGTGCAGACTTAGGAAGTGTTTCCCCCTAGGAAACAATGGGGCTGCGTTAGGAGCTGAATGCTGCTTTTTTGCAGGTGTTAGTTTTTTTTTCAGCTCAAACTGCCCCATTGTTTCCTATGGGGATATCGTGCACAAGCACGTTTTTTAAGCTGGCCGCGTCCGTAAGCAACGCTGGTATTTAGAGTTGCAGTGGCGGTAAATTATGCTCTACGCTCCCTTTTTGGAGCCTAACGCAGCCCCTCAGACAACTCTAAATACCAGCGTTGTTTAAAAGGTGCGGGGGAAAAAAACACGTGTAGCTAACGTACCCCTTCTAATGCAAAACTCTAAATCTAGGTGTTACCTTTCTTCTTTTCACAGCAGGAGCAGCTTCCCTCACCCAGAGATCCTCTCTTCACACGTTAGCAATGACTAATCTACATTTTATACACCATATTAAAGGGTCACTGAACCCAAATTCTTTTCTTTTGTGATTTATATAGAGCATGCAATTTTAAGCAACTTTCTAATTTACTTCTATTATCAATTTTTCTTCGTTCTCTTGCTATCTTTATTTGAAAAAAGAAGGCATCTAAGCTAAGGAGCCAGCCAATTTTGTTTCAGAACCATGGACAGCACTTGTTTATTCGTGCTGTCCAATCAGCAAGGACAACCCAGGCTGTTCACCAAAAATGGGCCGGCATCTAAACTTACATTCTTGTTTTTCAAATAAAAATTCCAAGAGAATGAAGAAAATTTGATAATAGGAGTAAATTAGAAAGTTGCTTAAAATTGTATACTCTATCATAATCACAAAAGAAAAAAATTGGGTTCAGTGTCCCTTTAAGCATTCCAGGATGTAAGCCACAGGGCCCTCCTGGTAAGTATAGCCACCAACATACTTTTGACATAGATTTTTATATATACAGCATCACAAATAAAAGAATTTGTATTCTGAAGCAAACTTAATAGTTATAACTTTTAAACCTTGTAAAAAGGATTAAAAGGCACACCCGGTTTAAATCATTCTTTAACAATCAGGTAAAGTGTATGGAAAATATCAGGGAGATTAACAACAGTTTTAAACAATTACAAAGTTTAGCTTCAGAATATTTAGGATTTTTAATCCTTAAAGTGATGGTAAAGTTGCGTGTCTGCACAACCTCCCTAAGCTTACTCCCTTTAATTTAGTATGAGTTTAATTCATGAATTTTAATCATTTTAATTTTTTAAACTTTTATTACCTTTCAATCCTCAGATTTCTATCGTTCCGTAGTCCACCCGGCTGCATTATTTTTATTAATGTTGGGATCACGTTTTCTTTTTAGCCTATTGAAATCCAGGCCGATAGGCGACCTGGAGTTTTTCTGACACTCCCCATTGATCTAAAGCGCATGCGCGAGTCATTGCTAGATGTCAATCATCCCATGCGCGCACCCGTTTAATGTATGTCTGGTAGTTACACTAGGGAATTTCAAGTTACGTTAGTAAAATAGTTTAGTCTAGGCTAGGGGCTCTGGATCGGAGCAAAACATATACGTGTTTCATTCACAAATGTAAGCAATGAATCGCCGATTTCATTGTTTACATTGTGACGTTTACTTGCATGCACCAATGGTATGTATTAGGAGCAAGCAAAATAATGACGTAGTGATCAGGGTTGGACCGCTCTCAGCTAAATCTCAATATACAACAGGAAGTAAGACGTGGGAGGAGCAAGCAACAGTAGACGATCTTTTAGAAAACAATTGATTATAAAGGTTTATTTTCGATTTTTTAACAAATAAACATAGCGACTAATCTCCCACCTTACTCTTAAACATAAATAATGATAGCAAATGCAGCAACTTTACCATCACTTTAAAGTGACTAAGAACTCTTTAAAAAGAGATCAATGTGTTCAACTTAAAATAAAAAATTGTAATGATTAGGTTCTTACAGCAGATGAGAGATCCTCACTCTTTAGAGGAAATCTCATTATATGAAGATATCACAGTATCCCTTGGAACAGGGTACATAGCACTTAGAAGGAAAAAGACTGAACTGACCTTTTCAAGCTTGTTTGAAGATATTTGAGCAGCATAAAACCTTATAAACAGAGAACAGGTGTATTAGTACCCAAAGAAACATTAGATTGGTCAGTATGTATTTAGTAAATCTAAACATGAGTCACATAAATGAGCTGAAGAAAGTACTTCAGTTATTTTATAAAAATGAAACTTAAATAATGATAAAAAGTGTTCAGGAGACCCATTTTCTAGGGTAAGTTTAGGGACAGAGTTTGCTGCTCTTTAGCATAAACAAAAGCAAAGTAATAAGCACAGAAAAAACCTTAAGAAAGCTATTTTGAGGAAACAAGAGAAAAAAAACAAACACAAACACAAATTATACTCTCTTTAAGTAGCTTTACAGATAGTTAATGCAGGTATACCAGTGTCCCTTGGAACTAGGGTTGCCACCTCGGCCATGTTTTCCTGGACACTTATGAGTTACATATGCTGCAGGGTGAGCAGGGAGGAACATGTATTGTGCTGTTCATCAGAACTATTCATGTGATGTCCAAAGGCTCAATACATGTTCCCCCTGCACACCCTGCAACATTCCTAACTCATAAGTGTCCAGGAAAACATGGCTGAGGTGGCAACCCTACTTGGAACATGTTCAGACTATTTTTGAAGGCACAATCAAGATATAAAGTACCTGCAGCTGGTAATCCTTTTCTAAACCTGTCTGGTTGCTCGGTACCTGAGCTAATCATTGGGTTTCTACAGTTGGCTTGGAAAAAATAAAGCATGCCAAAATACACCTGTGTGCAAAGCAAGGGTAATAGTGATATTCTGTCCCAGGGCCGTATATACATAATATATAAACTTTTAAAAATTAAAAGTGCCCACAATATGGCTATGAGTGTCTATATATACAAATTTAAAATATACTTACTCAGAGACACTCCTCCACTAATCATCAAGTAGCAGACAGACAAACCAGTGCTCAAACATATCATCAGAGGTAATGGTAGAGGAGTATAATGTTGATTTGTAAAGGGAAGCAGCAGATGAATCCCTGTGACTGAATTTACAGAGAGCCTAATGAATAGATTTCCTATAGGTGAAAACCTGGTATCATCAGGCAATACTCCCTTCACATCCCTCAGACAAACATTGTACTTAGAGAGAAACTGGGCTTCAATATGCTTAGAAGCACCTTTCATTGAAGAATCAAGCACATCATGCTTCAAGTTTTTAAAAACTAAGGTATGAGAGAGGTGGGAGGTGTATTTATAGACATTTGAGGTTTGGAAAACTTTGCCCCCTCCTGGTAGGAATGTATATCCCATCAGTAACAAGCTCATGGACTCTCGCCACCTATATAAATAAATGTTGCTTACCACTTTTGATCCCAACCAGTAACCACCCATACCACACCCACTAATCCACCCCACTCTTTGCATATGTCTAGCCAATGTTAAACACCTTTTGTGAAGTAATTTTTAATATTGTTTGTTTTATACCATAAATTAAACAATGCTACATACAGTAATGAATTAACAAAAATAAGTGCAGAGCAGTTAGCAACATCAGCTAGGGTTCTGGGGAAGAATAAAGCTGGACAGAAAAATGTTGTTGAACTGAGAGAAAGCAGAGAATGTTGACATTAATGTGCAGTCATATAGCAGACCTGGAAAATTTGTTTTATAATGATCATCTCTCATCTATCTTTCTCCACTGCCTCCTCTCGTCAGTCTCTCTTTTTACCCCGTTCCTTCTCTCTCAGGCATTGGCCTCTAGTTATGAAGCTCCGTATTTTCCTGCATTCGCCGGCCAAATACGATCACCTAAGCTCGCCTAACATCGCCGCCGCGGACCTGAAAGTTATCAAAAAAGCTGTCAAGAAGCCGCGCACCAAGTACGGGGCGATGAGCAGCGGACTGTTGTTAACTGACAGTCATCGATCTCGCTGCTCATCGGCTTCTTTGCAGCTTTCTTGCTAGCCTGTCACTAAGCACCCACACTAAACTATACTGTTTTACCCCCTAAACCGCCGCTCCCGGAGCCCCCCACACCTAAATAAAGTTATTACCCCCTAAACCGCCGCTCCTGGACCCCTCCGCAACTATAATAAATATATTAACCCCTAAACCCCCTCTCCCGGACCCCGTCGCCACCTACATTATACCTATTAACCCCTAATCTGCCGCCCCCTATACTGCCGCCACCTACATAAAGTTATTAACCCCTATCCTGCCGATCCCGGACCCCGCTGCAAATAAATTAATAGTTTAACCCCTAAACCGCCGCACCCGGACCCCGCCGCTACCTACATTACATTTATTAACCCCTATCCTGCCCCCCCTACACCGCCGCCACCTACATTACATTGATTAACCCCTAATCTACCCCCCCTACACCGCCGCCACTATATTAAATGAATTAACCCCAAAGCCTAAGTCTAACCCTAACACCCCCCTAACTTAAAGGGACATTATACACTCAAAAAAAATATGGGCTATTTAAATAAAGCACTCAAAGAAGATAAAGTTTGTAATTGACATGTATTATCAATTTTGCTTCTAAAGTGCCTAAAAATGATGATAAAGTTTATATTGCTCTGACTATATTTGAATACGTCCGTAATACCCACTAGCTACAGACAAAGGATTTTTTCTTCAGTCCCTAGCTAGTCCTTACAGCCAGCCCCCATGCTGAAGCTGTCTGTGTAATGTGCAATCCTCTCACCTCTCACTTTACAAACACAGTAATCACAACAGTATGTATGTAAATAGAATGCACTGCATATGCCAGTACTAAGCAGTTTATTATATATATATATATATATATATATATATATATAAAAATCTCATTTACATAACATATATTCCAGCCAACCATCCACAGTTGTCCATCCCTCAAACAAGGCAGTAAAATGTTGGCATCAAGTACTCTAATTAGAAAAAAAAAAATGAAGCAAAGATTCAATAGCGAGCAGCGGTCATCCTTCAGTGCCGCTGACCCGCTGTCAATTACAATCAGAACCGGAGTGAGAGGACAGACAGTCACTGGAGCGGCAGCCTATAAGTGTGATAGACCGCGTAGCAGCATAAAGGAGCAAGCGGCGTCTGCCTTCACTGATTATGGAGCTGAGCCTGTCACACCGGGTGTAAGTGGTGGGGGGGTGCTATGTTGAGAACGCCAGCTACATACAGAGACCGGATTACATCAGCCAATCGGATTTTTCCTACCTTATGTCCGATTGGCTGATAGAATCCTATCAGGCAATCGGAATTCGAGGGACGCCATCTTGGATGACGTCATTTAAAGGAAGCTTCATTCGTCATTAGTCTGTCGGCCGAGGAGGATATTCCGCGTCGGAGGTCTTGAAGATGGAGCCGCAGATGGATGAAGACTTCTGCCGGATGGAGGACCTCTTCTGCCCCGCTTGGATGAAGACTTCTGCCGGATGGAGGACCTCTTCTGCCCCGATCGGATGAAGACTTCTGCTGGTCCGGATGTCCTCTTCTGCCACATCGGATGACCAGTGGTGCCCGGCTGGGTGAAGATGGCTCAAGGTAGGGTGATCTTCAATGGGGTAGTGTTAGGTTTATTTAAGGGGGGATCGGGTGGGTTTTAGAGTATAGGTGTGTGGGTGGTGGGTTGTAATGTTGGGGGGGTATTGTATTTATTTTTATTTTTTACAGGTAAAAGAGCTGATTACTTTGGGGCAATGCCCTGCAAAAAGCCTGTTTAAGGGCTGGTAAAAGAGCTGGTTACTTTTGTAATTTAGTTTAGAATAGGGAATTTTATTATTTTGGGGGGCTTTTTTATATTATTAGGGGGCTTAGATTAGGTGTAATTAGATTAAACTTCTTGTAATATTTTTTTATTTTTTGTAATTTAGTGTTTTGTTTTTTTTTGTAATATAGTTTAGTTTATTTAATTGTATTTTATTATAGCTAATTGTAGTTAATTTATTTAATTAATTTATTGATAGTGTAGTGTTAGGGGTATTTGTAACTTAGGCTAGGATTTATTTTACAGGTAATTTTGTAGTTATTTTAGCTAGGTAGCTATTAAATAGTTAACTATTTAATAGCTATTGTACCTAGTTAAAAGTTGCCTGTAAAATAAAAATAAACCCTAAAATAGCTATAATGTAATTATTAATTATATTGTAGCTATTTTAGGGTTTATTTTACAGGTAAGTATTTAGTTTTAAATAGGAATAATTTAGTTAATTATAGTAATATTTATTTAGATTAATTTAAATAATATTTAAATTAGGGGGGTGTTAGTGTTAGGGTTAGACTTAGGTTTAGGGGTTAATTCATTTAATATAGTGGCGGCGGTGTAGGGGGGTAGATTAGGGGTTAATCAATGTAATGTAGGTGGCTGCGGTGTAGGGGGGACAGGATAGGGGTTAATAAATGTAATGTAGGTGGCGGAGGGCTCTGGGTGCAGTGGTTTAGGGGTTAAACAATTAATTTATTTGCGGCGGGGTCCGGGATCGGCAGGATAGGGGTTAATAACTTTATGTAGGTGGCGGCATTATAGGGGGCGGCAGATTAGGGGTTAATAGGTATAATGTAGGTGGCGGAGGGGTCCGGGAGCGGCGGTTTAGGGGTTCATATATTTATTATAGTTGCGGCGGGGTCCAGGAGCGGCACTTTAGGGGTTAATAAGTATAAAGTAGGTGGCGGCAGTGTAGGGGGGACAGATTAGGGGTGTTTAGAATCGGGGTACATGTTAGGGTGTTAGGTGCAGACACTTCCCATAGGAATCAATGGGATATCGGGCAGCAGCGAACATGAGCTCTCGCTGCTGTCAGACTCCCATTGATTCCTATGGGATCCTCCGCCTCCAGGGCGGCGGATTGAAAACCAGGTACGCTGGGCCGGAATAGTGCAGAGCGTACCTGCTAGTTCTTTAATAACTACCAAAAGTAGTCAGATTGTGCCGAACTTGCGTTCGGAACATCTGTAGTGATGTAACCATCGATCTGGGTCGGACTGAGTCCGGCGGATCGTATGTTACGTCACTATATTCTACTTTTGCCGGGATGTAGGGCTTGATAACTATGCGAATCAGCCTTGCCACAAATACGCTGTGGAATTCCAGCGTATTTGCGGTTGATGGCTTGATAACTAGAGGCCCATATCTTTTCTTTACACTCTTTCTCTCTCCTCTCCTCTCCTATTTGACTTGGAAAGTCTCAAAAGTGTATAAATATGTGTATATGTGTATATACTGGCCTCTATTTATCAAGGTCTGGCGGACCTGATCCGACAGTGTGGATCAGGTCCGCCAGACCTCGCTGAATTCAGCATTGCACCAGCAGCTCACAAGAGCTGCTGGTGCAACGCCGCCCCCTGCAGACTCGCGGCCAATGGGCCGCCAGCAGGGGGTGTCAATCAACCCGATCGTACTCAATTGGGTTGATTTCCAGCGATGTCTGTCCGCCTGCTCAGAGCAGGTGGACAGATTATGGAGCAGTGGTCTTTGTGAAAAAACACGGGGCATCAAGCTCCATTCGGAGCTTGATAGATAGGCCCCACTGTATGTGTTTGTATGAATTCATGTGTGCACATACATATTTTACATAGAAACACATAAATACACACACACACATACATATATGTGTATATATATATATATATATATATATATATATATATATATATATATATATATATATATATAACACAATTTATGTAAGAACTTACCTGATAAATTCATTTCTTTAATAGTGGCAAGAGTCCATGAGCTAGTGATGTATGGGATATACATTTCTACCAGGAGGTGGCAAAGTTTCCCAAACCTCAAATGTCTATAAATACACACACACATAATTATTAGGCAACTTCCTTTCCTTTGGCAAAATGGGTCAAAAGAAGGACTTGACAGGCTCAGAAAAGTCAAAAATAGTGAGATATCTTGCAGAGGGATGCAGCACTCTTAAAATTGCAAAGCTTCTGAAGCGTGATCATCGAACAATCAAGCGTTTCATTCAAAATAGTCAACAGGGTCGCAAGAAGCGTGTGGAAAAACCAAGGCGCAAAATAACTGCCCATGAACTGAGAAAAGTCAAGCGTGCAGCTGCCAAGATGCCACTTGCCACCAGTTTGGCCATATTTCAGAGCTGCAACATCACTGGAGTGCCCAAAAGCACAAGGTGTGCAATGCTCAGAGACATGGCCAAGGTAAGAAAGGCTGAACAAGACACACAAGCTGAAACGTCAAGACTGGGCCAAGAAATATCTCAAGACTGATTTTTCTAAGGTTTTATGGACTGATGAAATGAGAGTGAGTCTTGATGGGCCAGATGGATAAGCCCGTGGCTGGATTGGTAAAGGGCAGAGAGCTCCAGTCCGACTCAGACGCCAGCAAGGTGGAGGTGGAGTACTGGTTTGGGCTGGTATCATCAAAGATGAGCTTGTGGGGCCTTTTCGGGTTGAGGATGGAGTCAAGCTCAACTCCCAGTCCTACTGCCAGTTTCTGGAAGACACCTTCTTCAAGCAGTGGTACAGGAAGAAGTCTGCATCCTTCAAGAAAAACATGATTTTCATGCTGGACAATGCTCCATCACACGCGTCCAAGTACTCTACAGCATGGCTGGCAAGAAAGGGTATAAAAGAAGTAAATCTAATGACATGGCCTCCTTGTTCACCTGATCTGAACCCCATTGAGAACCTGTGGTCCATCATCAAATGTGAGATTTACAAGGAGGGAAAACAGTACACCTCTCTGAACAGTGTCTGGGAGGCTGTGGTTGCTGCTGCACGCAATGTTGATGGTGAACAGAACAAAACACTGACAGAATCCATGGATGGCAGGCTTTTGAGTGTCCTTGCAAAGAAAGGTGGCTATATTGGTCACTGATTTGTTTTTGTTTTGTTTTTGAATGTCAGAAATGTATATTTGTGAATGTTGAGATGTTATATTGGTTTCACTGGTAAAAATAAATAATTGAAATGGGTATATATTTGTTTTTTGTTAAGTTGCCTAATAATTATGCACAGTAATAGTCACCTGCACACACAGATATCCCCCTAAAATAGCTATAACTAAAAACAAACTAAAAACTACTTCCAAAACTATTCAGCTTTGATATTAATGAGTTTTTTGGGTTTATTGAGAACATGGTTGTTGTTCAATAATAAAATTAAACCTCAAAAATACAACTTGCCTAATAATTCTGCACTCCCTGTAATACCCAAGATGTGGAAGTCCACGAGTCACTAGAGAGAGAGGGATAAAATAAAAACAGCTATTTCCGCTGAGAAATTAAATCCAAAAAATAATTGTTTTCTTAAAAATTTCAAAAAACTCAAATTATAGGCACTAGAATCAAACTGAGACAGCTGCCTGAAGAACCTTTCTACCATAGGCTGCTTCCGAAGAAGCAAACACATCAAAATGGTAAACTTTAGTAAATGTATGCAAAGAAGACCAAGTTGCTACTTTGCAAATTTGATAAACTGAAGCTTCATTCTTGAAAGCCCAAGATGTGGCAACTAATCTAGTAGAATGAGCAGTAATACGTTGAGGGGGAGACTGTCCCTCCTCCAAATAGGCTTTGTGAATCAAACGCTTCAACCAAGATGCCAAGGAAATGGCAGAGGCTTTCTGACCTTTTCTGAAACCAGAAAAAATAACAAATAGACTAGAAGTCTTTCTGAAATCTTTAGTAGCCTCAACATAATATTTCAAAGGTCTTACCACATGCAAAGAATATAAAGACCTTTCAAGAGAATTCTTAGGTTTAGGACACAATGATGGAACAATAATTTCCCTATTGATGTTGTTAGAATTCACAACCTTAGGCAAACGTGTAAACAAAGTCCGCAAAACAGCTTCATCTTGATGGAAAATCAGATAAGGAGATTCACAAGAGACAGCAGACAATTCAGAAACTCTTCTAGCAGAAGAGATAGCCAAAAGAAATAAAACTTTCCAAGAAAGTAGTTTAATATCCAAAGAATGCATAGGCTCAAAAGGAGGAGCCTGCAAAATCTTTAAAACAAAATTGAGACTCCAAGGAGGAGAAATTGATTTCATAACAGGCTTGATACGAATCAAAGCCTGAACAAAACAGTGAATATCAGGAAGCTTAGCAATCTTTCTAGGAAATAAGACAGAGATTTATCCTTTCAAAGAATTTGCAGACAAACCTTTATCCAAACCATCCTGAAGAGACTGAAAAATCCTAAGAATTCTAAATGGATACCAAGAATAATCATGAGTGGAACACCATGAAATATAGGTTTTCCAAAACATATGATAAATCTTCCTTAAAACAGACTTACGATCCTGTATCATAGTGTTAATTACTGAGTCAGAGAAACCTCTATGACTAAGAACTAACGGCTAGATTGCGAGCCTTGCGTTAGCCTTAAAAAACAGCGTTGAGAGGTCCCAACGCTGCTTTTTAACGCCCGCTGGTATTACGAGCCTGGCAGGTACAGATGTACCGCTCACTTTTATTCTGTGACTCGAGCTTACCGCAAATCTCCTTACGTCAATTGCGTATCCTATCTTTTTAATGGGATTTGCCTAACGCTGGTATTACGAGTCTTGGAAGAAGTGAGCGGTACACCCTCTCCTGTCAAGACTAATACCGCATTTAAAAGTCAGTAGTTAAGAGTTTTATGGGCTAACGCCGTAACATAAAACTCTTAACTAAAGTGCTACAAAGTACGCTAACACCCATAAACTACTTATTAACCCCTAAACCAAGCCCCCCCCCGCACATCTCAAACACTTTAATAAATTATTTAACCCCTAATCTGCCGACCGCACATCGCCGCCACTTTAATAAATATATTAACCCCTAAACCGCTGCACTCCTGCCGTCCCTAACATCGCTGACACCTATCTACATTTATTAACCCCTTATCTGCCACCCCAACATCGCCGCTACTATATTAAATTTATTAACCCCTAAACCTAAGTCTAACCCTAAGTCTAACCCCCCCTAACTTAAATATAATTTACTTAAAACGAAATACAATTACTACAATTAAATAAATAATTCCTATTTAAAACTAAATACTTACCTATAAAATAAACCCTAAGCGCTGCTTCAGGTAGGTGGCTGAGCAAGATGGCCACAGCTTCACAACGCTCTGTGAATGAATCTCTTTCATAACGGCACTGTGGCAGAACCCTAAGCCATCCAGACCTCCCTTGGCAATATTTGTGCCCGGGAAACTTACAGGATCAGGATACTACAACCCCTGGCCACCGCAGCCCTTATTGATGTCTTTGCGCCATCGTTGGATTCCCTTACAGTGGCTATGGGGGAACTTCTTTGGGAAATACGCAAGCTTCGCGTGCCTGAACACCCCAGACTCTCTCCCATTTGCCCAATTGAATCTCAGCAGGTCTCACTAACTAAGCTGAGAAAGTTTGGGACCCTTCTGGTGACAGACACATTGATTACCAGCATGCAGCCCTGCTTTCATGTTACCACCTCCTCCCTGAACCTCGACACCACAACCGCACAATGTCCTGTTCAGGGGGCGAAGAACAGCGCCGCAACTCCCAAATCTATGGATTCTCAATCTGCGATACACCCACGAGGAGCAAATCGTGCTGTTGTGACTTTAGTTCCACAGCAGTGTGGTCAATCTGCAGCCCCACTTGATTCATTACAGGAAACTACTCCCTTCCAAACTCTGCAATTAGTCGCAGGGGTCAACAGCTGTCCCTCTGATTATCTAATTCCTGCTTTGTGGTAGCATCTTTCAGTGCACTAGGAGACACAAGAGTTTCCTTTTATCCGCAGTGCAGGTTTTTATGCCCGGGGTAACCCTGTGGCGAACATGGTCAAGTAAAGTGCTCTGTGCTTTTTCTTCTGTGTTGTGTCGTTTACTGCTGGCTTGCCTGAGAAGAGGAGACATAGCATGAAAACGCTTTTCAAGGGGAACCCCGGGCAATACAAAGCTTGTTTATCTACGGGAGTCGGCTGAACTATAACTCACACATGTAGGCTGTTCATCCCTTTGCTTCGAAGGACATTTCTGCAGTTGTTTGGGGCATGGGCTGAACTTTACTCCACCTGTATCGTATGGGGTTTATTACGTTTTATCACCGTTTACTCTGACACACATAGAGGGGAAAAAAAAAAGAAAACGTTTATTTGAACTGCTACATAATCATAATGCTGTTTGCTAAGACTTACAATATGTCATATCTCTCATAATATGTAAAAACTTGGTCATGCTGCTTTCTTATGAGTGACATGTTTCCATTGCTACTCTACAGCTTTGCTGATCATTATTTACATGCCACATTGCCTGATACTTATTTCTTTAATTAGCAATAATGGGTCCCTCTACATAGTGGGCATTGGGATAAGACGAACTTATACTATGTATGGTGCTCATAACTGCTGGCAACATTCTGTATACATGATAAGAGCTCCAGGATACTCTGGTTAAAATGTGTTATAAGTCCATTTCTTAATAATAAGGAGATACAGCAAATTTCATCCCATCTTACTATACTCTTGGGATCAGATGTCAATATGAGAACTAAATCGTTTCTGCAAACTGTGGTCTCAACATACATACAAGCTCCTGCTTTGAATTATAGCCAGACATATTTAATCATTTTAAGTAGCCTTTGCATATGCATATCCCACTCATATTTACCAAGAAACTATTGAGTAATTACATACATGTAATCATAAGGCAGCCACACTTTTCACAGTCAGTCTCTAGACCGATGTTTATTAGATGATATTTGCCTGGCAGTATAATTTATTAGTCAATTAAGGTTGAGTAATTTGTGTATTGATATTTCTCATACATGTCTAGCTGGAGATTACTTAACCCCAATCTTTTCCCTATTAAAGGGACAGTCTAGGCCAAAATAAACTTTTATGATTCAGATAGAGCATGTAATTTTAAACAATTTTCCAATTTACTTTTATCACCAATTTTGCTTTGTTCTCTTGGTATTCTTAGTTGAAAGCTTAACCTAGGAGGTTCATATGCTAATTTCTTAGACCTTGAAGCCCACCTCTTTCAGATTGCATTTTAACAGTTTTTCACCACTAGAGGGTGTTAGTTCACATATTTCATATAGATAACACTGTGCTCGTGCACAAGAAGTTATCTGGGAGCAGGCACTGATTGGCTAGACTGCAAGTCTGTCAAAAGAACTGAACAAAGGGGCAGTTTGCAGAGGCTTAGATACAAGATAATCACAGAGGTTTAAAGTATATTATTATAACTGTGTTGGTTATGCAAAACTGGGAAATGGGTAATAAAGGGATTATCTATCTTTTAAAACAATAAAAATTCTGGTGTAGACTGTCCCTTTAAGGCAGCTGCTAACATACCTACTGAACCTATTTGGGATCTGTCTTGTTTTTGTTTAGTTTCTATGTGTAAACTAGATGCTTTATTTTATTGTTTTGTTATGTGTTGTGTTGTTAATTATGATTTATGGTATTAAATTTAAAAACAAGAGGTGCAGGTGCAATATGAGATAAAGAGCAACTACTTTTACTATAACTCTTATTGCAGGGATTAATTCATATTAGAACATGGATTTAACCTCAAACTTGTAAATTACATGTGTACTATGCTTCATGAAAAGAAGTTGCTGTCTCTCATTGTGTTTGATGATAGCAACAATACCACTATTGATATTGTATAGATATTCAACATGTTATGCTCATTCCATAATTGTATTTGTATTGTCGTTGTGAATCTACATGTCAGTGTCAGTGTCAACTTCAATAAAAAGAATTAAAAAAAAAACACCCCTAAGCTTGCTACAATATAACTAATAGTTACATTGTATCTAGCTTACGGTTTATTTTTATTTTACAGGCAACTTTGTATTTATTTTAACTAGGTACAATAGTTATTAAATAGTTATTAACTATTTAATAACTACCTAGCTAAAATAAATACAAAAGTACCTGTAAAATAAAACCTAACCTAAGTTACAATTACACCTAACACTACACTATAATTAAATTAATTACCTAAACTACCTACAATTAAATACAATAAAATAAAATAAACTAAAGTACAAAAAACAACAAACACTAAATTACAGAAAATAAAAAAATAATTACAAAAGTTTTAAACTAATTACACCTACTCTAATCCCCCTAATAAAATAAAAAAGCCCCCCAAAATAAAAAAATTCCCTACCCTATACTAAATTACAAATAGCCCTTAAAAGGGCCTTTTGCGGGGCATTGCCCCAAAGTAATCAGCTCTTTTACCTATAAAGAAAAATACAATACCCCCCCAACATTAAAACCCACCACCCACACACCCAATCCTACTCTAACACCCACCCAATGCCCCCTTAATAAAACCTAACACTACCCCCTTGAAGATCTCCCTACCTTGAGCCGTATTCACCCAGCCGGGCACAAGTGGACCTCCAGAGGGGCAGAAGTCTTCATCCGATCCAGCCAGAAGAGGACATCCAGACCGGCAGAAGTCTTCATCCAGACGGCATCTTCTATCTTCTTCCATCCGGAGCGGAGCGGGTCCATCTTGAAGACATCCGACGCAGAGCATCCTCTTCCATCCAATGGCGACTGAAGAATGAAGGTTCCTTTAAGTGATGTCATCCAAGATGGCGTCCCTTCAATTTCAATTGGCTGATAGAATCCTATCAGCCAATCGGAATTAAGGTAGGAAAAATCCTATTGGCTGATGCAATCAGCCAATAGGATTGAAGTTCAATCCTATTGGCTGATCCAATCAGCCAATAGGATTGAGCTCGCATTCTATTGGCTGTTCCAATTAGCCAATAGAATGCGAGCTCAATTCTATTGGCTGATTGCATCAGCCAATAGGATTTTTCCTACCTTAATTCCGATTGGCTTATAGGATTCTATCTTGGATGACATCACTTAAAGGAACCTTCATTCTTCAGTCGCTGTCGGATGGAAGAGGATGCTCCGCGTCGGATGTCTTCAAGATGGAAGAAGATAGAAGATGCCGCCTGGATGAAGACTTCTGCCGGTCTGGATGTCCTCTTCTGGCCGGATCGGATGAAGACTTCTGCCCCTCTGGAGGACCACTTGTGCCTGGCTGGGTGAAGACGGCTTAAGGTAGGGAGATCTTCAAGGGGGTAGTGTTAGGTTTTATTAAGGGGGGATTGGGTGGGTTTTAGAGTAGGGTTGGGTGTGTGGGTGGCGGGTTTTAATGTTGGGGGGGGTATTGTATTTTTCTTTACAGGTAAAAGAGCTGATTACTTTGGGGCAATGCCCCGCAAAAGGCCCTTTTAAGGGCTATTTGCAATTTAGTATAGGGTAGGGACAGTGGCGTCACTTGGGTTGGTGTCACCCAGTGCGGTAACTCATGGTATCACCCCCTCTGAACATGACATCCGAGTGTGGTCCGAAGCCCTGATGCCACTGTATATATATATTATATATATTATATATATATATATATATATACACACATACATTTACTGTATATATATATATATATATACACATATACTGTGTACACACACACATATATATATATATACATATATACGCACACACACACGCACATTTATACACACACATTCACATTTATACACACATATATTTACACACACTCACACAAATACACATATTTACACACACTCTCATCACTCTCATGCATATTTATGCACACACATTTACATTTATACACACACAGATATTTACACACACTCATACACATATTTACACACACACTCATACATATTTATACACTCTCATACACACACATTTATATACACACTCATACACACATATTTACACACACACTCATACACATATTTACATACACACTCATACTTATTTATATACTCTCATACACACACATTTACATTTATACACACACATATTTACACACACACTCATACACATATTTACACACGCACACTCATACATACAGTATTTATACACTATAATGCACACACATTTACATTTATACACACACATATATTTACAAACACACTCATACATATTTATACACTCTCATACACACACACACACATACACATATTTACACACACACACAGTCATACATATTTATACAGTACACTCTCATACACACACATATTTACACACACACTCATACACATATTTATACACATATTTACATTTATACATGCACATATTTACACACACACAGTCATACACATATTTACACACACACACAGTCATACATATTTATACACTCTCATACACACACATATACAGAACACACATTCAGGAAAGGGCTCTAGGACCATTGTATTAAAGAAACATACTTTCCTGGATCCGTCATTTCTGTGAGCTCAGCTGCATGTCGATGTAAATAACTTGACCCCAGACAGTTTGTTAGATTGTTAAATGGTGATTTGTGCCTGAACTGCTTCAGTGATTAAAGTTGAAGCACTGTGAGCAGCTTTAACTTTACTGTGTTTTATTTTCATTTAGATTAGGGAGCTCCTGACAACAACTTGTACTGGGCCACCACCCTCCTCAAATGTGCCCTGACAGCCCCAGTGGCTCCCTGCACAATATTCCACGCAAGCTTTTGTGTATTGTAATTAACCCCCTACTGCCTCCAATGCATTTAACATATAATCCACAGACCTCCATTATACAAATATTAAGTGAATTCAAAAACCCTGGGAAACAGGTAAGGCTTACCGGTAAGATAAAATCAATGACCGGCTCCCAGCACAGTAAAGCACATGACTATTATTTTTTTGAGCATGTGTACTATGCTCTCCTCTCAGAGCCACCGCTAGTAACATAATAAATGCTCACCCTCCCCCCCAGCCCAGAGATATTCTCACTTAGCACCGTTACCCACCTCATCTCATTTCAGAGTGAGACAGAGTAGTATAGTTTCCAAGCCATCGGCAGACAGGCAGTCACTAAGCAGCAGTGCACACAGCACTTGAGAATCCTGCAATCACGTGCCAAAGTATTAACTTGAGCCACATGCAGCAGCAAGTTATCACGTGATGATGTAGGACCCAATAGAAAGGTTTTTTTTAAAATATAACTTCTGTGCAGTGCCGAGTGGCCCAGGGACAATGCAAAACTGAAGGGTGTACAGTTGGGAAGTACTGGTATGAGTACTGAAACCTCAGCACCTCTAACTATAGCCAGAAACAGGGGAGTCACTAGGGGTTGGTGTCACCCCTCCCCAGGGTGTCACCTGGTGCGGTCCGCACCCCCCGCACCCCTAGTGATGCCACTGGGTAGGGAATTGTTTTATTTTGGGGGGCTTTTTATTTTATTAGGGGGATTAGGGGGATTAGAGTAGGTGTAATTAGTTTAAAACTTTTGTAATTATTTCTGTAATTTAGTGTTTGTTGTTTTTCGTACTTTAGTTTATTTAATTTAATTTATTTAATTGTAGGTAGTTTAGGTAATTAATTTAATTATAGTGTAGTGTTAGGTGTAATTGTAACTTATGTTAGGTACTTTTGTATTTTTTTTTTTTTTTTTTAATAAATATTTTTATTGAGGTATTTAGATCAGACATACAATACATATACAGTTGTGTAAAAAAAAAATATTACAATAGAGCACCATACATATAACATATTCCATAATTTTGCATAACAAGAACAATATGTTCACACTGTATTTTGTGGCTCAGGAAAAGTATACTTAATGGATTCAGTTAACAGCATTGATACCTTTTGCCTGTACATTGGAACCTTCCAAACATGACTCAATAGGTCACTCTTGGACCTCAAATGCTTAAAAATGGGTATAAGTAGAAGAAGGTAATTTGAAACAAGGAGACCTCTCTTGGGTCTCTACTGGAGTACCTCAGGTTTTTATAGTTTTCTGGAGGGAAAGAACTCTTATAGGATTTGGTGTTAACGAAGTAAAAGTAATATGGGGTGGGGGAAGAAATGGTACTCGCTTGCTTTTAGTATATTATGTAAGCATGATATAGCTCTATAAAGCACGTGGTATGGGATATAAAAATAGGGAAGCATGAAAAGTTAGGCAGCACTATGATAATAAGCTATAAAGGCTACATATAACCTAGAACAGTATTTTTAACTCAAAAACAGAGGGTAGGTGATAATAGGTTAAAATATGCGACAATTTTACTCCTCAGCACAGACCCTAGGGAAAAAATAAAAAGGTTGTGATAAGGTACTTTTGTATTTATTTTAGCTAGGTAGTTATTTAATAGTTAATACCTATTTAATAACTATTCTACCTAGTTAAAATAAATACAAAGTTGCCTGTAAAATAAAAATAAATCCTAAAATAGCTACAATGTAATTATTAATTATATTGTAGCTAACTTATGGTTTATTTTATAGGTAAGTATTTAGTTTTAAATAGGAATTATTTATTTAATTGTAGTATTTTATTTAGATTTGTTTAAATTATATTTAAGGAGGGTGTTAGGGTTAGACTTAGGGGTTAATAACCTTATTATAGTGGTCGGCAACGTTGGAGACGGCAGATTAGGGGTTAATAAATGTAGTTAGGTTGCGGCGACGTTGGGGGGGCAGAGTAGGGGTTAATAAATATAATGTAGGGTTCGATGATGTTGGGGGCAGCAGATTAGGGGTTCATAATTATAATGCAGGTGGCGACGATGTCGGGGACGGCAGATTAGGGGTTAATAAGTGTAAGGTTAGGGGTGTTTAGACTCGGGGTTCATGTTAGGGTGTTAGGTGTAGACATAAATTTGGGTTCCCCATAGGAAACAATGGGGCTGCGTTAGGAGCTAAACGCTGCTTTTTTGCAGGTGTTAGGTTTTTTTTCTGCCGGCTCTGTCTCATTGTTTCCTATGGGGAAATCGTGCACAAGCACGTTTAGCCAGCTTACCGCTATCGTAAGCAGCGCTGGTATTACAGTGAGATGTGGAGCTAAATTCTGCTCTACGCTCACTTTTTTGTGGCTAACGCTGGGTTGAAAAAAACCTGTAATACCAGCGTTGTCTTAAGGTAGCGTTAAAAAACAAGGCTCGTTAGCACCGCACCCCTGTTACTGCAAAACTCGTAATCTAGCCGTAAGCATTCAATTTCCATGCCTTCAAATTTAGAGATTTGAGATCCTGATGGAAAACTGGGCCTTGAGACAGAAGGTCTGGTCTTATAGGAAGTGACCAAGGCTGGCAACTGGACATTCAGACAAGGTCCCCATACTAAAATCTGTGAGGCCATGCTGGTGCTATCAGAAACACATAAGATTGTTCCATTATGATCTTGGAGATCACCTATGGAAGAAGATCCAGAGGCGGAAAAATGTAAGCAGGTTGGTAAAACCAGGGAACTGCTAGAGCATCCTTCATATCCGCCTGAGGATCCCTGGACCTGGAACAGTATCTGGGAAGTTTCTTGTTCAGACGAGAGGCCATCAGATCTATTTCTGGAAGACCCCACATCTGTACAAGTTGAAAAAACACATCTGGATGGAGAGACCACTCCCCCGGATGTATAGAATGATTCCTGAGATAATCCACTACCCAATTGTCTACACCTGGGATATGAATCGCAGAGATTTGACAAGAGTTGGATTTTGCCCCAGAAAGTATCAGAAAATAAATTCTTTCATTGCTAAAGGACTGTGAGTCCCCCTTTGATGATTGACATATACCACTGTTGTGATATTGTCTGTTTGAAAATGAATGTAAAGTTCTCTCTTCAATATCGGCCAAACCTGAAGAGCTCTGAAAATAGCACAAAGTTCTAAAATATTGATTGGTAACCTCGCCTCTTGCGGATTCCAAACCCCTTTTGCTGTCAGAGACCCCCAGACAGCTCCCCAACCTGTAAGACTTGCATCTGTTGTGATCACAGTCCAGGTAGGATGAACAAAGGAGGCCCCTTGAACACTAAGGTGATGGTTTAACCACCAAGTCAGAGAGAGTTGAGTGTTGGGATTTAAGAATATCAACTGTGATATCTGAGTATAATCCCTGCACCACTGGTGCAACATGCAAAGCTGTAGAGATCTCATATGAAAATGAGCAAATGGGATTGCTGCAATCATGCACATAGCCACTGAAGGGAATGATAGAGACTGAAGGTTTACACAAGCTAAGACCAATTTCATTTGTCTCTTGTCTGTTAGAGAAAGAGTCATGGACACTGAATCTATCTGGAAACCTAAGAAGGAGACCCTTGTCTGAGGAATCAAGAAACTCTTTGGTAAATTGATCCTCTAACCATGTCTTTGAAGAAACAACATTAGTTGTTTTGTGTGAGATTCTGCTAAATGAAAAGATTGAGCTAGTACCAATATATCATCCAAATAAGGAAACACCGCAATACCCTGCTCTCTGATTACAGATAGAAGGAAACAAAGAACCTTTGAGAAAATTCTTGGTGCTGTTGCTGAACAAAAGGCAGAATAGTCCTTATAGTCACCATCTTGAAAGTTGGGACTCTTAAACAATTTAAAGTTTTCAGATCCAGGATTGTTCTGAAAGAATCTTCCTTTTTTGGGAATAGATTTGAATAGAAACCAAATCCCTGTACCTGCTGAGGAACTGGTACAATCACCCCTGAAAACGCTAGGTCTGAAACACACTTCAGAAAAGCCTGATCCTTAACAGGGTTTGTTGGAACATGAGTAAGAATGAATCTTCCCGTGGGAGGTCTTATTCTGAAACCTATTCGATACCCTTGAGAAACAATATTCTGAATCCACTGATTTTGGACAGAATCTGTTCAGATGTCTTAAAATAACTTTAGTCTGCCCCCACCAGAAGAATTGGTTTGAGGGCCGCACCTTCATGCAGTCTTAGGGGCTGGATTTGGTTTCTTATAAGGATTGGATTTATTCCAATTAGGAGATGGTCTCCAAATAGAGCCAGAGGCCTTAGGGGAAGGAGAGGTTTTCTGTTCTCTATTCTGACAAAAGGAACAAAAATGATTGGGAGCTTTAAATCTACCCTTAGATTTCTTGTCTTGTGGCAGAAAAACTCCCTTACCTCCAGTGATAATGGAGATAGAATCCAATTGAGAACCAAACAGATTATTGCCCTGAAAAGATAGAGATAATAATTTAGATTTAGACACCATGTCAGTATTCCAAGATTTAAGCCATAAAGCTCTTCTAGTTAGAATAGCTAAAGACATAGATTTGACATTAATCTTAATGACATCAGATATAGCATCACAAATGAAATGATTTGCATGTTGAATTAAAAGAACAATGCTAGATAGTTCAGGATCTGATAACTGCTGCGCTAAACTGTCCAACCAAAAAGTTGAAGCAGCAGCAACATCACCCATAGAAATAGCTGTTCTAAGAATATAGCCAGTATGTAAATATGCTCTTCTAAGATAAAATTCAAGCTTCCTATCTAAAGGATCCTTAAAAGAAGTACTATCTTCCATAGGATTAGTAGTATGTTTGGCAAGAGTGGAAATAGCCCCATCAATCTTAGGGACCTTTTCCCAAAATTCTAGACTAGCCACAGGTAAAGGATACAACTTCTTAAACCTTAAAGGGACATTACACACTAAATACACGCTAGATAGAATTATACATTCAAAGAAAAGATTAGTCCATGACTAACATGTAGATGAATTTTTTAAAGTTTCATTAGTTGTTTAAAAAGTGACAAAATAAGTGTAAAGTTTTAGTGTCTATAAAACACTGGGAGCTGCCATGTTGTAACTTGTGTTACCTTCTCTGCTGTGGCCAATTAGGGTCAGTTATAAATAGGTCACTAGAGTGTGCAGCCAATAGTTGTGCTGGATTTAACAGTGTTCTGCACTTCCATTTCTAACAGGAACTGAAAACCTCACAATTTCAGAATGGAATTACAGGCAAAGAGGACAAAATAAATAATGAAAGTATATTGCAGAGTTGTTTTATATATACAATTTATCATTGTATGTTACCATCCCAAAGTGTTTAATGTCCCTTTAAAGAAGGGTTAAAAGAGGTACCAGGCTTAGACCATTCTTTAGTAATCATATTGGAGATAGCATCTGGAATAAGAAAAACTTCAGGAGTACCTCAGAAGTCTTAAATACAGAATTTAAATGATTATTATTAGCTTTGCTATCAGGAGGAATAGACTCCTCAATACCCAAAATAAACAATACTTCCTTTAATAGAGAATGAATATGTTCAATTTTAAATAAAAAGAAGATTTGTCAATTTCTGTCTCTGATGCAGGATCCACTGAGTCAGAGAAACCCTCATCAGTAGAGGATATTTCAGTATGCTGTCGGTCAGTACAAAATTCATTAGATTTATGACAAGTTTGAAAAGACCTTTTACGTTTATTTGAAGGCGGAATAGCAGTCATAGCCTTCTCTATGGCTGAGCAATACATTTTTTTCCATCTGCAGGAATATCAGGTACATTAGACTGAGAATGAAAAACAGTAGATGTATTTGTACTCATAGAAACATTATCAGCATGTAATAATTTGTCATAACAAATGCCACATAATTGAGCTGAAGAAATAAGATCAGCTTGTTTACAACAAACGCTCTTAGCTTTGGTAGAAATTTGTTCAGGCAGCTTAGTTCCTACAGTAACATCAGAGGCAGGATCAGTTTGAGAAATATTGCAAAATGTAACAAAAAAGAAAAAATAACATTTAAAAAAATATTATATTTCCTCAATATAGCAGTTTCAGGAATGGGAAAAAAAATGCTTATGATAAAATTCTTATACAAAAAGTAAAATCAAAAGCAAGCATTATAGCTCTCTATAATATAATGAGAGCAGCGAGCATTAGAGGGAGACACTTAATATAATAAATTTTGGCGCCAAGAACGACGCACTGAGAAAAACGCAACTCGCATCATAACAGGGGCGACCTTGCACCAAAAATGAGGCAACTCGTGTCACAACAGACGCGACCTCACACCAAAAATGACGCAATAAAGTGACGCAACTCACGTCACAGCAGATGCGATTTTGCGCCAAAATTATTTGCGCCAAAAATAACGCAATAAAATTATGCCTAATTTGCCCGCAAAAATTTTAAAAACAGACTCCATGTTAGCAGCTAACTGGAACCCCAGGTAAGAAAAAAATACTTAAATTCTCCCATAAACATAATTTCCATTCTGAAACTGTGTGACTGCAAAGGAAAATATTAACAGACCTGACTCATGGCTAATATATGCAATATACATTAAGAACTTTATCATATAAAGTGCCCTCCATAGCTGAGAGTGTCTTAAAAATGATATATACTTACCAGAAGACACCCATCCACATATAGCAGACAGCCAAACCAGTACTGAAACATATCAGCAGAGGTAATGGTAGAGGAGTATAATGTCGATCTGTAAAGGAAGGCAGCAGATGAATCTCTGCGACCGAATATACAGAGAGCCCTAGAATAGATTTCCCATAGGTGAAAACATGGTATTATCAGGCAATACTCCCTTCACATCCTTCAGACAAACACTGTACTTAGAGAGGAACTGGGCTTCAATATGCTTAGAAGCGCCTGTCACTGAAGAAATCAAGCTCATCATGCTTCACCACCTCCTAATGAGGCAAAGTTTGTAAAACTGAGGTATGAGTGAGGTGGGAGGTGTATTTATAGGCATTTGAGGTTTGGGAAACTTTGCCCCCTCCTGGTAGGAATGTATATCCCATACGTCACTAGCTCATGGACTCTTGCCACTTACATGAAATAAATAAATATATATATATATATATATATACACACACACACACTTTGGAGCCATTCCCAGTCCCACACCTTGTTTTAAACCATATCCCTTTTTAAATCCTTTAAAAACATTTTTTCCAATATAAAACATGTTTTATATTAAAAATGATTAGATATAAATGTAATACATTATTTTAATATGTTTTACATTGGTTTTGTACATTTTTATTTTAACCCTAACACTTTACTTCGGGTTTCAAGTTGCACTAATTCTTCTAGCACTATTTTGGCTTGAGTGTAAGAAATAACTTTCAACTTGTAATATGAGCAATATCTAGCGCGGTCACTGTATACATTGAAAATATTGTATAGGGCATGCTAAAGCGATGTTGGCCGTGCTAATCGTTCTCTAGTAAATCTGTTTTTGCATAGACTTATAATGTAAATTTTCTTACATATTAGAATATTTTCTTTATGTGCTTTTATGTCTCTTTTATTCGTGTAAAAAAACATAGTAGATAAACTGAAAAAATGTAATATCAGGCCAGTAACTAGTCTCAGTATGCTATCTAGGACATTTCTCTTGAATGAGCTTTTTTACAGCAAAATCTTTGCAGGTAACCTTGAAATGCTGTGAATAATGACTATTGATTGCTGATGTTTCTTCTTTAATTCACAAGAAGATATTTTTACCCGAGGGTGTAAAATCCTCTTCACATCAAATTGATCCGTAAAACTGATTTTGCTTAAACCTTACACTCAGTATTCCAGATCATGAAAAGCAATATAATGAAGCTTGTCTTTTCCTTTTAAACCTATACATATCAGGGGAGTTGTTATACTTGCTCCTAAAATACATGTTTTTTATTAAAAAGAAAACATTAGTGTATAGGGACTGAAACAATATACTCCAACATAGTTTCTGTGTACAAAAGGCTACATGTATATAGATAAGCAGCTGTACAAGATTATGTATAAATGTTTTATTTTTATTTATTTTGTGTTGCTACATTTCTTGCATTATGTGCAAAATCAATGTAGAGAATTTACAAAAGGTCTTTCCTTTTTTAAAGGGATAGTAAACTCAACATTTTTCTTTTTCTCTTTTAAAACTTATAGGAACCTATTGTCAGGATCAGACACCAGATAGGACCCCAATAGCTTGGGAAGTGGTATAACTAGATCATCTTTAAGAGACTCTGATAAGCAGGGCCAGTTTTACCATTAGGCAGAGTAGGAATGTGCCTACAGGTGCCTTCCATAGAAGGGCGCCTGTCTCTCTGCTCCATATGCCTTTTCTGCACACCTCTGCAAGTCTGCCCTTACCATGGTAGATAATAAATGTGCCCTAAACAAAGATGGCCGCCACGCTGACTGGTCCGGTCCATTTCACTAGTGAATGCTGACAGAGCAGCCAGAGCTGCCTGAAAGTAAGTGTGTGGTGGTTGGTTCTTTTATGGGGAGTGACAGTGAGTGAATATTTGTGCGCTATTGCAGAAAGCCCTGAGTGCTTGATGGGCATGTAGCAGCTGTAGCAGCAGTGACTGTCAAAATCAGAATGACAGATTGTACAGTCAGAGGGCAGTCTTTCATATAAAATACTATAGGTATGAATATTATTGCTAAAATGTAAAATGCTAGGGCTGTTCACAGGATAAACACACTTTAAAAAAAAACTGACCCATGGTTGATTGGGCACATTGCAGGCTTGGTCAGCAAAGTTTCTAAATGAAGCCCTAGTAAACCTGCACTTCTCTTGTATAAATTATATTAAAAAAAATACTGTTCTGAGTGGAATCTCATCATACTGGTCAAATACTGTCTGGAGTGTTTTGTTATAGATCATGGATGGCCTTTTATGTGGCAAAATTAGTGGCTGCTGTAAAAAAAAATCTATAAAGTTTTAGGCTGTATCTATAAGTTCATACATGTGAACCAGGAGCGCGTGGGGGGCGCTTTAGATTTTGGTGCCTACAGGCACAAAAATCCGGCCCTGCTGATAAGCCACATCTGAATTGGTCAAGGAGTGCTGGCTCGTTCCACTTTAAATCCAAGGCCAGACGACAGAAATCTGTTACCTACTCCTCAACGCATCTTTTCCCTTGTTTAAGAGTTCGGAGAGAGGCAGTAGCAGTGGATTCTTTATATGGGTCATCATATAGTGAGTCCATAGTATGAAGAAAGATATGTCAGGATTCTAGAATAGGGTCATGGGCATTGTTCCCTCTAATTTTTTTTCTTTGTGTGCAATTATTTTCTTCTGTGTGCGGGCTTCATACCGCTTGTGTGCAGCACTAAGCAAGTTTGTGTAGAGTATAGAGTACAGCGTATCTAAACATTTTTTAACTGTGTGTGTGTGTGTATATATATATATATATATATATATATATATATATATAAACACACACATATATATTTAATATATATACACACATACACAATCACACATATACATATATATAAACATATTAAATACACACACATATTGCAGTAACATTGCATATTTTTCCTTTTCTTTTCAGCAATACAGGTACATGTTTGTTTGTTTTTTTTAACAAACTTTCCATGTCCCTAAATCAATTATTTTAAAAGAAAATATTCCTGCACTAGTTAACTAAAACATTACCAAAGGATTTATGCACACAACTGTCAGTCAGCTTTAGTCCTTCCCTCTGAACAGCGTAACACAGGAACTAGATCAAGCTGTGCTGCACCGGAGGAATGTGAAAAGTGATTTATTTATTTTTGTTTCTATGGTCAGTGCTCTGACATGCCCTCTTGCTGCTCTGTTTTCTCTGAGGCCAGCACTGTTAGTAAAAAACTAAAAACTTTTCACATCCCTCTTGTGTTGCGAGGCTTAATGTGCTACCTGTGCAAGACAGAGAGGGGAGGTGCATGGTCACGCTGCCGCGCACCTTAGAGGGAACATTGGTCATGGGTCTGTAAAAGGTGGTGTGCCCATGCTTATGATTCTCCTGTAAGTTGAGATATTACTTTACGCACTCTTATAAAGTCAGTATAGTGCATGGTTGTAAGGAGAATAATATCTGACAGGACGTTATGAAGCTGCTGTATTTGCTACGGTCCCCATTAAATCTCTCTGGTAGGGGTACACAGGGTTCAGATACAGCTGCAGCTCCTCCAGGGGGACTTGGTGCTGAAGCAGACGGTGGTGACTGAGAAGCCTGTAGCATCTGGTCAAGCCGAGATTGATTACTTTGTAGGGAAACTTGGGCGGTCTATATCTCTTGAACTGATTGGGTGAGGGCTGCTAACTGCTGGGTTATGGTCGTGAGTGCTGCAGATATCCCAGCGGGGTCCATTTTATGACTCAGTTATTTTCTCTGGATCAGACACCAGATAGGACCCCACTAGCTTGGGAAGTGGTATAAGTATCACAAAAATAACAAAGAAGGTACTTGCCTGCAGTTACAGGATGAGTGTAGTAACGGTAAGCCCAGCTACAGCAATGATAATAGTTCACACAATAATAGGGATTTAGTGAGCTTGATTCTGTAACAGGATAGGTATACACATTTCACAGCAGAATAGGGGTAATCCAAAATCAGAGTCCAGTATACAGACCAAGGTCGGTGCAGGCAGCAAGGTTCTTAATCAGTTAAACAGGCAAAAGGTCAGGACAGGCAGCAAAGATTCACAAGTGGTTAATCAGGCAAAGGGTCAAGGCAGACAGAAAAGGTTCACAAGTGGTTAATCAGTCAAAATCAGGATACAGAGCAACCAAAAGCAGAGTACTGTTCACAAAGAAACTCACTCAATAACTGAGTACTGAGTAGTGTGTAAGGCAGTGCTTTATAGGGGGATGATAATGACTGTCAGGAGGTGTGTGCATATACTTCTCCCTTATTGAATATGCAGACTGACAGCTGACAGAGAGTGCTTTACTGAAGGGGGCGTGGTCACGTGATGTGGTGCTGAACTCACAATCATGCCCAAAAACATTGTAACAGTTGGGAAGCATGCCGTCCGCCATGTTTAGGGAGTCACACTGCTCTCTGTGTGATCTTCTCCCTGAGAAGTCCTTCTGCAGCGGAGTGATAGCGGTAAGACCAGCCGCATCATTACAGTTCCCCTCTCCTAAAGTAAGCCCTCAGGGGGCTATAGGAACCAGGTTTCTCTGGGTATTTCCTATGAAAGGATCGGACACATATGGGAGTATGAACTTCATGTGCAGCCACCCAAGATCTCTCCTCAGGACCATATCCACGCCAATGAATGAAGTATTCTAGACGGCCTCTGCATAGGCGACAGTCTAGTATATCCTGTGCTTCAAATTCTTCAATACCATCAATCATGATAGGATCAGGAGGAGCTAGAGTTCTGTAAGTAAAGAAGTCTGGTATTGCTGTTTTCAATAAAGAAGTATGAAATACTGTGTGTATTTTATAACTATTTGGAAGATGTAGCTTAACAGCATTAGGTGAGATGATTCTGATTATTTCAAAAGGTCCAATGAATCGAGGGCCGAGTTTCTTAGAAGGGCATTGTATTTTTAGGTTTACAATTGATAACCATACCCTGTCATCTATTTTATATATAGGAGTAGGATTAAGGTGATGATCTGCATAATGTTTGAAACTCTCTTGAGATTTAAGTAAAGTTTTTCTAATAACCTTGAAATTTGTGATCAGAGAATCAATTCATTTATCAGCCTCAGGAACAGGAGTGGTTATGGGGAATGCAGGTAACATCACAAGATGATATCCATAATTAGCAAAGAATGGAGACTTAGTGATGGAAAAGTGTATCTAATTGTTGTAGGTAAACTCAGCTAGGGCTAAAAACTGATTCCAGTCATCTTGAAGATCTGAAACAAAACATCCTAAATACTGCTCTAAAGTTTGATTTGTACGTTCTGTTTGTCCATTCGATTGAGATTGGAAGGCTGTAGATAAAGTGCTTTGAATATGTAATCCTTGGCAAAAGGAGGTCCAAAACCTGGAGCTAAATTTCGTACCTCTATCTGAGACAATGGATTCTGGTATCCCATGCAGTCAGAAGATTTTGATGACGAATAAAGCAGTGGGTATGAAATGTGCCATTTTGCTAAACCAATCTACGATGATGACAATGGTATTATATCCTTGTGCCTTAGGAAGTTCTACTATAAAATCCATGGACATATCATCCCAGGGTTTACTAGGAACAGGAATGGTCTTAGAAGTCCTGAAGGTTTTTTGCGGGGACTCTTAGCTTTTGCACATACTGTATAGGGCAGTCAGATACATAGGAGATTACATCCTTGGGAAGTGTAGGCCACCAGAACTTATGATAAACAAGGTCTTTGGTCTTCTTGATCCCACTGTGACCACCTAAAGGGGTGTCGTGATATTATTATAGAACTTCTAGGATAGCTTTTGGAGGAACGTACAGTATATCTTATCCTTATAAAGGTAAAGACCATGTTGTAGTCACAGAGGAGGAATAGTATTTGGTATATCGTGGATATCATTATAGCACTTGATTTTTCCCCATAAATTAGTAGAGGTTGCTTAAAAGCATTCTTTCTGTAAGATAGGTTTAGAGATTTCTATGTTCTTGGGACTATTATCAATTATAAGGGATAGTGCATCGGCCTTACCATTGCGTGAACCAGGTCTATAAGTTATGATTAGAAAAAACGACTAAAGAACAGAGCCCACCTTGCTTGCCTGGGTTTTAATATTCGTGCAGACTGTAAATATTCCAGATTCCTATGATCAGTATAAATGGTTACTTGATGACGGGTACCTTCCAATAAATGTTTCTATTCTTCTAGCGCCAATTTTATTGCCATTAACTCTCTATCTCCAACATCAGAATTTCTTTCTGCTGAAGATAAAGAGTGAGAGAAATATGCCACATGATGTATTAAATATTTTGGACCAGCACGTTGTGATAATATTGCTCCAACAGCTGTTTCTGAAGCATCAACCTCCAGGAAATAGGGTTGATTGACCATTGGTAATATAAGTATAGGGGCAGAGGTGAATAAATTCTTTAACTCTTCAAATGCCCTTTGTGCCTGTGGTGACCAGAAGAATTTGGTGTCTTTTTTGGTTAATACTGTAATGGGCTGAACTAATTTTGAAAAATCTTGTATGAATTTCCGGTAAAAATTACAGAAGCCTAGAAAGCACTGTACACCCTTTTTTGTTATAGGAACAGGCCAGTTTATTATGGCTTTAATTTTATCGGGATCCATCTCCAATTTACCAGGGGATAATACATAACCCAAGAACTTGACAGTGGTAACATTCTTGGACCTGGTGTCCTGACTTTCCACAATACAAACATAAACCTTGGGAGCGTCTCCAAGCTTTTTCTGTCTCAGACAGTGGTCCTCTAGACATGCCGATCTGCATGGGTTCTTCTTCAGGAAAATTAACTGGTACAGGTGAACTACGAAGGAAAGTTGGATGACTGGGAGTTGAAGGGTACATCTGTAGGCGTTCTCTCTTCCTCTCTCTCAACCGTCTGTCTATCGGAATACATAGGGATATAGTACTCTCCAGTGTATCTGGGATGCCAACTCATCTTTAAGAGACTCTGATAAGCCACATCTGAATTGGTCAAGGAGTGCTGGCTCGTTCCACTTTGAATCCAAGGCCAGACAATGGAAGTCTGTTACATAATCCTCAACACATCTTTTCCCTTGTTTAAGAGTTTGGAGAGATGCAGTTGCAGTGGATTCTTTATATGGGTCATCATATAGTGAGTCCATAGTATGAAGAAAGTTATTCCAGGATTCTAGAATAGGGCCATGGGTCTGTAAAGGGTGGTTTGCCCATGCTTGAGATTCTCCTGTAAGTAGAGATATTACTGTAAGCACTCTTATAAAGTCAGTAGAATAAGTGTGTAAGGAGAATAATATTTGATAGGACGTTATAAAGCTGCAGTATTAGCTACGGTCCCCATTAAATCTCTCTGGTAGGGGTACACGGGGTTCAGATACAGCTGCAGCTCCTCCAGGGTAACTTGGTACCACAAGGGGAGCTGAAGCAGACGGATGTAACTGAGAAGCCTGTAGCATCTGGTCAAGCCGAGAATGATTACTTTGTAGGGAAACTTGGGCGGTCTGTATCTCTTGAACTGATTGGGTGAGAGCTGCTAACTGCTGGGTTATGGCTGTGAGTGCTGCAAATATCCCAGCAGCGTCCATTTTATGACTCAATTATTTTGTCAGGATCAGACACCAGATAAGACCCCAATAGCTTGGGAAGTGGTATAAGTATCACAAAATTAACAAAGAAAGTACTTGCCTCCAGTTACAGGATGAGTGTAGTAACGTTAAGCCCAGTTTCAGCAATGATAATAGTTCACACAATAATAATGATAAGTAAGCTTGATTCTGCAACAGGATAGGCATACACAAATCACAGCAGAATTGGGGTAATCTAAAATTAGAGTCCAGTATACAAGCCAAGGTCAGTGCAGGCAGCAAGGTTCTTAATCGGTTAAACAGGCAAAAGGTCAGGGCAGGCAGCAAAGGTTCCCAAGTGGTTAATCAGGCAAAGGGTCAAGGCAGGCAGCAAAGGTTCACAAGTGGTAAATCAAGCAAAGGGTCAAAATCAGGATACAAAGCAACCAAAAGCAGAGTACTGTTCGCAAGGAAACTCACTCAATAACTGAGTACTGAGTAGTGTGTAAGGCAGTGCTTTATAGGGGGATGATAATGACTGACAGCTGACAGTAGGTGTGTGCATATACTTCTATATATAACCTTATTGAATATGCAGACTGACAGCTGACTGAAGGGGGCATGGTCACGTGATGTTGTGCTGACCTCACGATCACGCCCACAAACATTGTAACAGTTTGGAAGCATGTCGGCCGCCATATTGAGGGAGACACACTGCCCTCTGTGTGATCTTCTCCCTGAGAAATCCTTCTGCAACTGAGTAATAGTGGTAAGCCCAGCTGCATCATTACACCTATTAACAATATTCTGCAGATATGGGGGTGCTGACGTCGATGTCAGGGGATGTGGCGGATCAGCATGCAGAAGTCTAGTAGTGATCAGAAGTACTCAGGGATCTAGATGAGTATCTAAACTTCCCCTAGACTAACAAGCATATATTTATTTTAAAACAAAGAAAAGGGATGTTTTGACCTAGTATGCATGCAAGTCCATTACCTTAATAGTGCGCATTCCAGTCTATTACTTTACTAGTGCGCATGTGATGTCCCATATAAATCAGTCAAATTAATATTCTTAACAAGTGGGCGAAACTCCTTCATGATTGGCAGGGGCAAATTATCTTTTTGCATATGTTCTGTCTACAAATATGAGCGGTCTTTGCCACTTGTGTTATGCAAAAATAAAAGTTATTTTTCCTGTGTGGTTGGCAGATTTTATTACATTCATATGTGAAATTATAATTATGTGTTTAATTTATTTATGGTTTGTCACATATTTCTAACCCTAAAAAATGTATAAAACAGGCACCACATTTTTAGTGGCATCTGTCTTACACACCATATAAAGATTTTGGTTTAGTTAGCATGTGGAACATGTTATTGATTGATAGGAAATATACAGTAGATGATCCAAATATTGATCAGCATTAGAATTTGTTTAAATGCACATTAAAGGGACATGAAACCCCCCCAAAAAAATTATTTCATGATTCAGACAGAGCATGTGATTTTAAACAACTTTCCAATTTGCTTCTATTAAATAAATTGCTTCATTCTCTTTGTATCCTTAGCTGAAAAGCATATCTAGGTAGGCTCAGGAGCAGCAATCCTTTACTGGGAGCAAGCTGCTGATTGGTGGCTGCACAAAAATGCCTCTTTTCATTGGTTTACCAGATGTCTTCAGATCGCTCCCTGTAGTGCATAGTTGCTCCTTCAAAAAAACGATACCAAGAAAATGAAACAAATTGGATAAAAGAAGTAAGTTGGAAGGTTGTTTAAAATTGCACGCTCTATTTGAATCATGAAAAATTAGAAAAAGAAAAATGTTGGGTTTCATGTTCCTTTAAAGGGCCATTATACACTCATTTTTTCTTTGCATAAATGTTTTGTAGATGATCTATTTATAAAGCCCATAAAGTTGTTGTTTTTTAAAAATGTATAATTATGCTTATTTTTAAAGAACATTGCTCTGATTTTGAGACTCCTAACCAAGCCCCAAAGTTTTATTTGAATACTGTCAGCTACCTTCTCCAGCTTGCTCCTGTTTGTGTAAAGGGTATTTTCATATGCAAAAGAAGGGGGAGGGGGGAGTGTGTCTTATTTCCCGCTTGCAGTGGGCTTTCCAACTGCCTTTTCAACAGAGCTAAACTGAAAGCTTCTAAGTACGTTTTTAAACCATTTTATACTGGATTTTTATATCAGTATCTGTGCATCATATTCTTTGTAGTAGTGTCTATTACATGCAGTTATATGAAAATGAGTGTATACTGTCCCTTTAACTAATTTACAGATAAACTGAATATTAGTGAGTTTTTAAATGGATATTAAAGTATACATTCCAGCCGAATGAACACGGGTGCGTTTTCACATTTTTGCAATATACATGTGTTAACAAAAATTCTTCTAGTGAAAGCCATAGCTGTTGTACTTAAGTAAGTATTATTCAGTTGAGTGCAAATATCTCTATAGCGAAAGTGATATTTTGTGCTCAACTTGTAATCTGGCCCAAAATGTTTATTAAAACATATTGGGGAAAGGCGTGACACGGGTAGACAAGGCCCCACACATCCACAAATGGGAACTGAAGTTAGATTTCTCAGTACCCGCAAAGGAATGGCATCGTACACTTTTTCTAACGAAAAAGGCACTACATTGCGTCACCATCTATGAAACCTATATTAAACTCCTTATTACTCCTTGGTATTATGTCCCAACCAGGTTAGCTGCACTTTTCCCTACAACCCCCCCCCCCCGACTTGTTGGAGAGACTGTGCACACAGGGGAGACATGACGCATATATGGTGGAGCTGTCCTAAACTTAAACCACTTTGGAACAGGTGCTTCAACACACTTACAAACATAGGAATTACCCTTCCCAGAACCCCAGAGGTGGCCCTATTCCACTTAGGTACATGTAAATTGCCCAGACCCCATGGCATACTCTGCATATACTTATTCTCAGCAGTCAAGCTTTCCATAACAAGAGCTTGGAAAAGAGTGAGTCCCCCCGCATGGTCAGATATAATCATAACAATAGCATACATATACTTTATGGAAAAAAACATATATTTCACTTCAGGAAGGTCCGACTTTTTTGAGCTAGTATGGGCAGAATGGAAGCGTAGCTTTGACACCCTCTGGCTACCCAGCTTTGAGACTTAGGATAGCCTCTGCCTGCTTGCTGGAAGCGCCTGCTGTCCCACACCAGTTCTGCCCACCTGGAAAACTTCTCTTTAGCCCTTGTTCCTCAAGCTTCACATTCCCTTCCCATACAATCCTTCCCCTTCGATCCAATCGACTCTCCTTGGAGAAGGAGGGAGATCTGGGATCTTTAAATGTTTGTTGTTTTTGTTATGTTACCATTATTTTTTGTTATTTTGTATCTCTATTCTTGTATGTATGCGAGACTTTGGAAATGTAGTACGCTGTGGTCGTACAGTTGTCTTAATTATTTTCTGAAAAAACAAATAAAACTTACTTTAAAAAAAAAAATACATATTGGGAAAAAAGGTAATGTATTTCAATTATGTTGCTTACTTACTTTTTTCAATGAAAAATTGTGTATTTCACATTCCCCCGGGAATGGCTACAGCATATCTTGCAGTATTCAGAAACGTAACTCAACTGCGTTACAAATAAATTGCTTGATCAGTGCAGGGATTCAGTTATATCTGCCCCTATCTGTTCACAGCAGAGGAGATAATAATATGCTCTAGAGAATTTCCAACACAGAGCAGTTATTTTTCCCTCTTGGTTGAAAATGTCATGCACAGAGCAATGATTATACCTCCATTTACCTCTGCATTCACACAATTGATGCCTCAATTCTTTAAAGGGACATAAAACCCCAAAATTTTCTTTCATGATACAGATAGAGCATACCATTTTAAACAACTTTCTAATTTACTTCTATTATCAAATTTTCTTCATTTTCTTGCCATACTTTGTTGAAAAGCAGGAAAGTAAGCTCAGGAGAGTGCACGTGTCTGCAGCGTTATATGGCAGCAGTTTTGCAACAATGCTAGAGCACTAGATGGTAGCACTAGCTCCTGTCATGTAGTGCTACTTATCTAGATATCTCTAACATAAGAATGAAGACAATTTGATAATAGAAGTAAATTGGAAACTTTTTTATATTCTTTATCTGACTCATGAATATAAAAAGTTGAGTTTCATGTTCCTTTAAATAAATAACAACTGGTCAACCACTTTTTTGTGCCACCATATTATATTTGGGAAACTAAAAACAAAAGAGAAGTTCTCAACTGTGCACAAAAGAGTGTTTAATAATCCACCTTATCGTATGACACCTACATACAGTTAAAACCTCTTTTTGCCTATTCTATGCATCCACAGAATAGAACTTTTCTGCAGTATATCAGTCTGATCCCATCCATAAGAACAATCCTGCCCCAAAATACCAGGCAATTCTCCTCTGAACAAAGGATTTGCACAGCTATCCCCCATCACTCCTAAGGAAACTAAAAACAAAACTGAAGCACTCAACTGGAGACAGATAGTGCTTAATAGCCGCATTATGGGATGTTACCCACCTAGGGTTCAGCCACAAAAGGCCAACTTGGTCATCTGGAGACGCCATGCTCCTCGTCAGAGGATCATCTTTGAGAAAGCATAAGCGAAACGTGTCAGAGTCAGGGGATACTCAGCTGAGCTGTATGTTTGTAGATGTTTTAACTAATCGTTAATAAATGTAAATATTTTTACTGTTCTGGCCTCCTGGTATGGACTGGTATCTTGTACATTTTCTGGTATTTCACTACGGATGCTGTTCTCTCTCTATATATTATATTGCTTGCTGCCCAGAAGTTTCTCTGGATATGGGAAGTATATTTGTCAGATGTGGGTTGAACTGACAAAGTTTCACCACCGCAGATTACTGTGAGAATTTTAAGGTATGTAGTTCATCCATTTCTTTTGAACCTCGTCAGAGGATTGTCTGGTATGTCAGTGCTGGACCATCCTTTATAGGCAAGATCAGACTGATATACTTCAGGAAAGTTTGCCTCTGTGAAAAGCACAATTGGGCTAAAAGAATCTTCCCCCATGTGTTGACCCATCAAAGAACACGCTACTGAGCCGTTGTTCATTCCTGGTTGAGCGTTTCTCTTTATGCATATATAGAATACAACAGAAGTGAGTGTCATTGGTGAGGCTTTTAATGCAAAGTATTTGGATTTTTTTTTTTTTTTTTTTTACAAAGTAGAGTCACGAGACACCATCCAATTTATAGTTATCGATTGCAATGGCCCCAAATTAAAAAAAGAAAGCCATAGAGAATTCATAGAGCTATTCTAACAGATTAGAATAAATCTCCTTGTTTTAAATATACAACCAGCGGTGTATTTAGTCTTTGTACTGCCCTGAGCAACTCCATAATTATTGTTTAAAAAGATAGCTAATCCCCTTATACCCATTCCCCAGTTTTGCATAACCAACACTGTAATATTAAAATATAATGTTTACCTCTGTGATTACCTTGTTTCTAAGCCTCTGCAGACTGCCCCCCTTTCTCAGTTTTTTTGACAGACTTGCATTTTAGCCAATCAGTACTGACTCATAAATAACTTCACAAGAGTGAGCACAATGTTATCTATATGGCACACATAGCTGTGACAAATTGTCAAAATGCACTGACATAAGGGGTGGCCTTCAATGGCTTAAAAATTAGCATAAGACCTTACCTAGGTTTAGCTTTCAACAAAGAATACCAAGAGAACAAAGCAACTTTGATGATAAAACATAATTTATGTAAGAACTTACCTGATAAATTCATTTCTTTCATATTAGCAAGAGTCCATGAGCTAGTGACGTATGGGATATACATTCCTACCAGGAGGGGCAAAGTTTCCCAAACCTTAAAATGCCTATAAATACACCCCTCACCACACCCACAATTCAGTTTAACGAATAGCCAAGAAGTGGGGTGATAAGAAAAAAGTGCGAAAGCATATAAAAATAAGGAATTGGAATAATTGTGCTTTATACAAAAAAATCATAACCACCACAAAAAAGGGCGGGCCTCATGGACTCTTGCTAATATGAAAGAAATGAATTTATCAGGTAAGTTCTTACATAAATTATGTTTTCTTTCATGTAATTAGCAAGAGTCCATGAGCTAGTGACGTATGGGATAATGACTACCCAAGATGTGGATCTTTCCACACAAGAGTCACTAGAGAGGGAGGGATAAAATAAAGACAGCCAATTCCTGCTGAAAATAATCCACACCCAAAATAAAGTTTAATGAAAAACATAAGCAGAAGATTCAAACTGAAACCACTGCCAGAAGTACTTTTCTACCAAAAACTGCTTCAGAAGAAGAAAATACATCAAAATGGTAGAATTTTGTAAAAGTATGCAAAGAGGACCAAGTTGCTGCTTTGCAAATCTGATCAATCGAAGCTTCATTCCTAAACACCCAGGAAGTAGAAACTGAACTAGTAGAATGAACTGTAATCCTTCGAGGCGGAGTTTTACCCGACTCGACATAAGCATGATGAAATAAAGATTTCAACCAAGATGCCAAAGAAATGGCAGAAGCTTTCTGGCCTTTTCTAGAACCGGAAAAGATAACAAATAAACTAGAAGTCTTACGAAAAGACTTAGTAGCTTCAACATAATATTTCAAAGCTCTAACAACATCCAAAGAATGCAACAATTTCTCCTTAGAATTCTTAGGATGAGGACATAATGAAGGAACCACAATTTCTCTACTAATGTTGTTGGAATTCACAACTTTAGGTAAAAAATCAAAAGAAGTTCGCAACACCGCCTTATCCTGATGAAAAATCAGAAAAGGAGACTCACAAGAAAGAGCAGATAATTCAGAAACTCTTCTGGCAGAAGAGATTGCCAAAAGGAACAAAACTTTCCAAGAAAGTAATTTAATGTCCAATGAATGCATAGGTTCAAACGGAGGAGCTTGAAGAGCCCCCAGAACCAAATTCAAACTCCAAAGAGGAGAAATTGACTTAATGACAGGTTTTATACGAACCAAAGCTTGTACAAAACAATGAATATCAGGAAGAATAGCAATCTTTCTATGAAAAAGAACAGAAAGAGCAGAGATTTGACCTTTCAAGGAACTTGCGGACAAACCCTTATCTAAACCATCCTGAAGAAACTGTAAAATTCTCGGTATTCTAAAAGAATGCCAAAAAATGATGAGAAAGACACCAAGAAATATAAGTCTTCCAGACTCTATAATATATCTCTCTAGATACAGATTTACGCGCCTGTAACATAGTATTAATCACAGAGTCAGAGAAACCTCTTTGACCAAGAATCAAGCGTTCAATCTCCATACCTTTAAATTTAAGGATTTCAGATCCTAATGGAAAAAAAGGACCTTGCGACAGAAGGTCTGGTCTTAACGGAAGAGTCCACAGTTGGCAAGAGGCTATCCGGACCAGATCCGCATACCAAAACCTGTGAGGCCATGCCGGAGCTACCAGCAGAACAAACGAGCATTCCTTCAGAATCTTGGAGATTACTCTTGGAAGAAAAACTAGAGGCGGAAAGATATAGGCAGGATGATACTTCCAAGGAAGTGATAATGCATCCACTGCCTCCGCCCGAGGATCCCGGGATCCGGACAGATACCTGGGAAGTTTCTTGTTTAGATGAGAAGCCATCAGATCTATTTCTGGGAGTTCCCACATTTGAACAATCTGAGGAAATACCTCTGGGTGAAGAGACCATTCGCCCAGGTGCAACGTTTGGCGACTAAGATAATCCGCTTTCCAATTGTCCATACCTAGGATATGAACCGCAGAGATTAGACAGGAGCTGGATTCCGCCCAAACCAAAATTCGAGATACTTCTTTCATAGCCAGAGGACTGTGAGTCCCTCCTTGATGATTGATGTATGCCACAGTTGTGACATTGTCTATCTGAAAACAAATGAACAACTCTCTCTTTAGAAGAGGCCAAGACTGAAGAGCTCTGAAAATTGCACGGAGTTCCAAAATATTGATCGGAAATCTCACCTCCTGAGATTCCCAAACCCCTTGTGCCGTCAGATACCCCCACACAGCTCCCCAACCTGTAAGACTTGCATCTGTTGAGATTATAGTCCAGGTCAGAAGAACAAAGAAGCCCCCTGAACTAAACGATGGTGATCTGTCCACCATGTCAGAGAGTGTCGTAAAATCGGTTTAAAGATATTAATTGAGATATCTTTGAGTAATCCCTGCACCATTGGTTCAGCATACAGAGCTGAAGAGGTCGCATGTGAAAACGAGCAAAGGAGATCGCATCTGATGCGGCAGTCCTAAGACCTAACATTTCCATGCATAAGGCTACCAAAGGGAATGATTGTGACTGAAGGTTTTGACAAGCTGATATCAATGTTAAAACTTCTCTTGTCTGACAAGGACAGAGTCATAGACACTGAATCTATCTAGAAACCTAAAAAGGTTACCCTTGTCTGAGGAATCAATGAACTGAATGGTAAATTGATCCTCCAACCATGAACTTGAAGAAACAACACAAGTCGATTCGTATGAGATTCTTCGAAAATGAGAAGACTGAGCAAGTACCAAGATATCGTCCAAATAAGGAAATACCAAAACCCTGTTCTCTGATTACAGAAAGAAGGGCACCGAGAACCTTTGAAAAAAAATCTTGGAAGTGAGGCTAGGCCAAACGGTAGAGCCACAAAACTGGTAATGCTTGTCTAAAAAGAGAATCTCAGACACTAAAAGTGAATCTGGATGAATCGGAATATGCAGATACACATCCTGTAAATCTATTGTAGACATATAATGCCCTTGCTAAACAAAAGGCAGGATAGTCCTACAGTAACCATCTTGAATGTTGGTATCTTAACATAATGATTCAATAATGATAGATCCGGAACTGGTCTGAAGGAATTGACCTTCTTTGGTACAATGAAGAGATAAAATAAAACCCCAGCCCCTGTTCCAGAACTGGAACTGGCATAATCACTCCAGCCAACTCTAGATCTGAAACACATTTCAGAAATGCTGAGCCTTTGCTGTGTTACCTGGGACACGGGAAAGAAAAAAATCTCTTAGCAGGAGGCCTTAACTTGAAGCCAATTCTGTAACTTTCTGAAACAATGTTCTGAAACCAGAAATTGAGAACGGAATTGATCCAAATTTCTTTGAAGAAAACGTAATCTGCCCCATACCAGCTGAGCTGGAATAAAGGCCGCACCTTCATAGGTACTTAGGAGCTGGCTATAGGTTTCTATAAGGCTTGGATATATTCCAAACTGGAAATAGTTTCCAAACTGATACCGCTCCTGAGGATGAAGGATCAGGCTTTTGTTCCTTTTTGCTAGGAAAGGAACGAAAATGATTATTTACCCTGGAAAGAAAGGGAAAGCAAAGTTAACTTAGAAGACATATCAGCATTCCAAGTTTAATCCATAAAGCTTTTCTAGCTAAAATAGCTAGAGACATATACCTGATATCAACTCTAATGATATCAAAAGATGGTATCACCAATAAAATTATTAGCATGTTATAGAATAATAATAATGCTATAAAATTATGATCTGTTACTTGTTGTGCTAAAGCTTCTAACCAAAAAGTTGAAGCTGCAGCAACATCCGCTAAAAATATAGCAGGTCTAAGAAGATTACCTGAACATAAGTAAGCTTTTCTTAGAAAAGATTCAATTTTCCTATCTAAAGGATCCTTAAATGAAGTACTATCTGCCGTAGGAATAGTAGTACATTAGCAGGAGTAGAGACAACCCCATAACCTTAGGGATTTTTGTCCCAAAAAACTCTAATCTGACAGATGGCACAGGATATAATTGCTTAAACATCTAGAAGGAGTAAATAAATTACCCAAATTATTCCATTCCCTGGAAATTACTTCAGAAATAGCATCAGGGAGATTAAACACTTCTGGAATAACTACAGGAGATTTAAAACCTTATTTAAACGTTTACATTTAGTATCAAGAGGACCAGAATCCTCTATTTCTAATGCAAATAATACTTCTTTAAGTAAAGAACGAATAAATTCCATCTTGAACAAATACAAAGATTTATCAGCATCAACCTCTGAGACAGAAACCTCTGAACCAGAAGAACCATTATCAGTATCAGAATGATGATGTTCATTTAAAAATTCATCTGAAAAAAGAGAAGTTTTAAAAGACTTTTATGTATACTAGAAGGAGAAATAACAGACATAGCCTTCTTAATGGATTTAAAAAAATAAAATCTCTTATGTTATCAGGAACACTCTGAAAATTAGATGTTGACGGAACAGCAACAGGTAATGTAACAGTACTAAAGGAAATTTTATCTGCATTAATAAGTTTGACATGACATGCAATACAAACAACAGCTGGAGAAACAGATACCAAAAGTTTATAGCAGATACACTTAGCTTGGTAGCTCCAGCACTGGGCAGTGATTTTCCTGAAGTATCTTCTGACTCAGTTGCAACGTGGAACATCTTGCAATATGTAAAAGAAAAAAACAACATATAAAGCAAAATTGATCAAATTCCTTAAATGACAGTTTCAGGAATGGGAAAAAAAATGCCAGTGAACAAGCTTCTAGCAACCAGAAGCAATAAATAATGAGACTTAAATAATGTGGAGACAAAAATGACGCCCATATTTTTTAGCGCCAAAAAAGACACCCACATTATTTGGCGCCTAAATGCTTATGGCGCCAAAAATGACGCCACATCCGGAACGCCGACATCTTTGATGCAAAAAAAAAAAAAACGTCAAAAAATGACGCAACTTCCGGCGACACGTATGACGCCGGAAACAGAAAAAAAATTTTGCGCCAAAAAAGTCAGCGCCAAGAATGACGCAATAAAATGAAGCATTTTCTGCCCCCGCGAGCCTAACAGCCCACAGGGAAAAAGTCAAATTTTTTAAGGTAAGAAAAAATGATTGAAACAAATGCATTTATCCCAAATATGAAACTGACTGTCTGAAAAATAAGGAATGTTGAACATTCTGAGTCAAGGCAAATAAATGTTTGAATACATATATTTAGAACTTTATAAACAAAGTGCCCAACCATAGCTTAGAGTGTCACAGAAAATAAGATTTACTTACCCCAGGACACTCATCTACATGTTTGTAGAAAGCCAAACCAGTACTGAAACGAGAATCAGCAGAGGTAATGGTATATATAAGAGTATATCGTCGATCTGAAAAGGGAGGTAAGAGATGAATCTCTACGACCGATAACAGAGAACCTATGAAATAGACCCCGTAGAAGGAGATCACTGCATTCAAATAGGCAATACTCTCCTCACATCCCTCTGACATTCACTGCACGCTGAGAGGAAAACCGGGCTCCAACTTGCTGCGGAGCGCATATCAACGTAGAATCTAGCACAAACTTACTTCACCACCTCCATCGGAGGCAAAGTTTGTAAAACTGAATTGTGGGTGTGGTGAGGGGTGTATTTATAGGCATTTTAAGGTTTGGGAAACTTTGCCCCTCCTGGTAGGAATGTATATCCCATACGTCACTAGCTCATGGACTCTTGCTAATTACATGAAAGAAAAGTAAATTGAAAAGTTGTTTAAAATTGCATGCCCTATCTGAATCATGAAAGTTTAATTTTAACTAGACTGTCCCTTTAAAGATAATAATGTATAGGCGAGTCATGAACCCTCTACTAGATAACGTCATACCTCCCAACTCTCCTGTATTCTGCAGGTTTGTCATGGATTGAGAGGCTTATCCGCAGTCCTTCCAGCATCTTCCCAGGTAAATGGCTAGTTTCCTGGGACTGTCCTAGATCTGTCCATGTCCCACACCATTTCTAACCAACTCTTCCCATAAGAGACCCTCCTGTCATGGCTCCGCCCTCAACTCTCTCACCGCCATGACCTGGAAATTTTTGGAAGGTATACAACTAGGGATCATTTATCATTGTAATAAAACTAATAAATACAATTTTCTAAGAGCATAAGTGTGGAAAGACATCATGTCATGCATATGTATACAACATATACAGAGCTGTAAAAACATGCTATAAATATCAAGTAGCTCATTGAAGCATAGCAGGAAAAAGAATGAAATAAGCTTTGTAAAACACATCTACTGCTCTGTGTTGGAAATTCTCTATCCATTAGTAGAAGCTGAAAAGGCATTTAATATTAAACATGAACTCTTTTCTTTGCAGGAACATTTTCCAGTAATTGAAAGTGCTTTAGTGGATACAAATATTTTTGGAAACCAAACTGTCAGTTCTATTTTGTTCACAGATGGAGATATACTCAGCAGAAACGGACATTTGGCCCACATATTGCTGGTAATGATCCCTCCTGCTGTGAAACTGGATTCCTTTTTCTTATGATTTATTCTCACTGTTTGGAGCATGGTTATATTTGAAATGTTTTTAAAATGCATTTACTGAAATAATATTGATAGAAAGGATATGTAATCAAGAACAAATACGTGTTTAAGTACTGAAGAATATCAATAACCTTTGTTCTGGAATCGTATTACCTTTATGGTTGATCGATTTACCACAAGGAGCTGAAAACTGACCTCATCAATCCATATGTTTCATTTTATGTAATTACAGTACAGGTGCAAACCCCCAAATCCAGAATTCCAAAATTCAAACCTATTCTGAAATTGAAACATTTTAATTAATATTTTTTTAAAAAATTACTATTTTTCGCTGCCTGTGACAATCTTCTCTGCCTGTGTCTGTGCTTTGTTTTGTTTTTTTGTACTCTAAAATGCAAATACTAGTCTATATTTATTTAAAACAAGAGGGTACTATGTATACAAAAGTATTAATAATGATATAAAACTACCTTTAGGTTGCATGTATTATCTGTATTATGACATGTAAATATTATCTAAATGACAAAAGATACTGTTGTTTACATTCTACAAACATCCCATCTACAAATGGTCCCATTTTAAAGATGCAAACATTTCAAACTCCAAACTATTCCAAAATCCAACCCTTTTCCGATCCCAAGCAGTTTGGATAAAGGGTTTTCTACCTGTAATTCATATTAAAAAGACATATACAAATGTTTTTTAATTATGAAAAGCAATTACACATAATAAACTATTTTTGTATTAAAAAAAGTACCTAGGTATCTATTTTCACTTGGAAAATTACCAAAGAAAAAGGTTGCTTTATTTATTTAAAATATTTTCCTTTAGTTTCAGTATGATGTCCCCTTAAAGGGACAGTATACTGTAAAATTGTTTTTCTCTTTTTGTGTTTCCAATCACTTTTTTTTTTACCAACTGCAGATTATAGAATGTATGAGAATTTGCTTTTTAAGGTTTATTTGTGTATATAATATGATTTTGTGTTTTGAAGCCACCACCTAACAAAATGGGTTGAGCTTGCAGGTATAATCAGATCTCATTACTTTATCACATTGTGTACACATACATGCTTCTTTATCGTATATCCATAAACCAAAGACCAATACTTGGAGAGAACAATGGAAAATTAACATTTTATTACCTTATCTCTTCTATACCCCACTGGGAGTGTAATTTCTTCTGCTGACTGTGTTTAAATAGCCTATCTATAGCTTGGACCTAAGGCCAGAAACTTTCAGAATAGGTGGGGATACCACAGGCTACATAAACAATTTCAAATGCCAATATAAGGGTAAAGGAAATACTTGTAAACAATTTAACACACTCCAGAGGGTAAAGGGGATCATTGGGAAGAAATTAAAGGGGAGACATTTTTAAAATAAACTGTCCCTTTAGCTTTGAACTCACCCTAGGGACGTTTTGCTTTAACTTCAAAGAAAAGATATAGCACCAGATTACAAGTAGTGCACTTATGATAGCACCCTCCTGATTACCAATACCGCAGGACCGTGCTACCATTAACGCACAACTTTAACATTACAGAGAAGGGTTAGCACCGCCGACTTTGCTCAACCGCAACCTATACTTTCAAAGGATATTGCAACTGTGCTAACTAACGCTGTAATTACAAGTTGAAAGTTAGTGCAAGCCAAAACTGCACTAGAATATTTCGCTCCACTTGAGACCTGGGGCTCAATTTATTAAGCAGCAGGTGCTGCTTCGGAGCCCCACCGTTTCTGGTCCGCCAGAATGGAAGTTAAGATGCAGCGGTCATAAAACCGCTGCTCCTTAACTTGTAGACCATCTTTTAGGTGGCGGACTGAAATCATCTCAATACGATATGATCGGGATGATTGAAGGCCCCTGCTAGCGACCAATTGGCTGCCAGTGAGCAGGGGGCAGCATTGCACAAGCATTTCACTAAAAAAATGCTTGTGCAATGTGAAATGCCAACAGCGTATGCTGCTGGCATTTAGCGAGGTTGAGCGGACATGATTCCCTACAGCAAATCATGTCCGCTCGCCTCTTGTTAAATTTACCCTCTGAAGTAAACTATAAAGGTTAAACAAAAAAGTTGTACCAAACACATCAAAATAAAGTATTACACTCATATATGCACTTTATAATAAAACTATAAAGGGATATGGTATATTGCAAGGTATTTGACTAGAAAGGGCTCCAATATTTATATAAACAATTTTAAGAAATACATTACAAGCATTTAAAAGCACACTGTTTCAAAAATATATTAACATTTATTGTGTGCGGGGGGGCTCATCTTGAATATTTCGCCAAAGGGGAGGCCCACTGTCTTAGGCCTAGATTTGGAGTTTGGCGGTAGCCGTGAAAACCAGCATTAGAGGCTCCTAACGCTGGTTTTAGGCTACCGCCGGTATTTGGAGTCAGTCAGGAAAGGGTCTAACGCTCACTTTTCAGCCGCAACTTTTCCATACCGCAGATCCCCTTACGCCAATTGCGTATCCTATCTTTTCAATGGGATCTTTCTAACTCCGGTATTTAGAGTCGTGTCTGAAGTGAGCGTTAGAATTCTAACGACAAAACTCCAGCCGCAGAAAAAAGTCAGTAGTTAAGAGCTTTCTGGGCTAACGCCGGTTTATAAAGCTCTTAACTACTGTGCTCTAAAGTACACTAACACTCATAAACTACCTATGTACCCCTAAACCGAGGTCCCCCCACATCGCCGCCACTTGATTCAATTTTTTTAACACCTAATCTGCCGACCGCCACCTACGTTATACTTATGTACCCCTAATCTGCTGCCCCTAACACCGCCGACCCCTATATTATATTTATTAACCCCTAACCTGCCCCCCACAATGTCGCCGCCACCTACCTACAATAATTAACCCCTAATTTGCCGACCGCAAAGAGCCGCCACCTACATTACAGCTATGTACCCCTAATCTGCTGCCCCTAACACCGCCGACCCAATCAGATTGAGCTCGCATTCTATTGGCTGATCGGAACAGCCAATAGAATGCGAGCTCAATCTGATTGGCTGATTGAATCAGCCAATCGGATTGAACTTGATTCTGATTGGCTGATTCCATCAGCCAATCAGAATTTTCCTACCTTAATTCCGATTGGCTGATAGAATCCTATCAGCCAATCAGAATTCGAGGGACGCCATCTTGGATGATGTCCCTTAAAGGAACCGTCATTCGTCGGGAAGTCATCGTCGGAAGAAGATGGGTCCGCGGTGGAGGTCTTCAAGATGGAGCCGGTCCTCATCGGATGAAGATAGAAGATGCCGCTTGGAAGAAGATGGTTGCCGGTCCGGATCTACTCTTCTTCCCGGATAGGATGAAGACTTTGGAGCCTCTTCTGGACTTCTTCAACCGTCGCATGATGGATGTCTAGCCCCCGCTTGGGCTTAGATGAAGATTTCGGAGCCTGGAACGATCGGTCATACCTGGCATGGTGAAGACAAGGTAGGAAGATCTTCAGGGGCTTAGTGTTAGGTTTATTTAAGGGGGGTTTGGGTTAGATTAGGGGTATGTGGGTGGTGGGTTGTAATGTTGGGGGGGTATTGTATGTTTTTTTTTACAGGCAAAAGAGCTAAATTCTTTGGGGCATGCCCCGCAAAGGGCCCTGTTCAGGGCTGGTAAGGTAAAAGAGCTTTGAACTTTAGTAATTTAGAATAGGGTAGGGCATTTTTTTATTTTGGGGGTCTTTGTTATTTTATTAGGGGGCTTAGAGTAGGTGTAATTAGTTTAAAATTGTTGTAATATTTTTCTGATGTTTGTAAATATTTTTTTATTTTTTGTAACTTAGTTCTTTTTTATTTTTTGTACTTTAGTTAGTTTATTTCATTGTATTTATTTGTAGATATTGTATTTAATTAATGTATTGATAGTGTAGTGTTAGGTTTAATTGTAGGTAATTGTAGGTATTTTATTTAATTAATTTATTGATAGTGTAGTGTTAGGTTTAATTGTAACTTAGGTTAGGATTTATTTTACAGGTAATTTTGTAATTATTTTAACTATTTTAGCTATTAAATAGTTCTTAACTATTTAATAGCTATTGTACCTGGTTAAAATAGATACAAAGTTACCTGTAAAATAAATATTAATCCTAAAATAGCTATAATATAATTATAATTTATATTGTAGCTATATTAGGATTTATTTTACAGGTAAGTATTTAGCTTTAAATAGGATTAATTTATTTAATAAGAGTTAATTAATTTCGTTAGATTTAAATTATATTTAAGTTAGGGGGGTGTTAGTGTTAGGGTTAGACTTAGCTTTAGGGGTTAATACATTTATTAGAATAGCGGTGAGCTCCAGTCGGCAGATTAGGGGTTAATGTTTGAAGTTAGGTGTCGGCGATGTTAGGGAGGGCAGATTAGGGGTTAATACTATTTATTATAGGGTTAGTGAGGCGGATTAGGGGTTAATAACTTTATTATAATAGCGGTGCGGTCCAGTCGGCAGATTAGGGGTTAATAAGTGTAGGCAGGTGAAGGCGACGTTGTGGGGGGCAGATTAGGGGTTAATAAATATAATATAGGGGTCGGCTGTGTTAGGGACAGCAGATTAGGGGTACATAGGGATAATGTAAGTAGCGGCGGTTTACGGAGCGGCAGATTAGGGGTTAATAATAATATGCAGGGGTCAGCGATAGCGGGGGCGACAGATTAGGGGTTAATAAGTGTAAGGTTAGGGGTGTTTAGACTCAGGGTACATGTTAGAGTGTTAGGTGCAGACGTAGGAAGTGTTTCCCCATAGCAAACAATGGGGCTGCGTTAGGAGCTGAACGCGGCTTTTTTGCAGGTGTTAGTTTTTTTTTTCAGCTCAAAGAGCCCCATTGTTTCCTATGGGGGAATTGTGCACGAGCACGTTTTTGAAGCTGGCCGCTTCCGTAAGCAACTCTGGTATTGAGAGTTGAAGTTGCGTTAAATATGCTCTACGCTCCTTTTTTGGAGCCTAACACAGCCATTCTGTGAACTCTCAATACCAGAGTTATTTAAAAGGTGCGGCCAGAAAAAAGCCAGTGTTAGCTACGCGGGTCGTTACCGACAAAACTCTAAATCTAGACGTTATACTTTGAAAACCTCTGATCTATACCAAATAACTGGTAAGTAAAATTAAATAAAACTAAATAAAAAATTTTTTTATAAACTTGTAAAGCCATGTAAACTGTCTAGTAATATCTAAATAATCTAAATCAGCCGATCTGCATAAAAAATTACATAATGATATATTAAATAAAATAAAATTAATAGAAAACGTTTCTCAATTAAAATTGGAGCAGATTAATGTTTTCCAATTCAATGCAGTTTGCTAATGCCTAGTAGGCAACAGAAAAAAAAGTGACTGCAGCATTTTAAAGATTTATGCCACTGCAGTGCTCATGTCGGTCTGACTCAGATGAAACAGGGAAAGTCCCAGCTGTCTTGAAAATCGTGTCTTTTTTTTTTTTACTCCTTTTTAAGTTTGCACTTTTCAGTCTATTTAATAATGCATATGGAAGATGTCTGAGATTATTTCACACCAGAAGATGGTGCTTGGGCAGGAATACAGATCATATTTTTATTTCTGCAATGAGAGTACAAGAGGAGAATTTTGTATTGCTAATGCCATGATATTAAATCTATTGACAATTTGCCAGGAAATGTGTGGTGTGTTTTACAGGCTACTTACTGTAGACTGAAGCAGGAATCTTTTTTTCAATTAATTGAGGTTTGGCAGCTACAAAGTGTAGGAAAGAAGCAGAAATATCATAAAAGAATGGCAGGGGCATATAACTGTTCTGCACTTCGAATTATAGCTGGCATATAGAGAGCTGCAAGGACATTTACTTCAACTGAAGCCTCACTTGGGTGTATAACTGGCAAAATTAATGATTAAATGATTATTATTATTATTATTTACCACTGATTATTATAAACGTGTGTGTGAGCAAAATATTTTTGTACTTCTTTATTCATTTTTTCCACTACTGGTTTAAAGGATTACTTTCTGTTATAATTTTTAAGCTAAACAACTAACATATAAAAGTTAATAAACATTAATTAAAACCTAATGACCTATATTTTCTCCAAAACGAAGTTTCATAACGTTATAAAAGTTATATCTTTTATTCGCCGATGATGTCACGTTATCCTGCCTACTATTTTCAGCACTGAGTGTTCAAAATACTTAAACCAATAACTTTGTGTTTAAAGCGCCATTTTGAAACCTAGGTATTGTAAACGGATTGGTACAGAGCAAAGGATACCCACAGAGTGGGTTTGGAAAACAATTAAATTTGCAGACAAGATTTCTGATATACGATAGAGATATGTTAATGAAATGCTATTGATAAAAAGCGTATTTGGGGTAGTTAATTAGTAACAGGCATAGAAAATATTTACTTACAGTGGCCCTTTAAACAACATCAGTTTGAGTCCACAATAATATTGTGAAGAAATAGAATAACCCCCTTTCCCCTTTTGGCTGCAAAAGCAAACTATCTTGAAGGGGTTGGGTACTTATTGTGAGAAAGGAAAAAATGCAAAAACAAAATGGCCTGAAATACAGCAGAAAAAAGTAAACAGATCATACTAAAATTGGACTAAATTTATTAATGAAAGAAAGTCCCTCAATAATTAGTAAAGGGCCCAAATAGTTGTAATATATTTATATAAATGACCTAGAAGAAGGATTAGATAGCAACATCTATAGTTATACAGATGATACTAAATTGTGTAAGGTGATCATGTCAGAACAGGATATAATTGTTCTGCAAGGGGATTTGAAAAAGCTGGAAGAATGGGCTTGTAAGTGGAAAATGAGATTTAACACTAACAAATGTGATATTTTACATGTTGGAAGTACATATAAGCATGGTACTTATCATCAAGGCAAGACAGAGGTGGAAAATGGAAATTGTCTAGAGGTGCTTTTAGATAACAAGCTAAAGTGCTAGACAGTGGCTTATAAGGCAAATAAGATATTAGCATGTAAAAAAAGGGAATGGATGCAATAGATGAAAGAATAACTGTTCCTATAAATCCCTGGTAAGACCTCACATTGAGTATGGAGTACAGTTTTATGGACCAAATTTAAAAAAAAAAAGACATTTCAAAACTAAAGGAGGACACAGAAAAGGGATAAAAAATTAAAAAAGGGATTGGATTATTTAAACTATGATGAGCTGTGTGGTGCAGCCCAGACCAGCAACGCATGTACTAGGAACATTCCAAGCCTGTTTTTTTGGGGCAGGAGAACCTGAACAGCTGTACAGGGTACCAGGGATACTACCACTGCACATAATTCTCAAACTTCCCACAACACGGTTTTCATGTGCTTCCATTATGCACCTACCTGCATCCCTCCTATGCCAGGATTAAGAACAACAGTTCACAGATTGCCACACAACCCAGAGAAACTGCAGTTGCCGGGGGTTCTGGGTGATGTGAAGTGTGCACTCTCTGCCTCTGTTCTTGCAGTTTCCATGAATGGTGTGTATATGAGGCACTCAGGGTAACGTGCGGGAGCTCAGATTTAATCTTTTTTTTTTAAGAACGGTAAGAGAATATCCTTGTCCCCGGCTATGACTGTAGTGTACTGACCTTTTTATTGGGTTTGCACATTACCTCACAGAGCCACACTAGCTGATCCAAGCTGTTGCTGCTGGGTAGTAACATGTGTATGAGCTATGTTAACCATTCTGCCCATGCATGCTCCATGCATTCCCTCTTGTATCACAATAAACAGTCTTGCATGGGTTAGGTGCAGGATGGAGATCACAGGATTATCCTGGGAAAATGTGCAAAGGGTCACACAGTATGACATCATACTACACACGCACAACACTACAGGAGTGTTATTCTCAGTTAATTCACTACATTTATCAAGCAGTGATAGCAGCTTTGGATCCCCAGTGTTTCAGACACTGAAATGCTATTTAGGTAGCAGCAGTCTTAAGACCACTACTACTTAACCTCTCTTTAGGTAGCGGATTGCAATCACCCTGATCGAATTGGGATGATTGACATCCCCCTCTTGAGCGTTACTGGCCACTCATAAGCAGGGGGCGGCATTACACTATCAGCGCACTGATGCCCGCTCACTTGGAGGCTGGGTGGACGAGGGTCATGACATCGAACCTCGTCCACCCACTGAATGATGATTGGAGCCAAATAACTGTAATTCTTTTATTAGATGAATGTTCTAATCTCAGGGATGAAATGCTTGCGTAAAAGTGAATGACAGCGGCTCATAGCGGTGAGAATATAAAATGAAAATGTGTAAGGTTGATCAAATCAGTGTTTTTAAATCCTAGTTTAAACCCCTTGGCTGTCTGAGATAGCTGGTAACAAGGAGTTAAATCCAGTTTTTGAATTCCATTATTATTGAGACTGTATACAGTCATTATGTCCCACAAACCTGCTGAATACATTTCTCTGTCCCTCCACTGTCTTAGCATGGAATAGGCAGTGCTGATGCTGCTGTTTGCTGTGGATGGTGTGATGTATTGGATTCCTCTAGAAATTCTGATGAATTCACTAAAAATTCAAAAAGTCTGTGTAGCTCTCCAGTTCCTGCGTTCCCCCAAAGAGTTAATACAAAAAGATCTGGATAAATCACAGGTTAAATGGCAAGAACACTGCTTATTCAAGAAAATAGTTTGTGACAGGAGGTCACACTAAGGCTGGAGGAAAGGAAATTTATCTTGCAACATTATGGCACTTTCTTTACTTTTCAGTCACCTTTTCTTTATTGCAACTTTCTCATTTATTAAATCATTCTCCGGTTTTCCTCTAATCTTTAAATAGCCGCGCATACGAAGTATCTCAATATAAACTTGCTTATTTACGCAGCGGAACTAAATAAACCAAAAGAATTCTCCCTGATCCCAATAGATTATGTGATATATTCTCTCTTCATCCCCATAATTTAAGCTCGGTATTAGAAATGTTTATGAATTTGATATTTATCTTTCATCCACAATTGGTAGTTTCAGAATTGGGTAGTGACGATGATGCACACCCCCTTTTGCCACCAATAGAAAGAAAGATGCCAGGAACCAATTAGGACAATAGTGGGGGCCGAGCCTCCCGCAGGCCAGCCAATAAAAAGCTCAGAGAATGGCGGGCGCCCCACCTTTGACAAAGCCTTTGTGGCGAAACATGTCAGGGCAGTTGGAGATCAGCTCTCCTTTTTAATCTAACAGCAGTGTGACTTGTTGAACGAATGTTTTATTAGAATTTAATTTAAACCGGTATGTGTGTGAGTGTGACTAGATAAATTGTATCTGAGCCAAATTAAGCTACAGTGTTTAAGTATGCCACTAACCGTTACAACAGTAGCGTTTACATGCTGAATATACAATTCGAGGAGTGGAGATTAGAATTCTCCTCAATAACAAGAGAGCTATATCGCTAGTTATTAATAGAGGGCAATATCAGAATAGTCAATTCGGGAGAACGAATTTTGTTAATTCACCTACCGGGTTCTCTCTCTTCCAGTGATATTACATGCTATCGAGTATTCCACCAATCGTCATACTAGTAAAGTTTGTACCGTAATTATACACACTCAAGAAGTGGAGATTTGAATAAGGTATTGCTACTGCTAGCTACCGATTGAGGGTAATATAAAGATAAATAACAGGGGAGAACTAATTAAATCCATTTGACTGCCCTGGTTTTCCCCACCTAGCGATATCACTGTGCAAATAATACCATATGAGATTAAACAGTGAAAACAGCACAGACCGCTAGACTCATCTTGAAAATTTCACTCAAAGGGATGTTTATATAAAAAACTGAGCTATATAGAAGAAATATCAGTTGACTATTTTACCGGGTCTGTATTTACGCTATTTACCTAGCGTGTTAGAACAGAACATGACCACATGAACCAATAAGTACTTTACTAACGTGGGTTTCAGAATGTATACTGTTTCAAAGAAAATCACATACTGACGACTCTATAATAGTAATAAACAACCCGAGACTGATGTCAATTCATCGTGTATTTCCCCATAAGTATCTTTTTTGTACCAGGCATAGTGGTTATACACCTAAGCATCTCCTTAATATTATTACATACTAATATCCAATGACTTATTAACGGATTACATATTGGGCTCACAATTTCGCCAAACTTCAAGTGGCGTTCCATTCGCTTAAACCTGGACATTTAGTTTAATTAACTTTAACATTCTCATAGAATTACACATAAGACTGTTTCTCAATTGATAAGAGAAACAGCAGGCACCAGCTATTATTAATGGTAAAACACTAAATTCTAATTATTTGTGGACCTCCAGATAAGAGTGTATCACGTTATTGTTCACAGGGGTATCACCCTAAATCTATTTACCATTTTGTTAAAAAATATTTGGCGGCCCTCAGGCCTAGATATATACCAGGTAGTCCTACTGTCACTCTGGATTAATATAGGGGAATTTACTATACAAGAACGTGGTATTATACCATCCCTTCTATTACAGTCTATCCAGGTATTAACAAAAAGTGTGTCAATACACCTAGTAGCTCCATAATAGTGGGGTAACACCAGGCGGTGAACCATACAGGACACCATTGATATCCAAGATTACAAGGGATACTTCTAACCCTGGCACCCGATAAGTGAACATTATCACTCACACGCATTGTCTATAGGGAATTATACCACATAATCCACACAGAGGTATTATATTTCAGCAGATACCCCCGTTTTCAGATTTAGAGCAACAATAGGGGCAATTATATTTTGATTGTGACATATGTCCAAAATAATCTGAATAATACAGTACCTACGTACAAACCCCCCCCCCTTCAGACTGATGGTACAATTTCTGAGGAACATGCCGGGTCTTTACATTAGATATATTGTGATTTTGGAGACACTCTCCCCCCTCCTTATCACTTTCGTTCTCCCTCACACTGACTGAATATTTTAATCATTTTTCATTTTAATATTTGTATTAAAAGTTAAGTTTTAAAATCCGCCTTCCTTTGGGCTTCTTTACCTATGGTATTACAAGCTAGTATTCAACCAGTGTTGTTGAGTGCTATTTAAGTACACTCTTTCAATTGCGTTCAGCAATTGGTATTCTTCAGTTTGCTTCTCCCAGTGTACAGCACCTACGTTCGAGATTATATTAGTGTTATCTCTATTACTGCATAAGAGACATAAATATTACAAGGGACACAACACCAGTAGTGCCGTCGTCTTTTTCTCTTTTCTCTCTATTATGTTATTAACCCCTAATCTGCCACCCCGACACTGCCGCCACCTACATTATACTTATTAACCCCTAATCTGCCGCTCCTACACCGCCGCCACCTACATTATACCTATTATCCCCTAATCTGCCGCTCCTGACACCGCCGCCACCTACATAAAGTTATTAACCCCTATCCCGCCGCTCCTGGAGCCCACCGCAACTAAATAAATGTATTAACCCCTAAACCGTCAGCCCCCCACATCACCATAAACTAAATTGAACTATTAACCCCTAAACCTAACAACCCGCTAACTTTATATTAAATATTAACTCATCCCTATCTTATAATAAATTTAAACTTACCTTTAGATTTAAATTAAACTATATTAAACTATATTAAATTAATAATTAACCTACCCTAACTATTATGCTAAAATTACATTAAACTAATAATCTACCCTAACTGTTATGCTAAAATTAAATTAAACTATATTAAACTAATAATTCATCTACTCTAATTGTTATACTAAAATTACAATAAGCTACAAATTAAATTAACTATATTATATTTAAAAACCTAACCCTACTCAAATAATTTAATTCTACAATTAAAAATTACAAAGTTTAAAAAAACCCAACAACTAAGTTACAAAAAACCCAAAACAAAGTGTTTAACCCCTAAACCGCCACTCCCGGACCCCGCCGTCACCTACATTAAATTTATTAACCCCTAATCTGACCCCCCTACACCGCCGCCACCTACATTAAATGTATTAACCCCTAATCTGACCCCCCCTACACCGCCGCCACCTACATTAAATATATTAACCCCTAAACCTAAGTCTAACCCTAACACCCTAACTTAATTATTAGTTAAATAAATATAAATAATATTACTATAATTAACTAAATTATTCCTATTTAAAACTAAATACTTACCTATAAAATAAACCCTAAGCTAGCTACAATATAATTAATAATTACATTGTAGCTATTTTAGGGTTTATATTTATTTTACAGGCAACTTTGTATTTATTTTAACTAGGTACAATAGCTATTAAATAGTTAATAACTATTTAATAGCTACCTAGTTAAAATAATTACAAAATTACCTGTAAAATAAATCCTAACCTAAGTTACAAATACACCTAACACTACACTATCAATAAATTAATTAAATAAATTAACTACAATTATCTAAAATAAAATACAATTAAATAAACTAAACTATAGTACAAAAAAAAACACTAAATTACAAAAAATAAAAAAAATATTACAAGAAGTTTAAACTAATTTCACCTAATCTAAGCCCCTAATAAAATAAAAAAGCCCCCCAAAATAATAAAATTCCCTATCCTAAACTAAATTACAAATAGCCCTTAAAAGGGCCTTTTGCGGGGCATTGCCCCAAAGTAATCAGCTCTTTTACCTGTAAAAAAAAAAAGAACAATCCCCCCCCAACATTACAACCCACCACCCACACACCCCTACTCTAAAACCCACCCGATCCCCCTTAAAAAAACCTAACACTACCCCATTGAAGATCACCCTACCTTGAACCGTCTTCACCCAGCCGGGCCGAAATCTTCATCCGATGGGGCAGAAGAGGACATCCAGACCGGCAGAAGTCTTCATCCTATCCGGGCAGAAGAGGACATCCAGACCGGCAGACGTCTTCATCCAAGCGGCATCTTCTATCTTCATCCATCCGATGAGGAACAGCTCATCTTAAAAAATCTAAGTTACTTAAAAAAAAGTAAAAATAAAAAAATACATATTAACCCTAAACCTCACAATCTAACCTTACTCTACCTAACACCTAAACCCCTCTCTAAACTAAACCCCCTAAGTTACAGGAAAATAAATCTAAGTTACAAGTAAATAAAAAAAATCTAGGTTATAAAAAAATAATAAACTACAGTATCCAAAATAAAAAAATTACCATTATACCTAACACTAATCTACATGCCCCATGAAATAAAAAACCTGCACAAAATAAAAAAAAATCGGCCAAACCCTAACACTAAAATAAATTACAATAGTCCTTAAAAGGGCCTTTTTTTAGGGTATTTACAAATAAAATAATTAACAAAAGCCCTCCTAACCCCCCCAAATAAAATCTACCTAAGAAACATATCCTAAAAAATAAAGTTAAAATAAAAAAGCCTATTCTTAAAAATAAAAGACACCCCAATAAAACCTAACTTACCCCAAAAGTTGTACTCACCATTTGAAAATCCGGACCTCTTCGTCCCAGCTCCTGGTGCTTGGGGCCCATCTTCGTGGAAGCGGACATCTGCTGCCTCCGCTCAGCATCTTCTGTTCTTCATCTTTCTTCCATGAGCCCTGGTCTTCATGCAGTCACCGCTGCACACCGAATTTTCAGAAGCGCGGAACCCCTTTATATAGGGATATTCCTTCATCCGATTGGCTGATCACTAAATTCCTATTAGCTGATTTGAATCAGCCAATTTTAAATTCTAATTATCCTTTTCTATCCTTTTTCTATCCTTTTTCTAATCTAAAATTAAAATATATTGGCTGATTCAAATCAGCCAATAGGGATTGACTGATTTGAATTTAGTGTGCAACGGCGACTGCATGAAGACCAGGGGGCATATCTATCAAGCTCCGGATAGAGCTTGAGGCCCTGTGTTTCTGGCGAGCCTGCAGGCTCGCCAGAAACACCAGTTATGAAGCAGCGGTCTAAAGACCGCTGCTCCATAACCTGTCCGCCTGCTCTGAACACGATCAGGTTTGATTGACACCCCCCTGCTGGTGGCTGATTGGCCGCGAGTCTGCAGGGGGCGGCGTTGCACCAGCAGCTATTGTGAGCTGCTGGTACAATGCTGAATACGGAGAGCGTATTGCTCTCCGAATTCAGCAAGGTCTGGCGGACCTGATCCGCACTGTTGGATCAGGTCCGCCAGACTTTGATAAATAGAGGCCCAGGGCTTGTGGAAGAGAGCCAAAGAAAAGAAGATGTGGAGCAGAGGCGGGGGAAGAGGTTGTCACGAAAATGGGCCCCCTTTGCAAGAAGCCAGGATGGAGAGGGCCCCGACGTGGAAGAAGATTGCGGAGCAGAGGCTGTGGAAGAGACCGCCGAAGTACGCTTTGGCAAAGATAGTCCCCCAGCTCCAGAAGGAAGAGGGCCAAACGGATCAAGAGAAGCCGGATTTTCGAATTGTGAGTACAACTTTTGGGGTTAGGGATTTTTTGGGGTGGGTTTTTTATTTTATTTGTAAAATAGCTGAAATATCTTTAGGGCAATGCCCTACAAAAGGCCCTTTTAAATGCTATTGTAATTTATTATAGTGTTAGGGTTTAGTTTTTTTTTTATTCTTTTTTTATTAAAGAAACACAGGTACAAGTAGATATATATCAGCATTTACAAGGCATAGTTATAAGACGTTAAAGAAATGCTACATACTAAACATCTGTATATTAACATTTGTGGTATAGTTGCCATTGAGCGTTACAGAAGAAGGTGGGATATTGCTCAAAGGTATATATGGACTATGCAAATCTGAATACAAAGGATTGATTTTTTTATATTAACAACTAAGAACAGGACAAAACATTCAACAAAACATACAACAAAACGTAAAACCAAATATCAACACTGGTGGTATGCCCAAAAGGGTATTATACTAATTCTCGTTGCAGTGGGTACAACAGGTAATATGCAGCTTTATAGAAGATGAAATATATGTATATGTGGTGCTCACATAGCAAAGAAACCAAGATACATTCAGTTGTGTGTATATATACATACATACACATACACACATACACATATACACATACACACATACACACCCACACATACAAGTCGTTGTAGATGAAACTAATAAAGTTAAACAGAAGGCTTTTATAATATGAGATGAGGTAAGCCAAGGCATGAAATACCAGTTGCATCATTCAATATGAAGAGAGAGGCAACACTGAAACATAATTAACAGGAATGTTTAAGTAATGCTACTAATGTCTGGGCTATACTGAGGAAACAGAGACTGGGCAATCCCAGTTTATTAAACACAAGTGATGCATGAGACTGCAAATAATTCTAATAAAGTAAAACAGCATGCTTCTGCATATAGAGTAATCTGAAATATATCAGAATAGCAAATACAAAATGCATCCTACAATGTAAGAAAAGAGGCAGGATTGAGAAATCATTAACAAAATCTATAAGCAATAATACCAATGTCTAGGTTAAGAAAAAGTGACAAGAAGGAGGCGCCAATGGTGCAGATCAAAATGGTATTTCAAAATATCAAACTCATGTGAACACAAGGTACTCACAATAGGAGGAGGCACTCAGTTGTGCCAGTAGATGCAGGCTGGGTTTTAACAGCAATCCAGCTGGCTGTAAAGGGCAGCAAAAGGTGGCAGCTTCTCTATCAGCATCCGATGGAAGTAGATCTAAAAATGTAAGCAAGGATAGAGGCGCCTATGGTGCAGGTAAATGATGGTACAATAAGTGCTGATCGCTCACTCTAACACAATGTACTCACATTTGTTGAAGGCACTCACTTGTGCCTACAGAGGCAGGCTGGATTTTTACAGCAATCCAGCTGGCTGTGACAGGGTGGAAAGGCTGATTATCTGGGTGTCAGAGTACAAAGACTCTGTAGTAGCATAGCAAGGTGGTACCAAAATAACACTGAGAGTGGATGTGTAATAAAAGATGGATTTATTAAAACATATAAAAAATAAAAAGTTAATCCACTCCTCAAAGTGTTAAAAACAACTGGTACATCAGGAATACATGCGACGCGTTTCTCAGTTACAACTGTTTCATCAGGCCTGATGAAACAGTTGTAACTGAGAAACGCGTCGCATGTATTCCTGATGTACCAGTTGTTTTTAACACTTTGAGGAGTGGATTAACTTTTTATTTTTTATATGTTTTAATAAATCCATCTTTTATTACACATCCACTCTCAGTGTTATTTTGGTACCACCTTGCTATGCTACTACAGAGTCTTTGTACTCTGACACCCAGATAATCAGCCTTTCCACCCTGTCACAGCCAGCTGGATTGCTGTAAAAATCCAGCCTGCCTCTGTAGGCACAAGTGAGTGCCTTCAACAAATGTGAGTACATTGTGTTAGAGTGAGCGATCAGCACTTATTGTACCATCATTTACCTGCACCATAGGCGCCTCTATCCTTGCTTACATTTTCAATGTCTAGGTTATACTGTGGAAACAAATCAGGAGTTTTCAGCATGGGAAACTGGGCAACATCAATATGTTAACTCTAATATGTAACTCTAAGAAAGGGAAAACATATTTTCCTACATATACACATAGAAAGCAAAATGAGATATCAGAGTATAAAATGCAAATTGTTTCATTCAATGTGATGACTGAGACAGCATTGATAGGGAGTGAACAAAATCTACATTGCTGAATACTTGATGTTGAATATTCAAAATAAAATAAAAAGGATTGCAGGCATATTTTTTATCAAGGTTGTAAGCAACCTGTCATAAGTCATAAGTAAAATGATGGTGCACTGCCATCTCTTTAAAGCAGTCCCTTATGGAAGTCCCAAACATGAAGGGGGTGAATTAATACCCTATCTCTGCAAAGGATATCATCCAACTCCTACACGAGCAGGGAGAGGATGAACGCTGCAAACAAAGCATGAGTGAACAGGACAGAAACTGCTCCAAGTGTGGAATGAGAAATATATTGCAGCTGTCCCTGAAAAAGGCCTGCAGAGCTTTACATCTTTTCTATCCAGACAGTCTGCCCACGTGTTACTCCACTAAAATGGTCTTGTAAGTTTATAACACTGAGGGTTCCTCTGAGAGCAGCCAGCTGCTAGTAGCTCCGGAGCTGACATCAGTAAATCAAATAGGCACAAGTCTGTTACGTTTAAACTGACCTCATGGCATGTTTCTGCAGTCTTAGGTGGGAGTCTCAGTGATCCAAGAGATATATCCTCTGAGCAGCCGTTATGAGAGTCCAATATGAGAACAGTTAGATTGTCAGCATACTTCACATAGCCACGCTGTATTGGGTACTCAGTAATAGAATTTTCCTTGTGATCTTCACACATGGTCATTATCAGTTTGGTGCTTCTCACAACTCCCTGAACTTCCTGGCATAACTCTGACAAGGCAGATAGCAATCTGTCCAGTGAAGGTGTAAACAGCATGGTCAGTTCCTGGATGAGGTTATCTTTGCACATCAGCATGTTGAATCCTACTTTGCATCCAGGATTATAGGAGGCCTCAGCTGCTGTTTATAAGATGGTGTAGGCAGTTTTACTGCTTTCTCTTCTCAGGGGCAAGGGCATGATGTAGGGGCCCTTCACGCATCAGGTTTCAGCTGCAGTAAGTGCCCGCATAAATTAGGATGCCTGCTCAGCAAGAAAAGTAGCGTGGGTTAGCTGGTGGCAGCGATTAATTGCTTTTTTAAGAGCTGTTTTGCAGAGCTCTTTCTCCTTGCTGCCACCCGGTTGCTCCGCCCACAGGAAGTCGGGTTTAGTTTTTTTTGTTTTTTTGGGTGGGTTTTTATTTTATGGGGCATGTAGATTAGTGTTAGGTATAATGTTGTTATTTTTTTGGATACTGTAGTTTATCATTTTCTGTATCTTAGATTTTTTTATTTTCTTGTAATTTAGACCTGAAGGAACTAAAGTGTCCCCCTTTCTGTCAGAAGGTAGCACCCCCAAACAAGTGGTATCCCTAGGTGCCTCATCAAATTGCAGACAACATACTAAAATGGCGTCTTGATCCCTTGCACCCTACTCGATGTGGCGGGCCGGGGCTCAATTCCAGTCTTGTGCGGAGCTCCAGGAGCCAGGCAAGGTTTTGCCGGCTGTCCGGTGGTCGGCCGCCGGCGTTTTATAGCATCTCTGTGATATATTATTTAAACATTGATGGTAATTTTAGCAACATAGCTTCATATAATTATAATGGGGAGGTTTACTATTTAGTATAGCATATTTTAGTAAAGAATCTTTCTGACAGTAGGCAGTATGTGGGAGTTAGCTGGAGCGTTCCAGGAGAGGGGGCGTGCTAGGGGTGTGAAGGTTAGGTGTGACGTAGGTGTAGACGGTCAGGGTGAGCTAGCTGGGGGGTGCAGGGGGGGGTGTAAGTTATCTCTAGGTATCTCTAGGTATAATAAAACTTAGGTCCCGTAGGAAATATTTGGAATGTTTCTGCAGCTAAACTATTTTTAGTTTCAGTGAGCGCAATGTCTGCTATGTGAAGGCAAACTTCAAATATAGCCCCCCCTCCCAGCTGCAGCAAAATGCAGATGAGCGTTTATGTCGGTGATGCGGGTGGAGACGTCACACTCCTTTTGACTTCTATGGGAGAGACATCGCCGCTCACCAGCACTGCTTGGCCACGCTACATTTCTTTGAAAATCTCGACAGACCGATGTCGGTGCTTTAAATATTGGGGCCTATGTCTTTTGCATAATCTATAATGTCAACCTCTACCCACCAGCCAGGAATCATCTGCTTTTTCCTAGCAAGAGATAATTTATTACCATAAACTGATATACATAACGATATCTCCTTGTCATGGGAAGCCCCTGCAGACCTAGATAAAAAAGTCCAACCTCCAGGCCATAGCTGATAGTTAAAGGGACAGTCTATTTCAGAATTGTTATTGATAGACAATCCCTTTATTACCCATTCCCCAGTTTTGAATAACCAACATGGTTATATTAATATACTTTTTGTATCTAAGTCTCTGTAGACTGCCCCCTTATTTCAGTTATTTTGACAGACTTTCATTTTAGCCAATCAGTGCTGGTGCATAAAGTAGTGCTGTTTAGCTGTGAAAAACTGTCAAGATGCACTAAGATAAGAGGCGGCTTTCAAGGGTTTAAAAATGAGCATATGAGCATATCTTGGTTTAGTTTCAACAAAGAATACAAAGAAAACAAAGCAAATTTGATGATAAAATTAAATTTGAAAATTGCATGCCCTATCTGATTCATTCAAGTTTAATTTTGAATAGACTGTACCTCTAAATAAAATAAATGACACAGCTTTTATAGCTTTAACCACAAGGGTCAGGTTACCGGGCATATCCACCAGATATGTAGGGCTGAACCAATAGCTCCACACATGCTTCAGGGAGATTGTGTAGGGGATATCTAATTAAATATATACAGGACAAGGTGCCATCAGACTTACATCTTGTAATGTAGATTGTGCCATGTGAAACTGCGCAACATTGACCAAGTGGCTTACACTGCCTTACCAGTCTTCACCAGTAAAATGAATTTAAATATTTAATTTAATAATAAAAAAGGTAGAACTTTAAGCACAAAGTCTTATAAAGGTTCACCAATCCTGATTTTAGATAAGAATAGTAAGGAGGTTTGAGCTTTTTCTATACCTTTATATTAGAGGACATAACGTGTAAGTGAGCTTAATTTTATTTTTTTATACACAACCATTCTCTATATTATAAAATACTACTATATTGGAGGACTTAGCTGATATTTCTGTTGTGATTCATATTCCCTACTATCTTTTGTTTTTTTAATAATAACAGTGGTTTATGAAAAATTCTGTTAGTCACAAAGGACCAATTATATGAACATTTCACATATTAGATCATAAAAAAGGAATTTCAGTGAACATCACACTCTGAAATTGTATTTGTGCTTTCATTATAAAAAGCTCAAGGGGGCATTATAAACAGTAATATATGTCTGCAAAACTGTCATAAATCAGTCTCTTTGCAGTAATTACTTTTGCAATGAATTAGTAATTTCCTAATGAATATGGATTTTTTAAATTGTTTCACCGCTTTGCCATTGCATATTCTCTACAGACAACTCAATGCTATTTTTTTTAAATATTGTATACGATTATAAAGATATATGTTCTTGCAAGTAAAATAATAACAAGATAAGAATAAAAGAAATTATCTGATTGTACATGGAATTACATTTTTATTGCAATTCCTTTATTATATGATGTATGCAATTTGTTAAATGTTTTCAAAATTGTCCTACAATTTATTACAATTATTGAGGAGAGCTAACCTACAGGTCTTAAAGGTCTACTGACAGAAACATTTCAATTAAGAATACCATGCCTATACATCATAACTTGTGGTTACCATACTCCGGAGTTGAAGAGATACTTAGAGCCAGATTGTGCGTGAGCGAAAGAGCTAAATATAATGCCACTTGTAAACACCACCACAAGTAAACTTTAATTGCACGCAGGTTAACACATGTATTACAAGTTGAAAGTAAATGGTTTGCGAGTGAGCTAAACCCAACGTGCGCAACCCAACAGACTTCGGATATATTGCGACCACATTAACTTATTCTCCCCATAGGCTTTAATGGAGCATGCACACTAACACCTCGTTAGACCAGGCGTTCTCAACCGAAGGTCATTATGCATATTTTACATTCCAATGTTCTTGACATAGAATAAAATGTTATTTATATTTTTAAATATATATTTCCATATATAAATGATTAATTAAAATATATATATATATCTATACCCATATATTTATATAAATATATACAGGTATATATATATATATATATATATATATATACATATTTATATATATATATATATTATATATATATTTAAAAATACAAAGAACATTTTCTCCTATGCGAAGAATAATGGAATGCAAAATATTTACAGTAAATACACAGCAAAACTCATATTAAAATTTAATTAATTTTATATTTTAAGGTATTTGATTGGAAAGGTCTCCAAAGTATATATGTATGTATGTGTATACATGTATATGTATGTGTTTATATGTGTATATATGTATGTATATACATATATAAATGCATTGAATACGCTGAACCTCTGTGAAAAAATCAACATTACTAACATGCGGCTAGATTACGAGTTTTGCGTTATGAGCGGCTCGCTGCTAACTTGCAAGTTATTTCCAGCGCTCACCTCCCTATAGCGCTGCTATTACAGGTTTGCAAAAACCATGCAATATGGCAGCGTTGAACTCCATTGAGCTCCATACCACACCCAAATACCAGCGCTGCTTTGAGCTGGATTTACGTGCTTGTGCATAATTTCCCCATAGACATCAATGGGGAGAGCTGGCTAAAAAAAAGCCTAACACCTGCAAAAAAGGAGCGTAAAGCTCCGTAACGCAGCCCCATCGATTCCTATGGGGAAAGAAAATTTATGTTTACACCTAACACCCTAACATAAACCCAGAGTCTAAACACCCCTAAGCCATGTAGGTGGCGTGGATGTTAAGGGTGGCAGATTAGGGGTTAATAAGTGTATTTAGATGGCGGCGATGTTAAGGGCGGCAGATTAGGGGTTAATAAGTGTATTTAGGTGGCGGCGATGTTAGGAGCAGCAGATTAGGGGTTAATAACTTTATGTAGGTTGCAGCGATGTCAGTGGCAGCAGATTAGTGGTGTTTAGACATGTTTTTTATTTTAGGGTGTTAGGTTTAAACATAACTTTTTCTTTCCCCATAGACATCAATGGGGCTGCGTTACGGAGCTTTTGTTTCCGCGATGTTAGGATTTTTTTTAGCCGACTCTCCCCATTGATGTCTATGGGGAAATCGTGCACGAGCAAGTCAAAACACTGCTTGTATTTGGGTGAGATATGGAGCTCAACACCACCATATCGCCTGCACAAGTCGGGTTTTTCAAAATCTGTAATAGCAGCGCTATAGGGTGGTTAAATACAGCCACTTTGTGGCGGTCGTTAATTTCCCTATAGCGCTCAAAACTCGTAATCTAGCTGTATGTTATTCATATTAATATATACATATACTGTATATTTATGTGTATAAAACATATTAACACGTAAATATATATGTGTATAAGCATATACATATATATGTCAAGTTTAAACACAGTCCCCATAGACACTAACGTAAAGGCGTTTTTCAGTGCCATTTTTTTTTTTTTTTTTAAATACCCCACATCCGCTCAATTTATTTGCTTATAACTGCTTTGGACAGTTATATTTAATTACAGAAAAGAGGCTCATATTTTTTTATTTTATAAAGGAACACTACACTTTATTGTGGGGGCAATTGAGGGACATTTTTTTAATTAACCAGTGGTCTGACCACTGGTTAATTCACTGATTGCAAAGTGCTACTGTGAACTCGCGGTAGCATTAACTAGCATTATGGCTGGTTATTTAACGTCCACCCATAATCTGGCAAATTTGCTCATTAATTAGGCTGACCATATTGCCGCTTTAAAAAGGGACACATATGAAAAATACATATGTCAGGGCTGTTTAAAGAAATTATTTTTATAAGAACCCTCACATATGTATTTTTCATATGTGTTCCTTCTTAAAGCAGCAATATGGTCAGCCTATCATTAATGAGTGCATGTTAAATTAGTGCTTCACTTGTAATCTAGCCCTATATGTTCTAGCATTTCTAAACATGTTAAAGGGACACTAAACCCAAAATTTTTCTTTCTTGATTCAGATAGAGAATACAAATGTAAACAACATTACAATGTACTTCTATTATTTATTTTGCTTCACTTTTTAGATATCCTTAGTTGAAGAAAAAGCAATGCAGATGGGTGAGCCAATCACACGAGGCTTCTAAGTGCAGCAACCAATCAGCAGCTACTGAGCCTATCTAGATATGCTTTTCAGCAAAGAATATCAAGAGAATAAAACAAATTGGAAAATAGAAGTAAATTAGAAAGTTGTTTAAAATTGCATGCTCTTTCTAAATCATGAAAGAAAAAATTTAGGTTTCACGTCCCTTTATATTCCTTTTAACGTAGGCATAATTTGTGCTTCTGATTTTGTTTTCATTGATTAATGATAACTTTATTTAACTACACTATTGAATTTTTGGCTGCTTTATTGGTTTGTCGCAAGAAAACGCTAGGGTTGACTGTTGAAACAAATAAAGGGCACTTTCATTCATGAAGTATAAGATACTTCATGCAGAAAGTGCCTTTATTCTTTTCAACCGTTCACCGTTCTTAGCTGCTACAGCAGCCCACTGCACCCATGGGCGCCAAACCTGATAAAATCCTAACAGCCAATAGGATTGAGCTCTCATCCTATTGGCTGATTGGAACAGCCAATAGGATTTTAGCAGCTCTAATCCTATTGGCTGATTGGAACCTTTCAGCCAATAAGAATGCAAGGGACCCCATCTTGGATGACGTCACTTGCATTCAAGTTCCAGTTTACGGCGGCGACCATATTGAAGAGGAGCTCCGCGCCGGATGTCTTAAGGATGGACCCGCTCCGCGCCGGATGGATGAAGGTAGAAGAGACCGCATGGATGAAGACTTCACTGGATGGATGAAGATGGAAGACGCCATCCAGATGAAGACTTCTTGCCGCCCGGATAAAGACTTCTTGCCGGATGGATGGATCCTTCTAGCGGAACTTCAAAAACTGTCAGTGGATAGTCGGGGGTTAGTGTTAGGTTTATTTAAGGGTTTTTTGGATGGGTTTTATTTTTAGAGTAGGGTCTGGGCAGGTAAAAGAGCTAAATGCTCTTTTAAGGGCAATGTCCATACAAATGCCCTTTTCAGGGAAATGCGGAGTTTAGGTTTTTTAGATAGGCTTTTTATTTGAGACGGTTGGTTGGTTGGGTGGTGGGTTTTACTGTTGGAGGGTGTTTGTATTTTTTTTTACAGGTAAAAGAGCTGATATCTTTGGGGCAATGCCCCACAAAAAAGCCCTTTTAAGGGCTATTGGTAGTTTATTGTAGGCTAGGTTTTTTTTTTTTATTTTGAGGGGGCTTTTTATTTTGATAGGGCTATTAGATTAGGTGTAAAAAAATATTTTAGATAATTTCGTTTGTTATTTTTCGTAATTTAGTGGGGGGGGTTGTAACTTAGTGTTTGACTGTTTTTTGTAATTTAGTGTTTGTAATAATGTTTAATTGTATATTTAAATAATTTTAGTAGTGTTAGGTTTTTTAATATGTAATTTAGTGGTTTTTATTTCTTGTAACTTAGCGTTTATTTTTTTTGTAATTTAGTAATTTTTAATAGTAGATTTAAATAATTTGAGTAGGGTTAGGGTTTTTAAATATGTAATATAGTTAATTGCTAGTTTAATGTAATTGTAGTATAATAGGGTAGGTTAATTAATATTTTAAAAATAGTTTATTTTAATTCTACAGGTAAGTTTAACCCCTTAATGACAACTGACGTACCAGGTACGTCATGCATTAACAAGCAGTTAATGACAATAGACGTACCTGGTACGTCAGTTGTCTAACAGAGTGCTGGAAGCGATTGCGATCGCTTCCAGCAGCTCTGAGGGTATTGCAGTGATGCCTCGATATGGAGGCATCCTGCAATACCCCTTTACAAGCCTCCGATGCAGAGAGAGCCACTCTGTGGCCCTCTCTGCACCGGAACATCGTTGGTGGGTGGGAGCGAAACAGGGAGGCGGGTGGGTGGCCTGCAATGGGCCCGTGATCATGTGGAGGGGGGCGGGATCAGAGGCAGGAGTATCCAGGGGCGCGCGCACGTGCACGGGGGCGGCGGGCGTGTGCACGGTGCAGGAGCGGGCTACACTACAGCAAAGAAAGCCAAGTAATATTGCAACTTACTAACTTCGTATCTACACCAATCAGAAGGTGTGTTTGGGACAGCGCCCTCAATGGTGACGTCATTACGGCCGTACTTCTAGTCACAGAGAAGATTGAATGTGCACTCGCCTGGGTAAGCCCCTGTTTTGCTAGCAAACTAACTTCCAACTGAGATTTCAGTGTGGAATCGGACTATGCTTACTTTATTGTGAACTCTGCAAATCAAGTTTATACCGAATGGTGGCAACTAGTCTGTAATATTTGTTTTTATTTACGGAGACGTCCGTTTTTATATTTCACTTATTGTAAATAAATCTCTGTTCATTTATAGAATTATTCTATTTATTTTTAATTAGTCTACACTTGATTTCTCTATATCACCTTTAGCTTTTAGCGCTCCTATCTACTTTTTCTAAGTTTTGTGGGAACCGCTACCCTACAGAAAAGTAAAATAATACATTGGGAGAAAAGGGGGGGGGGGAAATTTTATTTATAAAGTAATCGAAGGGTTCTGGGAGGGGGGGGGGTAGCTACACTACCCAAGATGGCGCCCATTAGGCTAGAGGGGGAGGGTTAGAGAACCGTTTGATAAGGGATCCATGATATTGGGGCTAATGGCGGATTCTACACAGCAGCATATGTAAATATGCTATTAAACCCCCCCCCCAAAAAAACCCAAATATACCTTTTATATTAGTACTGGCAGACTTTCTGCCAGTACTTAAGATGACGGGAACAATTGTGGGCTGGGGGAGGGAAGAGAGCTGTTTGGGAGGGATCAGGGGGTCTGATGTTTCAGGAGGGAGTCTGATCTCTACACTAAAGCTAAAATTAACCCTGCAAACTCCCTACAAGCTACCTAATTAACCCCTTCACTGCTAGCCATAATGCACGTGTGATGCACAGAGGCATTTAGCGGCCTTCTAATTATCAAAAGCAACACCAAAGCCACATATGTCTGCTATTTATGAACAAAGGGGATCCCAGAGAAGCATGGAATTTATTATTTGCGCCATAATTGCACAAGCTGTTTGTAAATAATTTCAGTGAGAAACCTAAAGTTTGTGAAAAAGGAAACAATTTATTTTTATTTGATCGCATTTGGCGGTGAAATGGTGGCATGAAATATACCAAAATGGGCCTAGATCAATACTTTGGGTTGTCTACTACACCACACTAAAGCTAAAATTAACCCTACACATTCCCTACAAGCTCCCTGATTAACCCCTGCACTGCTGGACATAATACACGTGTGGTGCGCAGCGGCATTTAACAGCCTTCTAATTATCAAAAAGCAATGCCAAAGCCATATATGTCTGCTATTTCTGAACAAAGGGGATACCAGAGAAGCATTTACAACCATTTGTGCCATAATTGCACAAACTGTTTGTAAATAATTTCAGTGAGAAACCTAAAGTTTGTGAAAAAGCAAACAATTTATTTTTATTTGATCGCATTTGGAGGTGAAATGGTGGCATGAAATATACCAAAATGGGCCTAGATCAATACTTTGGGTTGTCTACTACACTACACTAAAGCTAAAATTAACCCTACACATTCCCTACAAGCTCCCTGATTAACCCCTGCACTGCTGGACATAATACACGTGCGATGCGCAGCGGCATTTAACAGCCTTCTAATTACCAAAAAGCAACACCAAAGCCATATATGTCTGCTATTTCTGAACAAAGGGGATCCCAGAGAAGCATTTACAAGCATTTATGCCATAATTGCACAAGCTGTTTGTAAATAATTTCAGTGAGAAACCGAAAGTTTGTGAAAAAATTTGTGAAAAAGTGAATGATTTTTTGTATTTGATCGCAAATGGGCCTAGATCCATACTTTGGGATGTCTTCTAAAAATAAATATATAAATATCAAGGGATATTCAGGGATTCCTGAAAGATATCAGTGCCCCAATGTAACTAGCGCTAATTTTGAAAAAAAGTGGTTTGGAAATAGCAAAGTGCTACTTGTACTTATTGCCCTATAACTTGCACAAAAAGCAAAGAACATGTAAACATTGGGTATTTCTAAACTCAGGACAAAATTTAGAAATTATTTAGCATGGGTGTTTTTTGGTGGTTGCCGATGTGTAACAGATTTTGGGGCTAAAAGTTAGAAAAAGTGTTTTTTTTTTTTCATTTTTTTCCTCATATTTTATAAATTTTGTTATAGTAAATTATAATATATGATGAAAATAATGGTATCTTTAGAAAGTCCATTTAATGGCGAGAAAAACGGTATATAATATGTGTGGGTACAGTAAATGAGTAAGAGGAAAATTACAGCTAAACACAAACACCGCAAAAATGAAAAAATAGCCTTTGTCACAAACGGACAGAAAATGGAAAAGTACTGTTGTCATTAAGGGGTTAAATTTATTTTAAGATAGGGATGTGGTAATTTTAATGTAAAGTTAGCAGGTTTTTAGGTTTAGGGATTAATAGCTTAATTTAGTTTATGGCGATGTGGGGGGTTGGCGGTTTAGTGGTTAATAGGTTTAGTTAATGGTAGTGATGTGGGAGGCCAGAGGTTTAGGGGTTAATATGTTTATTTAGTGGTGGCGGGGTCCTGGAGCGGCGGTATAGGGGTTAATAACTTTATTACAGTTGTGGCGGAGTCCGGGAGCGGCAGGATAGGGGTTAAACATTTTAGTATAGTGGCGGCGTTTAGTGACAGGCTATAAATAAAGTTGGTAAAAAGCCGAATAGCAGCGAGATCTATGACTGTTAGTTAACAACAGTTTGATGCTCATCACCCCGTACTTGGTGCACGTCTTTTTTTTATAAATATGGAGAGCGTATTCAGGTCCGTGGCCGCGATGTTAAGCGAGCGTATTGGTGCCGGCGAATGCAGCATAGTTGAGGCTTTGATAAATATCCCCCATAGACCTTATTCATCAACTAGACCATAATAGGCCTGAGTTTAACTATAATAAAAAAATAAAAAAAATTCCTGAGGTGTAATTTGAATTTGCCTATTTAATCGTTTGAGAATAAAATATGCACTGCCGCTAGCAGGGGGTGTCAATCAACCCGATCGTATATTAATAATTTGCTAACGTAAAAAATATGTAGTTATTTTTCATAAGGTTAGCAGAAAAATGTAATATATAGCTGTTTCAGTTCTTTTAGCTAAGCTTCATGTTTTTTTCATTACATTTTGAGACATTTACGCTATTGTCCTTATTAAATTATTAATCAAACTTAGGAATCTATTAAAGGTGGGCAGTAAATTTCAGTGGCAGTCATGGAACTGGTAATACTCCCAGTGCCATAGTGAGAATGATAGATTACTGGTGACATAAGCAATGTCATAAAGATGTGTCTTCACGAACAAAGCACCTAGGTAGCCCTCTGTTATAGGACTGGTATATTAAATATAACAGAGGGCTTGGAAATCATTAGAAATTCACAGAAGATTTAAAAGAAAATAGAAGTGTATTGAGATTTTTTAATTTATATTAAGCACTGTAAAGTAATGCAAAAATAACATAAATTATGCTTACCTGATCATTTTATTTCCATTGTGGGGAGGAGAGTCCACGGCTTCATTCATTACTTGTGGGAATTAAGAACCTGGCCACCAGGAGGAGGCAAAGACACCCCAGCCAAAGGCTTAAATACCTCCCCCACTCCCCTCATCCCCCAGACATTCTGCCGAGGGAACAAGAAACAGTAGGAGAAATATCAGGGTATAAATGGTGCCAGAAGAAAATACTAATTTAAGGTCCACCCATCGGAGATACGGGCGGGGCCGTGGACTCTGCGCCCCACGATGGAAATAAAATTATCAGGTAAGCATAATTTATGTTTTCCATCTAAAGAGGAGGAGAGTCCACGGCTTCATTCATTACTTGTGGGAACATATACCCAAACCTTTAGAGGACACTGAATGAAGCCGGGAGGGTAAAAGGCGGACCCTTAATCTGAGGGCACCACAACCTGTAGAACCTTTCTCCCAAAAACAGCTTCCGCAGAAGCAAAAACGTAGAATTTGTAAAACTAAGTAAAGGTATGCAAGGAGGACCAGGTAGCCGCCTTGCAAATCTGCTCCATAGAAGCTTCATTTTTGAAGGCCCAGGATAAAGCTACTGCTGTAGTGGAATGAGCCATAATCCTCTGAGGAGGCTTATGTCCCACTGTCTTATAGGCCAAGCAGATCAAGCTCCTCAGCCAAAAAGACAAAGAAGTAGCAGAAGCCCTCTGACCCCTGCACTTCCCTGAATATACAACAAAAAGAGATTTAGATTGTCTGAAATCCTTCGTGGCCTGAAGATAGATTTCAAAGCACGAACCACATCTAGATTATGAAGTAACCTCTCCTTAGGAGAAGAAGAGATAGGACATAAAGAAGGAATAACTATCTCCTGATTGATGTTACGGTTAGACACCACCTTGGGGAGAAACCCCAAGCCTGTGCGAAGAACAGCCTTATCCACTCATATTGTAAGGCCGCTAGCTCAGAGACTCTGCGTGCCGATGCAATGGCCAACAGAAAGAGAACCTTCGAGCGATCTACAATGCTCTGAGGGCATGACCTTGGTGGCTTACTGCTAGGAGGGCCCCCAGGACCTTTGTAAAGACTCTCGGGCCGTCACCAGACCAAAGGGGAGAGCCACGAACTGGAAATGCTGATCCAGAAAGGCAAATCTGAGGAACCTGTAATGGTCCCTGTGAATCAGAACATGATGGTAGGCATTCTTCAAGTCTATAGAGGTCATTAGCTGCCCCTCTTGAACTAGTTCAAGAGCGGCAGAATGGATCTGATCGTTTCCATCTTGAACGATGGAACGGACAGGAACTTGTTCAAATATTTGAGGTCCAGAATCAGGCGGAACGTGCCCTCCTTCTTTGGGCCCACAAACAAATTGGAGTAATACCCTAGACCCCTTTCTGCATGGGGTACTGGTACGATAACCCCTAGAGCAGAGAGATCCTGCACACAACCCAGAAAAGCTTCCCTTTTTTCCAGCCTTGAAGACAAGTTTGACAGAAGGAATCTGCCCCTGGGTGGAGAGGACTTGAACCCTATCCTGTAATCCTAAGCGACTAGCTCCAGAACCTAGGGGTCCTGGACATCCTGCAACCAGTCTAAGAACAGAGACAATCTGCCCCCCACTAGGTCCACCGACCAGTCGGGGGCCGCTCCTTCATGTGGACTTAGTCTCAGCGGGCTTCTTGTTCTGCTTGGACTTGTTCCAGGCTTGGGCAGGCTTCCAGGCGCCTTTTGGTTGGTCTGCTTTCGCAGAGGGCTGATGGCGTTGCACCTCATCCCCACAAAAGGGATGAAAATTGGAACCCTTAGGTTTCGCCTTCATATCCTGGGGAAGGAAGGCACCCTTGCCTCCTGTAACCATGGATATGATAGAGTCCAGACTTAAGACAGCAGCGTCGTCTTAGAGGTCATGTCCGCTGACCACGATTTTAGCCACAGAGCCCTGCGTGCTAGAACCGAAAAACCTGATACCTTAGCATTCAGGGGAATAATTTGCATATTAGTGTCACAAATGAAGGTATTGGCCACCTTTATGAAGGAATTGGCCACCTTTAGGGCCTTAATCTTCTCCTGCACCTCCTTGAAAGAGGGTTCACACTCATTCATATCAAATAAGGCGTCACACCAATATGACGCAGCCCCAGCAACTGTGGCAACCGCCACTGCCGGTTGAAAAACAAACCCTGTGTGTTGAAACATCTTTTGTAACATGTTTTCCAACTTTTTATCCATAGGCTCCTTAAAGGGACATAATACTCATATGCAAAATCACTTGAAACTAACTGATGCAGTATAACTGTAAAATGCTGACAGGAAAATATCACATGAGCATCTCTATGTAAAAAAGGAAGATATTTTACCTCACAATCTCCTCAACTCAGCAGAGTAAGTTCTGTGGAAAAAGTGATACTCAACTGCTCCCAGCTGCAGGTAAAAAAATTAAAAAAAATGAAGAAGTGAACAGCAGCCAATCAGCATCAGCAGTGCTGAGGTCATGAACTTTTACTGTGATCTCATGAGATTTGACTTGACTTTTATGAGATTTCATTGTAAACTTCCTTTACCTGATTGGTGAAATAAGATGAGAGTGCACGATGCTCATCCCTTCAGATGTCCCAGGACAGACACACTAAAATGCTGCTTAGAAATCCTTTACAATGGGAGGTGGCTACTGAGGAACTTTTGAGGTAAAATATCTTTCTTTTTTACATAGAGATGTTCAGGAGATATTTTTTACAGCTATGCTGCATCACTTTCAAGTGTTTAAACATTTGGGTATTATGGCCCTTTAAACAAAGAACTATCCTATAAAATAATTGTTGTGCGCTTAGCGAATATGGAGATGGCCCCATCCACCTTGGGAATGGTCCCCCACAACTCAAGCTGTGCCTCCGGAACGGGAAAAAGCTTTTTAAAATGAAGAGAGGGGGAAAAGGAAGAACCTAACCGCTCCCACTCGTTCTTTATAATGTTCGCCATCTTGACAGGCACCAGGAAAGTCTAGGGAACCACCCTGTCCTCATAGACCTTATCTAATTTAGGAATGGAGGGCTCTTCTGGAAGCTTCGTTTCCGGAAACTCCAAAGTAGCCAGTACTTGTTTTAGTAAGAAACGCAAGTTATCCCTCTTAAACCTAAAACCAGGCTCCTCCTCTACCGAAGGTTTAGATGACATGGACTCCGACCCCGAAAGAGACCAATCCGATGCATCGGAATGGGCCTTGTCATCGTACCACCCCTCCGGGGCGTCCGACACAGACAAATCCTGGGATGGGCCACTATGAAAAGCTCTACGCTTGCGCTTAGCAGAACGCGGCAAAGCATGGATCACCTTAGCGTCTGCCATTTCAAGCTGATCTGCAAAATCAGGCGACCAAGCAATCTCCTCCTAAGGAGTAACAGTCGAACCCTGGGGCACTGCATGTGGGATAGGGGACGCCATTAGGGAACGCACCTCATGGGACGGTGACCCCTCAGAGGTGGACGGCTCAGTAGTGCTAGACATTCTCTTATGTTTGGAAGTCATAGCCTTCACAAGGCATGTGGAACACAGTTGCGCATGCTGGTCTACCAAAACCTCAAAATAAACACAGGTATAAGACTTAGTTAAAGAGGGAGTACCCTCTAGCGTGTCAGAATCCTCCATAGCTTTTAGAAAAAAGATAAGATAGGCACCCTTATAACCACCATGGCCGGGGCACTCACCGCCTCCTATGACCCGGACTGCAGAAGCCGTTTCATCTCCTCTGTCGCAGATCAGACTGGAAGTGAAGAGGCCCCACCCGGTCACAAGGATGACTCTGCAGGACCGCCCCTGCCGAGCAGAAAATGCGCCAAAAAAGACTGTGCAAAAACTCCCGGAAGAGAATCTGTCAGTTCCACCAAAAAATGCCAGAGCCACATCCTTGCACATAACACAGCAATCACACAATAAACATATCATGTACATACCCCCCCCCCCCTGTTCAATAATCCCCCTAAAGGAATATTAACCCTTGATTCTATAAAGATAAAGGTGCCACACTGTGGCCCTGTCTTCTGGGTTATCATAATATAAAATATGAAACAATCTTACCAGAATCTACGCCATGGAACAGGAACACGGCCCTTCAAGTGTGACAGGTGATAGCTGCTCTCCTGACATGGACTTGAGAGAACGCAATCTGCGAAACTCAACAACGCTGATTGCCATAGGAGCTGTTAATATGAGTCGGGATGGTGTTGCAAAGGGAAACTCCCTCTGCATCTCCGGACTCTAACGTTCACCCAGGCCCTTAACCAAGAAGCTTGAAGGGCTACTTAAACTCCTGTCCCATAGAAAAGGGTAGAACCCCTCATAAGAGACCTCCGATTTTCCGGCACCTCTCTGCCACCTCTTGTGATGAAAGGCAAAGAATAGCTGGGGGATGAGGGGAGTGGGGGAGGTATTTAAGCCTTTGACTGGGGTGTCTTTGCCTCCTCCGGGTGGCCAGGTTCTTAATTCCCACGAATAAAGCCGTGGACTCTACTCCCCTTTAGATGGAAATGGGCTTACTGTCCCTTTTAAATATGCATAAATATACACACAAACATACACATATTTAATGCTTTCATTAAATATAACATGGAACTTTCTGAACAGTTAAAGGCAATATTTTGACTACAGATATTCACATCTCCACCTACACAGATTTTTTTTTTTTAAAACGTTTGTTTCTCGAATAGATGGTGTTGACTTGTCACATAAATCCAGATTCTATTGATATAAACACACAACAGAGGTTATTCGGCTTCTTGGTTATTAATAGAAGTCTTCCCCTTAATGAAATGCACTATTGATTGCAGGTCTCAAAGGAGATGAGCTTTTGAGAGCCAATTTGATTTACATCATTACCAGTTTGAAGATTAACAGCCTTTTGTACTTCCATTATACAGGGTTTTCTACTAATATAGGATGTTTGTGATTAACCCCTTGGCTGAAAAAAGCATTACTATGTTAGCAAGTGGTAACTAGTAATTCAAATCTATTAATGATGTTGTCCATTTTGCGTTGTATATATGCAGGAATCAAGATCAATATTACTAAAATTCTTACTAAGAATCTGGCTGCTTAGTGATACCAGACACAGCTAATATACAGGAATTGTGTTATGATTACCTAATCAAGATCCAAACTGAGAAATCTCTTCGGAATACAAAACAGAAACTGATTTTCCCATTTATAGTTATCCAACATGCACTATAATTTAATCCAGTGGATAATCTTGTTTTATAGACTTAATGGACATAAGATAAAAATCTGCACATCAAGCACAATATATTATTCCTTGCAAATGTGCTGTAAACACAGAAATGGCTGTCAGCAAAGAGTTAACATTAAATAATCGATGAGGAATGTGATGCAGATGATTACTTATTTATAGATTTTACCATGTGAATGCAAATCAGTTTTAAAAAGATACTTAATCAAGATGATGTCTTGACTGCGTAGAAGAAGAATGAAATCTAGTCTTGTGTAACAAAATATTTTTGCCTCTCAGAACACAAAGGGCTCCACATTTATGAAACAGCGAATGCTGCTTCGGCAGCCCATCCTGAAACGGAAGTTAAAAAGAAGCGATCATTAGACCGCTGCTCCTTAACCTACCCACTACCTTTTAGGTGGTGGATTGAAATCATTCTGATCCGATACAATCGGGATGATTGACAGCCCCTGCTAGCGGCCGATTGGCCGCCAGTGAACAGGGGACGGCATTGCACAAGCATTTCACTAGAAATGCTTGCGCAATGATAAATGCGAACAGCGTATGCTGTCTTCATTTAGCGATGTCGAGCGGACATGATTTGATATAGCGAATTATTTCCGCTCAACATATGATAAATTAACCCCTAAGCATGTGGTGGCAGTGAAGACAGTAATTTTGGGCTACAGTAGGAACCCTCCAGACATATATCAAACATTCAAACATATTCTACTAGTAAATTTTGAGAATACATAGGAAAAAAATAAATATGCAGATAAAGCTAAAATTAATCACTTCCATGAAACAAAAGTTGCAGACAGGCTCAGTTCCTCAGCATTCACAATATTCTTTACAATAGAAAAACATAACTTCCCAAGTTTTTTGAAATTTTTTATTACATTTAAAGGAATATGAAACCCAAACAATTTCTTTCAAGATTCAGGTAGATCATGCAATTTTAAACAACTTTCTAATTTACTTCTATTATCGATTGTTCTTCATTTTCTTGGTATCTTTGGTTGAAAAGCAGGGACATATGCTTAGGAGCCGGGCCATTTCTGGAGCACTATATGGCAGCAGTTTTGCAAGAATGTTATCCATAAGCATGAGCACTAGAGGGCAGCACTATTTTCTGCCATGTAGATCTCCAGATACCTACCTAGGTATCTCTTCAACACAGAATACCATGGAAACAAAGCAAATTTAATAATAGAAGTAAATTGGAAACTTTTTTTAAATGGTATACTCTGTGTGAATCACACAAAAAATGTTTGGGTTTCATATCCCTTTCAACTGCTTGAAAGTATCTTCAATAAAATGGAATGATCGCTACTTTTCCTGTGAGTACATTATATTGAGTACATTGCCGAGTGCGATGTATTGCACTTTTGTTGGCTTCTTTCCTTTAGGGCTGGTTGAGAGCGATGCTGAGAGATCCTTGATCTCAACCCTGGGAAGTTTTGTGCTAATATTGTACAGAAGAATAACATTTGAGAATGTATGCAAGAAAAACTTGTGTATCTACCTTGAACCTCTTTAATATCAGGCTAGGTTTGACATCATAGATATAGAAATTAGTTGTATCCAAAAAGACAAGCTTTGTTCACAAGCTCCACTTTGCAATGGAAACATGAAGCTTTAGATAAAACATACTCAGACTTTCTGATTTTTACAGTATTTCCAGGATTTTAACAATATCAAGTCTGTGAAGATGATGACACTTGCCATTTTCATTTTAGGATAAAAGGATGAACCCCTCATTGAATATTCCACCTTCAAATTTTAGAGAAAAATTGGTTCATGATTCTGCTATTTTTTGTGCCATAAAGGTAAAGAAATGTATTATTGTCAATGAAAGAAAAATAAGAAATACTGAATTACAAATTCATGTTGAATTAAGGAATTGAATGCATGCCAAAATGGATTAACGGGACATAAAACACACTGCAAATGCAATAAAATGAGGATATTTCCAAATTCACACATTTGTTAAACAGAAATGACATGATTTCACTACGTAAACTCTTCTACAATGGTTACATTATTATTTATCGTAATGTCTTTGTGAGTACTATATAAATGCTAACATTGATATATGGATTGAATATAGAATGCTTGTTTATGAATAGTAAAACAATTTTGCAAAAAACTTTTATTATTTATGTTGCACTATGATTACAGTAATGTAAGCCACAAATCCTCCTGAGATATATTCCCCCATACGCAAGGACTGACTACTCAAATAGTCCACTTCCCAGTTGTCCACTACTAAAATGTGGATGGCTGAGATTAAACAAAGATTTGCTTCTGTACTTTAAACCTTAACTAGAGGGCGCTCAGAGCTACAGGATAATAATGGAACTGTAACAATTGAGTAGCTGATATTAAACTTTACTTATTGCCTTCTTAGTTAATAATTTGATACTTTTTTAAAACATACTTTTGCAACAGAAAATATAACAACAATAAGTATACATAAATCTGTATGTCTAAAAACAAATTTATTCTAATAAGAGATAAGTATACAATTAAGCGGAATTAGAGTTGCAACTCTGGTGTATCCACCTGATACATATAAAAATATAAAAAATTCAGAAAGAACTATTTATTTTATATAAAGTGCACTGTCATTAGTTGGGTGATATAACTTCCCAAACTTTTAAAATGAGGATCAACCGATCATAAAACCTTATATATGAGAAACCTATGAATTAAAAGTTTCATGTAAAAAAAAGTCTTGTCTATAATGAAGATTTCTCGTTGATTAATTTTGCAACCTTGCTTGTGTGAGATATTCGTTATTCTGTAACACAGTCCTTATTGGATCATATTCCCCTTTGTTTGGCTTCTCACAAAAAACCATCTTATCTCAGATCTTATTATAAATATGATAGGTGTTACTATTCCCAGGGATCATTTATTAATGCCTTACCGGACCTTCTCTTAGAAGTTTTTCTCTCCTGTTTTCATAAAATTTGGCTCCTTTGTGTTATTACTCCTTCTTGGTGGTTGACGCTGATCTCTACCCGCCAAAGCGGTAACTGTTTACTTAGGCTGATGTCTGATTACGTCAATGTTGTTCTTCGTGTGTCGTTTATACTCCATATACTTGAGCAAGTATTTGTGATTTAAACCTCCCTGAAGAGGTATAGACTGAAGCCTATACCAGGCTCTGTATGAGAAACCCTTTGATCGCCACGCCCTCTTTTTGTTTTGTCACAACAGTAATATTTTCCCCTTTCACACACTACCCTGGCTGCGTGTTCTAGGGGCGTGGTTTACTATACTACGGTCCAACCAGAAGCCAGTTGCCTAAGGGGCGTGTTTACAGAGCTCAGGGCTAGCGTTAGAGTATCCTTTTGACGCTCCCTGTGGCCGCAATTTATCACCTACTATGCCCTGGAGACCATCTGTTATCCTGCTCGTCTTGCCTACAATTGGTGAACACTGTGGGAACTGCATCACATTTCGGATCCCCTTGTTAGGACAAGTTTACCAGTTCCAAGTGTTTTGGGAGTCTATCGGGAGACTCTTTGGACCCGGCCTGCTGTCACTGCACATTGGTGCTTTTTACCACGTGAGTAGGTTCACTGTTTACCTGCATTTCCATTCTTCTGGTCGCTCTGATTTGAACTATGTGGCACCCTCTGTCTCTTGTTTTACAGAAATTTTGATCTTGTGTCAGGGCACAACACACCAGAGGAGCTGCCTTGGAACTGTTCTTGGTTCTTTGTCACTCTGCACGCTCTTGCCTTTGGACAAACTTCCAATTTTTATCACCTGGACATTCCTTATATTAATTTTACTTTAAAGGGACAGTCTAGGCCAAAATAAACTTTCATGATTCAGATAGAGCATGTAATTTTAAACAATTTTCCAATTTACTTTTATCACCAATTTTGCTTTGTTCTCTTGGTATTCTTAGTTGAAAGCTTAACCTAGGAGGTTCATATGCTAATTTCTTAGACCTTGAAGCCCACCTCTTTCAGATTGCATTTTAACAGTTTTTCACCACTAGAGGGTGTTAGTTCACGTATTTCATATAGATAACACTGTGCTCGTGCACAAGAAGTTATCTGGGAGCAGGCACTGATTGGCTAGACTGCAAGTCTGTCAAAAGAACTGAAAAAAGGGGCAGTTTGCAGAGGCTTAGATACAAGATAATCACAGAGGTTAAAAGTATATTATAAATGTGTTAGTTATGCAAAACTGGGAAATGGGTAATAAAGGGATTATCTATCTTTTAAAACAATAAAAATTCTGGTGTAGACTGTCCCTTTAATTCATTTTATTTTTTTATTTGGACATTTTCCATTCATTTTATTTATATTTTTATATTTTTTCATTACCTTTATATGAGGATATTTACTATGTTCATTTCAGTTTAGTTCATATCACATTTTTATATGTAGGATTTTTAGCTTAATATTTTATTAATTGTGTTCTGTGTTATTTATGTGTGATATTTGTGCTTATATATTTTCACTCTGACCATTTTGTGCTATACCAATCTTATTAATTTTTATCACATTTATTTTGATAATTTTTGTTCTATTTTTGGCGCCTCTTATTAATACCAGCTGGTTTCCTCTTTTATCTTGGTGGTGTATCTGATATTTTATATAGGATAAAAGTTTGTACTTCCACGTTTAAAGAGACAGTCAACACCAGAATTTTTGGTGTTTAAAAAGATAGATAATCCCTTTATTACCCATTCCCCAGTTTTGCAAAACCAACACTGTTATATTTATAAAATATACTTTTTAACTTCTGTGACTAACTTGTATCTAAGCATCTTCTGACCGCCCCTAATCACATGACTTTTAGTTATCTATTGACATGCATTGTAGCCAATTAGTGCAGTGTCTGCCATTAGCCACAGACGTGATCACAATGCTATCTATATGGCCTACATGAGCTTGCTCTCCCCTGCTGTGAAAAGTAAATAAAATAGAGGCGGCCTTCAAGGGCTTAGAAATTATCATATGAGCCTTCCTAGGTTTGCTTTCAACTAGAATACCAAGAGAACAAAGCAAAATTGTTGATAAAAGTAAATTGGAAAGTTGTTTAAAATTACATGACCTGACTGTGGTGAGAGAGGGAAGAGGAGGAGTCAGTGCATGAGCAGGCTTCGTTCCCCTGCAGGTGCTTCAGAGGCGGTAGTTCGCGCCAGGAGCTCACCTGTTTGTTGCAGAGAAGGATTAGCTCCACTTGTCCTTGTAAACCCTGCAGCCAGTTAGAATTTCAACCTGGTATTTCCCTCTATAGCGTGTGTTTCCAGTTACGCTAAGAACTTTGTTACCTGGAGCTGGTCCTAGCTGGCTGTAAGACTAAGCTCCTTTACGGTAAAGATACATCCATTCACCCCCCCTTTTTATCCTTGTAAAGGAGAGAGGGGTGGACAGCCAGGTTTGCTCCCTTGGTTCTCTCTTTTTACCGCATCTGGGTATTCACGGAAAATACAGTTTATGCCCCGCACTCACCCTAACGCTCGAACAAGTACTGGTTAACAGCACAGCATGCAGGAGAATCGGAGCTTCAGCTGAGACGTGTACCGCAGTTTGTCTCCTCCCCAACCACCGATGCTGCGAGTGGGGAGCCGCTGACAGCTTGAGATTCGTTTGCCGGTAAGAAGTAATTACCCCAGCTGATACAGGATTGCTCCGCTACTGTGAGGCAAGAACACACAGCCGACTGAGATATATCCACATCCCCCTCGGGGGTCTTCATACCTGGGGGTTTATCTGCTGTGGCCTGGAGCTAAGACTGCCCTCCTCACCCACCGGTGCTGCGTGTGGGGAGTCGGCAGGGTCCGGTGCTCAGACTGCAAAGCTACGACAGAGTCTCCCATACAGCTGAGGATCTTTACCGGACTCAGCTGCAGAGAGCGATAACCCAGCTACAGGCTTGATCGCAAGGATATCACGAGTAGCGGAACGGATCTAGACGTGCAGGAGTCTGGGCAAAAAGCATCTCAAATCGCTAGGCTCAGACCTGAGCTGTAAAGTCCCAAGACAAGGAGAAAATCTGCATCGGCTCCACTTCTTCAGGGATAAAGAGAAAGTTTATCGCTGTAGCAGGGGTGAGTGCGGGGTAAATTTGATTCCCTTTTTTTTTTTTTTTTTTTTTGTGACTGTTTAAAGTATCCCGAATAAATAACCAGGTCCGGAGTAACCATATTTAAAAATCTAAAGCTATCAATGGTGGCGGCTGGTTACTGAGAACCATCAAAGATGCATTATTGAGGAGTAAAAGACACAAGATATATCCCACTCACAGGGGTAGTTGCATTTCTCAGTGAAAGTCATTGGGAGAACAAGAAGCTCTAGCAGCAAGAAAGGGAAACCTATACATATCCCCAGAGACTGTCATAATAATAGGAATTTGATGCCCTTTATCTTATATAATTCTTTTTCACCAACTAGTGAACTGTTTATTATCTCTCAAGGAAGTTAAAGGACTCTCTATACAAAATCCTGAAAGGTTATAACTCTGTTATTTTCGAGTGGTTACATTTGCGGGAGTATGACACTAATAATATGGTATCCTACTGTTTTTTGGGGGGCTATGTGACATCTGTTGTTATGAAAAAATTGTGGCATAAATAATACTATTGTCTATAAGGGGATTATAAGGAGTACAGGAAGCTAATGTAGCTCAAAGATTATTAGAGTCAATAAAATAAATAATAGCTACACTGACATACCCCAAAAGAGTTAAAGGATAAAGTTTATAACCCAGTAAGGGTAAATTATCTTCAGAGGTTGGTATTAACTAGTTATTTTCTATTTGAGGGAATCCCAAGGAACTGACTAACCTTAAGTACAAATCAAGTAAATGTGTTGATATAAAGCTGGCCATAATTTATCGAGTTTATTTTCATCAAAGTTCTACTTTAATCTCCTCTTCAATATCTATATATATTCTTTGGTCATAGTCAGAGAGGGGGTTAAAAGAGGTTAATCTTAAGATGGAAATTATCTACTATTGTTATTTAGAACTCTAGATTTGTACTTTCATAGCTCCAAAAGCTCATTGAAACAAATATAATTTGTTAGGAGAAAGCTTGTTAACTTAATACAAATAATACTGGTAAAAACCTCCTACCTTAGTTTGGGTGTGTAGGAATATAGTGGATATTCCTCTACATCTTTTATAAGTATATTGCAGAGGCGACATTCTTGATAAATAAACACTTAAGGCGGCTAGAGGTCACCTTATAAAAAGTATTATAATATAACCTTCAATAGCACAAAAAGGCAAGGAACTAGCTTCAGATTTAGAGAGGAACCGAAGGACTTGTAACGGCAATAGCCACCCTTAAATCGCCGCCATCTTCTGGTCTTACTATCACTTTTAAATTTTTTTTTATTTGTTTTTTTTGTTTTGTTTTTTCACTATCACAGAACGGTGTTTCACATTGCACGTTTCACTTCCTGATTTTTAGAGAATATCACTTCCACTTTTTTTTTTTTTTTTTTTCTCTCTCTCTTCTTCCCCCCTATTAAGTGTTGCTCCACACTATACACATCACTTCCTAATATAAGAATAACACACAGTGTATGATTGCACTCTTTCTATGGATAAATATATCACTTCTCCATCCGTCACTCTTAAGCACAATCCAGGCATGGCGTCGAAAAATAGGGAACGCAGAAATAAGAACCTTTCTGAAACTTCACCCGAAATTTTTGAAGAAACTACCCTCTCAAAACCTCAAAAGTCTACGACCTTACAAGATAATCAAGCTTTAGTAAACAGCATCCTAGAGGCCATATCACCCAAATTTGATATTTTAAAGAATGAAATTAAGCAAGATATCACATTGTTAACGGTAGAGATTAGACAATTCTCCAAAAGACTACAGGAAGCGGAGGAACGTATCTCAGAGCTAGAGGATACAACAAACGCATATATACCTCAAATAGAGAATAATCAGAGCGAGATATCTAAACTACAGGCAAAGATAGACGACCTAGAAAACAGGTCAAGGAGGAATAATCTGAGAGTCATTGGATTCCCAGATTCCTCTAAACAAGAAGACCTTATGAAAGTTATGACCCACACTCTACCTCTATTGTTAAAAATCCCAGAAACTCAGTCTCCTGCCCTAATTGAAAGAGTCCACAGACTGGGGAGAGTAATAGAGAGCTCTTCCAATTTAACTAATCCAAGACCAATCATAGCAAAATTCCTGAATTTTCAGGATAAAATGTTATTTCTACAATATTATCGCAAAAACCAACCTATTTTATATGAAGGTAATAGAATCCTCCTATTCCAGGACTTCTCTATTGAGACTTCCAGGAAGAGGAGGGAACTCTCCCCAGTCTGTGGCAAAATGTTAAAGGCAGGGTGGCAGGCTACAGTTATTTATCCTGCTAGACTTAGACTGTTTCTGGAAGGTCAGACTTTCTTTTTTAATTCAGCAGCAGAGGCAGAAAAAAAATTAGCGGAACATGGCTGTAATAGATAATTTCTTTTTCTTGTTTTTTTTTTTTTTTTTTTTTTTTTTTCTTTTCTCTTCTCCCTCCGTTTTTTATTTTTTTGGAATTTGGTTACACGGATTAAAGGGAGAAAAAAGGGGGAAAAGAGAAAGAGGAGGAAAATATTTTATGGGGATTTTTTTTTGTTTTTTTTTCTTTTTCTTTTTTTTTTTTTTTTTTTTTTCTTCCTTCTTCCCCCCTTCCTCTCGACCTCTCTACTTCACTCCAGAAACGGCAACTTCTCTATTAGGTAAAAACTTATGAAAAATAGGCTTAGAATCTCATCTTGGAATATAGGGGGTATAACCTCCCCCATTAAGCGGAAGACAATTCTATCACACCTACAGAGATTGAACACCTCTATTGCACTATTACAGGAAACACACTTAAACACTGAGGAATCATTAAAATTAAAATCTTCATGGGTGGCAGAGGTCATATTTGCGCCATCATTAAGTAGGAAAAAAGGTGTAGCTATCCTTCTTGGGAAAAAACTAACATATGATAAACTGTTAACAGTAATAGACGCGGAAAGCAGATATATAATACTAAAAATTAAAATGCTAAATTCAATATACACTATATGTAATTTATATGCACCCAATATAATTGATCATCGGTTCTGGGACTCTCTTCAGTCCAAAATTCTCCAGGTAGCAGAGGGTCATGTGATTCTAGCTGGGGACTTTAATATGTCTCCACGGTTTCCTATGGATAGACTCAGGCGTGGGGCCTCACAAAGGAAGACTAAAAAAGACAATCTAGAAACAAAACTCTATAACAATATATATTTAAATCTGGCAGTTAGAGATGTGTGGAGGGCTCAGAACCCGGATACCAAGAATTATACCTGCTATTCAAAAGCTACCAAATCTTTATCAAGAATTGATCTCTTCCTAATTAATGATAGCCTATATCATATCGGGGGTAAGGCGGCAATTGCAGAAATCTGCATTTCAGATCATGCCCCTATAATGTTAGATATCCCAACTCAGAATTCTAGTCCAAAAGGGGCACGTTTCTTTTACCCAAAATATCTAAGCAAAAATTTAAAATATATAAATTGGCTCAAAAATAAGATGGAGGAATTTTTCAAATTAAATGAGGGCTCGGTACCTAGTCCTTCAACTCTGTGGGAGGCAGCAAAAGCCGTTTTAAGAGGGGATATTATTGCCTACACAATAAAAATCAAGCGCGATTCCCGAGCAAAGGAGAGACAGATAACAGCTACGGTATCAAACGCATATAATAGATACCTTCTAACCCCTACTGGGGGAAATTGGAAAAAATATATCAAGGCAAAACAGGAACGAGATACCTTCATAACTACACACATAGTACAAACAGAGTTGAAATACCAATCTAAACTTTTTAAATATGGCAATAAATCTGGTAAATTGCTATCCAAACTGGTGAAAAACTCTAAACAATCTAACACAATCGAATTCTTACAGGTTGAAAAGAAGCGGCTCAATTCATCTGAGGAAATCTCAGAATCCTTCTTTGAGTATTATAAATCTATCTATTCGGTCTCTCCGATTGAGAAAAGTGCTCAGATTAGATTTTGGGAAAATTTACCTATTATAAGATGTAGCGAGGAATTTAATTCTTCCTTAAATGCTCCTATTACCGAATTAGAAGTCTCTCAAACAATTCAGGCACTGAAGCTTGAGAAAGCCCCAGGTCCTGATGCAATACCAAATTAATTTTATAAGACTTTGGAATCATCAATAACCCCCCATTTGACTAAACTCTACAACTTCTATTTTCAGGAAAATGCTCAATTATCTCCCTACTTTGTGGAATCCCATACTATACTTATCCTTAAACCAGGAAAAGATCCACATAACAGGGAATCATATAGACCGATTGCATTATTAAACACGGACTATAAGATATTAACCACTATTATAGCTAAAAGATTACAAAAAGGGTTAACTGAGATTATTCACAGAGACCAAGTGGGGTTCTTAACTAAACGAAGCTCAGCTGCCAAAATCAGACAACTTTTATTGATTATAGACTACTTTAAAAATTCAGAGGATAGGATCTCCATAAATTCACCAGATGCAGCAATACTCGCAATTGACGCTGAGAAAGCATTCGATAGGGTTAGCCATGATTATTTAGTAGATACATTAGAGCGCTTTGGATTGAGGAATAATTTCCTCAACCTAATTAAAAATATATGCTTACAATCTTCCACCTCTATAGTTATCCACGGTGTGTTATCGGAAAAAATAAGACTAGAAAAAGGTACACGGCAAGGCTGCCCATTATCGCCGCTATTATTCAATTTAGCAATTGAACCATTAGCCAATAAAATCAGACAACTAGTTGAAGGCATTAGAATCCTCAAAAAAGAGGCTAAAGTCGCATTATATGCAGACGACTTATTGTTATATATATCGAATACTCATAAAAACATTCCATTGCTTCTAGATATAATTGACTTGTATGGTTCTTGTTCAGGATATAGAATGAATAAAACTAAATCAGAACTTCTGTGGTTAAGAACAACAAAAAACTCTATTAAAGAATATCCTTTTAAGACGGTTTCCAAATCTTTTAGATATTTAGGGATCTTGGTATCCGCGGACCCACAAGATTGGTATTCCTTAAATATCACTCCAATTCTTTCACAATCTATCCAGCATATGAGAAGATGGCAGAATCTGCCTTTATCTCTATCTGGACGTATCGCGCTGTTCAAAATGGTACTACTTCCGAAGCTTGGCTATATGTTTCAAAATCTTCCTATTATATTGAAAAGATATGATATTAAAAAATTTAATATTGCACTCCGCCATTTTATCTGGTATTCAAAAAAACCTAGAATATCTTTACAGAGATTAAATTTACCCAAGCAAATGGCTGGTCTTGCACTACCTGATATATATTTGTACAATCTAGTTTTCTTAGGACGTATAGCAGCAGATTGGATTGCGGAGTCAAACCATTTTTCAGATTATGATCTTGAAACAAGTATGATTTATCCAATCCAGCCTGTAGCACTGCTTCATCTCCCGTTAACATTAATTCCTAAACAAGTGAAAAATCTTAAAACTATATACTCAGTAATTTTAGCCTGGGGGAAGATAGGAGCACGTGCCGAAGTAGATACCAATATACCTAGATTTCAAACTTTTTTGGGGAATCCCGAATTCCAGGAAGGAACACAGTCTGTGGTATTACAACACTGGCACAATCAAGGTTTATATTGGGTATCTCAAATGTTTACCTTAGAGACAGGAATCATTAAATCATTTGAAGACCTGAAACAGGAGTTTAATCTTAATAATAAAGACTTTTTTGTATACCTACAAACTAGACATTACGCGTTACAACTGCTCAGTAAATTTAGATGGAGATGGTCATGGGGTAAGCTGGATAGCTGGATAATCCTCTCCAAAGCAGGGCATTTCTCTATTGCCCCATGGTATAGGCATCTTGTTTCAATTAAAGGAATTTCAAATATGGAGAAAATAGCTCAAAAATGGACAAATCTTGCAGATTTAGATGTAGTAGATGATACATATGTGGCCAGATCTCTGAGATTACTTTTTCAGTCTTCCATAGCTGAAACCTGGAGAGAGTCCCATATAAAACTCTTGTATCAATCTTACTTTACCCCGGATAAAGGCTACAAATGGCATAATAATTTTAATAAATGTCCAAGATGCAGCTTAACAGCAGCAGACCTAGCCCATATGATATGGAATTGTCCTAGACTCAAACAATTCTGGAAAAAGATTGAATTTTGGTTGCTTAGAGTGATGAAAGTTACTTCTTTCAAACTCTCACTCCACATAATTATCTTCCTGATAACCAACAGTAGGAATTTTTCTGATGCTGGGATAGTAAATGTAACTATTTTAGCAGCCAGAAATTTAATCTTTAAAAAATGGAAAACTAAATTTATACCATCAATTGTAGAAGTAAGAAACTATCTTAAGAAACAATTCTTAATTGAACAATTAGTTACAGATTTGAATTCAGAGCAAGAAATAATAACTTTTTTCAGGAAATGGGCCAAATTTATTAAGATATTTACACCTTCTGAAATCGATCATATGATCTTTCCGTTCAGAAATTCCGAAATAGTTCTATTAGACAGATGGTGATACTAGGTCTGAGGGGAGAGGGGGGGGGGATCGGGAGATGGAGGGACAACTTTCTTACCTTGTGTTTTTTTTTTTTTGTTATGGTTTATGTTTTGTTTCGATGGTTGCTATGTCCTGTTCAGTCTGCCTCAATTTATATCAAGAAATATATTACGGAATATGAATCGCAGAAGATATGCAAGTTTTTTCTTTAAATGTTCATTAGAATCACAATCTAAGGTCAAATAAGATTATTCTCATGAGCAACATGTAAAAATATTATTTTCTATTTTTTTTTTTTGTATGCTATCAATATCTGTGATGCAGTAGTATATAAAACTGCATTCCGGGTGTCTTTGTTTATATAAAGAGAGTTTAATTGTTTTCTCTGAGTATTGAAAAAAGAAAAATCCTAGCTATGTGTACAAATATTTTATATAAGGGGATCATGAATTCGGCAAGAGAAAGTGAAATTAATGCTCTAAATTTGTTTCATTGTGTATAATAATATGTCTTACCTGGCCCTGTGTGGCACAGAGAGGTTGAATTCATTTGACTGTACACTTGGTTGGATATAAATAAATATTTAAAAAAAAAAAAAAAAATTACATGACCTATTTGAAAAATGAAAGTTTTTTTTGGACTTGACTGTCCCTTTAACAATCACCCAAAGATTTGCTTCTGCCCAAATCAAAATTTGAGAGACCTACATCATTGCAAGGGGGCGTCGTGTGCGTCCCTGATGATTTATGTATGCCACAGTAGTGATATTGTCTGACTGAAAACGTATAAATTGGAAAGTCCAAAGAGACTGCCAATACTGAAGAGCATTAAAGATCCCTCTGAGTTCCAGCACATTGATAGTGAGACACTTCTTGTCCTGACCAGACACCCTGAGCCCTCAAGTCACCCTAAACCACTCCCCACCCAGACTGGCATCTGTGGTGATAATCTCCCAAGATGGACAACGGAACCCTATACCCTTCAACACCGGATCTGGGATCGTCCACCAAGACAGAGACTGTCTGGTGGAATTGTCCAGATGGATCACCTGAGAGAGGTCTGAATGATCCCTGTTCCATTGACGAAGCATGCAGAGTGTAAAGGATGCAAATGAAACTTTGCAAATTGAATTGCGTCTGAAGCCGCTACCATAAGGCCCACAACTTCTATATACTGTGCTACTGACAGGGAAGGTTAGAACTGCAACTGTCAACAAGCAGATTTAAGCTTTTGACAATGTTGTTCCGTGAGAAAAGGTTTCATCTCTACTGAGTTTATGACGACTCCTAGGAATGTTACTCTCGTGCTGGGAGAGAGCTCTTGTCTACATTTATCTTCCAACCATGACTTCAGAGAAAACACAAAATACCTTCTGTATGAGCCACTGCTAAAGGAAAAGATGGAGCCTGAACTAAGATATCGTCCAAGTAAGGAGCCGGAGCCACAGCCACTCCCTGAGAATGGATCACAGATAAAATTGCCCCCAGAACCTTTGTAAATATTCTGGGAGCAGTAGCCAAGCATAAGTGCTGTTAACTGATAGTGTTTGTCCAGGAATGCAAACCGAAGAAATCAGTGATAATACTTATATATCAGAATGTGAAGATATGCATCCTTCAGATCTATGGTGGACATGAACTGTTCCTGAAGGACTAAAGGAAGTATTAACTGTATGGTCTCAATCTTAAATGAAGGAATCTTTAGAAACTTGTTTAGAGACTTCAAGTCCAAATTGGCCGAAAAGTGCCCTCTTTGTTTGGAACAATGAACAGATTTGAATAAAAACCTGTCCGATGTTTTGATGTGGGAACTGGTACAATGACGACCCCCATGTCGTCCTAGTCCTGAACACAGCCTAGAAAAGACCATCTTTTGTCCTCTCTTTTGGAAAGGTGAGACAGAAACAGAATTTATGCTTACATGATAAATTACTTTCTCCAACGGTGTGTCCGGTCCACGGCGTCATCCTTACTTGTGGGATATTCTCTTCCCCAACAGGAAATGGCAAAGAGTTCCAGCAAAGCTGGTCACATGATCCCTCCTAGGTTCCGCCCACCCCAGTCATTCGACCGACGGACAGGAGGAAATATATATAGGAGAAATCATATGATACCGTGGTGACTGTAGTTAGAGAAAATAATTCATCAGACCTGATTAAAAAAACCAGGGCGGGCCGTGGACCGGACACACCGTTGGAGAAAGTAATTTATCAGGTAAGCATAAATTCTGTTTTCTCCAACATAGGTGTGTCCGGTCCACGGCGTCATCCTTACTTGTGGGAACCAATACCAAAGCTTTAGGACACGGATGAAGGGAGGGAGCAAATCAGGTCACCTAAACGGAAGGCACCACAGCTTGCAAAACCTTTCTCCCAAAAATAGCCTCCGAAGAAGCAAAAGTATCAAATTTGTAAAATTTGGCAAAAGTGTGCAGTGAAGACCAAGTCGCTGCCTTACATATCTGGTCAACAGAAGCCTCGTTCTTGAAGGCCCATGTGGAAGCCACAGCCCTAGTGGAGTGAGCTGTGATTTTTTCAGGAGGCTGCCGTCCGGCAGTCTCATAAGCCAATCCGATAATGCTTTTAAGCCAAAAGGAAAGAGGTAGAAGTCGCTTTTTGACCTCTCCTTTTACCAGAATAAACAACAAACAAGGAAGATGTTTGTCTGAAATCTTTAGTAGCCTCTAAATAGAATTTTAGAGCACGGACTACGTCCAAATTGTGTAACAAACGTTCCTTCTTTGAAACTGGATTCGGACACAAAGAAGGTACAACTATCTCCTGGTTAATATTTTTGTTGGAAACAACTTTCGGAAGAAAACCAGGCTTAGTACGCAAAACCACCTTATCTGCATGGAACACCAGATAGGGCGGAGAACACTGCAGAGCAGATAACTCTGAAACTCTTCTAGCAGAAGAAATTGCAACCAAAAACAAAACTTTCCAAGATAATAACTTAATATCTACGGAATGTAAGGGTTCAAACGGAACCCCTTGAAGAACTGAAAGAACTAGATTTAGACTCCAGGGAGGAGTCAAAGGTCTGTAAACAGGCTTGATTCTAACCAGAGCCTGAACAAATGCTTGAACATCTGGCACAGCTGCCAGCCTTTTGTGAAGTAAAACAGATAAAGCAGAGATCTGTCCCTTCAGAGAACTTGCAGATAATCCTTTCTCCAAACCTTCTTGTAGAAAGGATAGAATCTTAGGAATTTTAATCTTGTTCCATGGGAATCCTTTAGATTCACACCAACAGATATATTTTTTCCATATTTTATGGTAAATTTTTCTAGTTACAGGCTTTCTAGCCTGAATCAGAGTATCTATTACAGAATCTGAAAACCCACGCTTTGATAAAATCAAGCGTTCAATCTCCAAGCCGTCAGTTGGAGGGAAACCAGATTCGGATGTTCGAATGGACCTTGAACAAGAAGGTCCTGTCTCAAAGGTAGCTTCCATGGTGGATCCGATGACATATTCACCAGGTCTGCATACCAAGTCCTGCGTGGCCACGCAGGAGCTATCAAGATCACCGAAGACCTCTCCTGATTGATCCTGGCTACCAGCCTGGGAATGAGAGGAAACGGTGGGAATACATAAGCTAGGTTGAAGGTCCAAGGTGCTACTAGTGCATCTACTAGAGTCGCCTTGGGATCCCTGGATCTGGACCCGTAGCAAGGAACCTTGAAGTTCTGACGAGACGCCATCAGATCCATGTCTGGAATGCCCCATAATTGAGTTATTTGGGCAAAGATTTCCGGATGGAGTTCCCACTCCCCCGGATGGAAAGTCTGACGACTCAGAAAATCCGCTTCCCAATTTTCCACTCCTGGGATGTGGATTGCAGACAAGTGGCAGGAGTGATCCTCCGCCCATTGAATTATTTTGGTCACTTCTTCCATCGCCAGGGAACTCCTTGTTCCCCCCTGATGATTGATATATGCAACAGTCGTCATGTTGTCTGATTGAAACCTTATGAATTTGGCCTTTGCTAGTTGAGGCCAAGCTTTGAGAGCATTGAATATCGCTCTCAGTTCCAGAATGTTTATCGGGAGAAGAGATTCTTCCCGAGACCATAGACCCTGAGCTTTCAGGGGTTCCCAGACCGCGCCCCAGCCCACCAGACTGGCGTCGGTCGTGACAATGACCCACTCTGGTCTGCGGAAGCTCATTCCCTGTGACAGATTGTCCAGGGTCAGCCACCAACGGAGTGAATCTCTGGTCTTTTGATCTACTTGAATCGTCGGAGACAAGTCTGTATAATCCCCATTCCACTGTCTGAGCATGCACAGTTGTAATGGCCTTAGATGAATTCGTGCAAAAGGAACTATGTCCATTGCTGCAACCATCAATCCTATTACTTCCATACACTGCGCTATGGAAGGACGAAGAACAGAATGAAGTACTTGACAAGAGCTTAGAATTTTTGATTTTCTGACCTCTGTCAGAAAAATCCTCATTTCTAAGGAATCTATTATTGTTCCCAAGAAGGGAATTCTTGTTGACGGGGACAGAGAACTTTTTTCTATGTTCACCTTCCATCCGTGAGATCTAAGAAAGGCTAGGACGATGTCCGTATGAGCCTTTGCTTTTGACAGAGACGACGCTTGAATCAGGATGTCGTCCAAGTAAGGTACTACTGCAATGCCCCTTGGTCTTAGAACCGCTAGAAGGGACCCTAGTACCTTTGTGAAAATCCTTGGAGCAGTGGCAAATCCGAATGGAAGTGCCACAAACTGGTAATGCTTGTCCAGAAAAGTGAACCTTAGGAACTGATGATGTTCCTTGTGGATAGGAATATGTAGGTACGCATCCTTTAAATCCACGGTAGTCATAAATTGATTTTCCTGGATAGTAGGTAGGATCGTTCGAATAGTTTCCATTTTGAACGATGGAACCCTGAGAAATTTGTTTAGGATCTTGAGATCCAAAATTGGTCTGAATGTTCCCTCTTTTTTGGGAACTATGAACAGGTTGGAATAAAAACCCATCCCTTGTTCTCTTATTGGAACAGGATGAATAACTCCCATCTTTAACAGGTCTTCTACACAATGTAAGAATGCCTGTCTTTTTATTTGGTTTGAAGATAATTGAGACCTGTGGAACCTTCCCCTTGGGGGTAGTTCCTTGAATTCCAGGAGATAACCTTGAGAAACTATTTCTAGCGCCCAAGGATCCTGAATATCTCTTGCCCAAGCCTGAGCAAAGAGAGAAAGTCTGCCCCCCACCAGATCCGGTCCCGGATCGGGGGCCAACCCTTCATGCTGTTTTGGTAGCAGTGGTAGGCTTCTTGGCCTGCTTACCCTTGTTCCAGCCTTGCATTGGTCTCCAGGCTGGTTTGGGTTGTGAAGTATTACCCTCTTGCTTAGAGGATGTAGAATTAGAGGCTGGTCCGTTTCTGCGAAAGGGACGAAAATTAGGCTTACTTTTAGCCTTAAAAGACCTATCCTGTGGGAGGGCGTGGCCCTTTCCCCCAGTGATGTCTGAAATAATCTCTTTCAAATCAGGTCCAAATAATGTTTTACCCTTGAAAGGGATGTTAAGCAATTTTGTCTTGGAAGACACATCCGCTGACCAAGACTTTAGCCAAAGCGCTCTGCGCGCCACGATAGCAAACCCTGAATTTTTCGCCGCTAATCTAGCTAATTGCAAAGCGGCATCTAAAATAAAAGAGTTAGCCAATTTAAGTGCTTGAACTCTGTCAATAACCTCCTCATACGAAGATTCTTTATTGAGCGATTTTTCTAGTTCCTCGAACCAGAAACACGCTGCCGTAGTGACAGGAACAATGCATGAAATTGGTTGTAGAAGGTAACCTTGCTGAACAAAAATCTTTTTAAGCAAACCCTCTAATTTTTTATCCATAGGATCTTTGAAAGCACAACTATCTTCGATAGGAATAGTAGTGCGTTTGTTTAGAGTAGAAACCGCCCCCTCGACCTTGGGGACTGTCTGCCATAAGTCCTTTCTGGGGTCGACTATAGGAAATAATTTCTTAAATATAGGGGGGGGGGGACAAAAGGTATGCCGGGCCTTTCCCACTCTTTATTTACTATGTCCGCCACCCGCTTGGGTATAGGAAAAGCATCGGGGGGCACCGGAACCTCTAGGAACTTGACAATCTTACATAATTTCTCTGGAATGACCAAATTGTCACAATCATCCAGAGTAGATAATACCTCCTTAAGCAGTGCGCGGAGATGTTCTAATTTAAATTTAAATGTCACAACATCAGGTTCAGCTTGTTGAGAAATTTTTCCAGAATCTGAAATTTCTCCCTCAGACAAAACCTCCCTCATGGCCCCTTCAGATTGGTGTGAGGGTATGTCAGAACAGTTATCATCAGCGTCCTCTTGCTCTTCAGTGTTTAAAACAGAGCAATCGCGCTTTCTCTGATAAGTAGGCATTTTGGATAAAATGTTTGCTATAGAGTTATCCATTACAGCCGTTAATTGTTGCATGGTAATAAGAATTGGCGCACTAGATGTACTAGGGGCCTCTTGTGTGGGCAAAACTGGTGTAGACACAGAAGGGGATGATGTAGTATCATGTTTACTCCCCTCATTTGAGGAATCATCTTGGGCAATATCATTATCTGTGGCATTACTGTCCTTACTTTGTTTGGACACTATGGCACAATTATCACATAAATTTAAATGGGGAGACACCTTGGCTTTCATACATATAGAACATAGCTTATCTGATGGTACAGACATGTTAAACAGGCTTAAACTTGTCAACAAAGCACAAAAAACGTTTTAAATAAAACCGTTACTGTCACTTTAAATTTCAAACTGAAAACACTTTATTACTGAATATGTGAAACAGTATGAAGGAATTGTTCAAAATTCACCAAAATTTCACCACAGTGTCTTAAAGCATTAAAAGTATTGCACACCAAATTTCAGAGCTTTAACCCTTAAATTAACGGAACCGGAGCCGTTTTTACATTTAATCCCTATACAGTCCCAGCTATATGCTTTGCTGAGACCCAACCAAGCCCAGAGGGGAATACGATACCAAATGATGCCTTCTATATGCTTTTTCAGTGATTCTTAGCTCCTCACACATGCATCTGCATGCCTTGCTCTCCAAAAACAACTGCGCATTAGTGGCGCGAAAATGAGGCTCTGTCTATAACTAGAAAAGGCCCCCATCTGAAAAAGGTGTCCAACACAGTGCCTGCCGTTTTTCTAAACAATCCCCAAGATTATAATGACCATTAATAGTTAGAATCTGCAAAATATGCCTAGCAAAGCAATCGTTTTAGCCCAGAAAAATGTCTACCAGTTTTTTTAGCCCTTATGAAGCCCTTTATTCTTTTATTTAACTAAGAAAATGGCTTACCGGTCCCCATAAGGGGAAATGACAGCCTTCCAGCATTACATAGTCTTGTTAGAAATATGGCCAGTCATACCTTAAGCAGAAAAGTCTGCAACTGTTTCCCCCAACTGAAGTTACTTCATCTCAACAGTCCTGTGTGGAAACAGCAATCGATTTTAGTAACTTCTGCTAAAATCATCTTCCTCTTACAAACAGAAATCTTCATCTTTTTTCTGTTTCAGAGTAAATAGTACATACCAGCACTATTTTAAAATAACAAACGATTGAAGAATAAAAACTACATTTAAACACCAAAAAACTCTTAACCATCTCCGTGGAGATGTTGCCTGTGCAACGGCAAAGAGAATGACTGGGGTGGGCGGAGCCTAGGAGGGATCATGTGACCAGCTTTGCTGGGACTCTTTGCCATTTCCTGTTGAAGAGAATATCCCACAAGTAAGGATGACGCCGTGGACCGGACACACCTATGTTGGAGAAATTAACCTCTCTCAAGGAGGATGAGCCTTGAAACCGATCCTGTAACCGTGGGACACGATTTCCATCACCCATGGTGTCATGATACACTTGTGAGGAATAGTTAATACCTGGATTAGGTGGTATTGTGGTCTCAGCATTGACAGGGTTAATCTGAAATGTTCTTTCTTTGTGTAACATCTGTTTTTGTTAAAAAATGAAGTGTTCTAAAGACACCCCCCTTCTCCTGGTGCCTGCTATATCTTATACCATGGATTGCCTTGCAAGAAATGTTGTAGATAGTCGTAACTTAACACAAGGACGGTGGTCTTAACAAGACAAAGTTGAGATATAATTACATGTAACAGAAAAAGTATTCAGAACTTGCCCGGGACAAGAAGCAGTAACATCATGGAAGTGAGTTCTCCACATACCTAAAGGAACTCGGGTAATCAGTTTAAAGTTTAGGTATTTGTTTAGTTTATGTCCCATTTTATTTTAAAGAACTGTATTTTTGCATATCTTATTTTGTATGTTTTTGTAATTTGGCACTGCGTAACTTGTATTTGTCTTTTGTTATTAAACATATAGAAAATCTAAGTCTGTCGTTGTGCTCTAATATCTGAATTCCCACTCTGAAGAGACAAGGTTAAAGGCAGGTTACCTAATTGTTAGTTGTGTGAGTTATTGGGTTTCCAAGACACCCTTATTCAAAACTCTTGGTTGTGGCAGTAATTAGTAATCTGTGGTGGTGTAGGCAGGATTTGGGGGTTAATTTGGTGTCCCTTCAGGTCCTTTGTAGCGTTAAAGGTTTAAGGGAACCTGTGGCTGAATGCTATTAACCCCTTCATGCCCACACTCTCCCCATAGTGACGGCTGGGTGGATAGGCTTAATCGTCACACATTGGTCCTGGACAGATCATGCCCAGACCTCTTGAAAAAGAGATAGTCTGCCCCAAACCGGCAACAAGTCCGATTCAAGGGCCGCACCGTCACGCAAACTTGGCCTCTTCGACTAAATAGGCTTCGGCCATACTGGAATTGTTCTCCATGAAGGCCTCAGGGACTCCGGCTTTGAGGAAGAGTTAGGTCTCTGCTCCCTATTTTGCGGTGAGGAAAGGAAACGTCTTCCTGTCTAACACTTAAGTTTAGATTTCTTTCATGTAATTAGCAAGAGTCCATGAGCTAGTGACGTATGGGATATACATTCCTACCAGGAGGGGCAAAGTTTCCCAAACTTCAAAATGCCTATAAATACACCCCTCACCACACCCACAATTCAGTTTTTACAAACTTTGCCTCCGATGGAGGTGGTGAAGTAAGTTTGTGCTAGATTCTACGTTGATATGCGCTCCGCAGCAAGTTGGAGCCCGGTTTTCCTCTCAGCGTGCAGTGAATGTCAGAGGGATGTGAGGAGAGTATTGCCTATTTGAATGCAGTGATCTCCTTCTACGGGGTCTATTTCATAGGTTCTCTGTTATCGGTCGTAGAGATTCATCTCTTACCTCCCTTTTCAGATCGACGATATACTCTTATATATACCATTACCTCTGCTGATTCTCGTTTCAGTACTGGTTTGGCTTTCTACAAACATGTAGATGAGTGTCCTGGGGTAAGTAAATCTTTCATTTTCTGTGACACTCTAAGCTATGGTTGGGCACTTTGTTTATAAAGTTCTAAATATATGTATTCAAACATTTATTTGCCTTGACTCAGAATGTTCAACTTTCCTTATTTTCAGACAGTCAGTTTCATATTTGGGATAATGCATTTGATTTAATCATTTTTTCTTACCTTCAAAAATTTGACTTTTTTCCCTGTGGGCTGTTAGGCTCGCGGGGGCTGAAAATGCTTCATTTTATTGCGTCATTCTTGGCGCGGACTTTTTTGGCGCAAAAATTCTTTTCCGTTTCCGGCGTCATACGTGTCGCCGGAAGTTGCGTCATTTTTTTGACGTTATTTTGCGCCAAAAATGTCGGCGTTCCGGATGTGGCGTCATTTTGGCGCCAAAAAGCATTAGGCACCAAATAATGTGGGCGTCTTATTGGCGCTAAAAATTATGGGCGTCGCTTTTGTCTCCACATTATTTAAGTCTCATTTTTCATTGCTTCTGGTTGCTAGAAGCTTGTTTTTTGGCATTTTTTCCCATTCCTGAAACTGTCATTTAAGGAATTTGATCAATTTTGCTTTATATGTTGTTGTTTTTTCTCTTACATATTGCAAGATGTCTCACGTTGCATCTGAGTCAGAAGATACTACAGGAAAATCGCTGTCTAGTGCTGGATCTACCAAAGCTAAGTGTATCGGCTGTAAACTTTTGGTAGCTATTCCTCCAGCTGTTGTTTGTATTGATTGTCATGACAAACTTGTTAAAGCAGATAATATTTCCTTTAGTAAAGTACCATTGCCTGTTGCAGTTCCTTCAACATCTAAGGTGCAGAATGTTCCTGATAACATAAGAGATTTTGTTTCTGAATCCATAAAGAAGGCTATGTCTGTTATTTCTCCTTCTAGTAAACGTAAAAAATCTTTTAAAACTTCTCTCCCTACAGATGAATTTTTAAATGAACATCATCATTCTGATTCTAATGACTCTTCTGGTTCAGAGGATTCTGTCTCAGAGGTTGATGCTGATAAATCTTCATATTTATTTAAAATGGAATTTATTCGTTCTTTACTTAAAGAAGTTCTAATTGCTTTAGAAATAGAGGATTCTGGTCCTCTTGATACTAATTCTAAACGTTTGGATAAGGTATCTTAATCTCCTGTGGTTATTCCAGAAGTTTTTCCTGTTCCTAATGCTATTTCTGCAGTAATTTCCAAAGAATGGGATAAATTGGGTAATTCATTTACTCCCTCTAAACGTTTTAAGCAATTATATCCTGTGCCGTCTGACAGATTAGAATTTTGGGACAAAATCCCTAAAGTTGATGGGGCTATTTCTACCCTTGCTAAACGTACTACTATTCCTACGTCAGATGGTACTTCGTTTAAGGATCCTTTAGATAGGAAAATTGAGTCTTGTCTAAGAAAAGCTTATCTGTGTTCAGGTAATCTTCTTAGACCTGCTATATCTTTGGCTGATGTTGCTACAGCTTCAACTTTTTGGTTGGAAACCTTAGCGCAACAAGTAACACATCATGATTCTCATCTGTGATGCCATCTTTGATATTATCAGAGTTGATGTCAGGTTTATGTCTCTAGCTATTTTAGCTAGAAGAGCTTTATGGCTTAAGACTTGGAATGCTGATATGGCTTCTAAATCAACTCTACTTTCCATTTCTTTCCAGGGTAACAAATTATTTGGTTCTCAGTTGGATTCTATTATTTCAACTGTTACTGGTGGGAAAGGAACTTTTTTACCACAGGATAAAAAATCTAAGGGTAAAAACAGAGCTAATAATCGTTTTCGTTCCTTTCGTTTCAACAAAGAACAAAAACCTGATCCTTCATCCTCAGGAGCAGTTTCAGTTTGGAAACCATCTCCAATCTGGAATAAATCCAAGCCAGCCAGAAAGGCAAAGCCAGCTTCTAAGTCCACATGAAGGTGCGGCCCTCATTCCAGCTCAGCTGGTAGGGGGCAGGTTACGTTTTTTCAAAGAAATTTGGATCAATTCTGTTCACAATCTTTGGATTCAGAACATTGTTTCAGAAGGGTACAGAATTGGTTTCAAGATGAGACCTCCTGCAAAGAGATTTTTTCTTTCCCGTGTCCCAGTAAATCCAGTAAAAGCTCAAGCATTTCTGAATTGTGTTTCAGATCTAGAGTTGACTGGAGTAATTATGCCAGTTCCAGTTCAGGAACAGGGGATGGGGTTTTATTCAAATCTCTTCATTGTACCAAAGAAGGAGAATTCCTTCAGACCAGTTCTGGATCTAAAAATATTGAATCGTTATGTAAGGATACCAACGTTCAAGATGGTAACTGTAAGGACTATTTTTCCTTTTGTTCAGCAAGGGAATTATATGTCCACAATAGATTTACAGGATGCATATCTGCATATTCCGATTCATCCGGATCATTATCGGTTCCTGAGATTCTCTTTTCTGGACAAGCATTACCAGTTTGTGGCTCTGCCGTTTGGCCTTGCTACAGCTCCAAAATTTTTTACAAAGGTTCTCGGTGCCCTTCTGTCTGTAATCAGAGAACAGGGTATTGTGGTATTTCCTTATTTGGATGATATCTTGGTACTTGCTCAGTCTTCACATTTAGCAGAATTTCATACGAATCGACTTGTGTTGTTTCTTCAAGATCATGGTTGGAGGATCAATTTACCAAAAAGTTCATTGATTCCTCAGACAAGGGTAACCTTTCTGGGTTTCCAAATAGATTCAGTGTCCATGACTCTGTCTTTAACAGACAAGAGGCGTCTAAAACTGATGGCAGCTTGTCGAAACCTTCAGTCACAATCATTCCCTTCGGTAGCCTTATGCATGGAAATTCTAGGTCTTATGACTGCTGCATCGGACGCTATCCCCTTTGCTCGTTTTCACATGCGACCTCTTCAGCTTTGTATGCTGAATCAATGGTGCAAGGATTACACAAAGATATCTCAATTAATATCTTTAAAACCGATTGTTCGACACTCTCTAACGTGGTGGACAGATCACCATCGTTTAATTCAGGGGGCTTCTTTTGTGCTTCCGACCTGGACTGTAATTTCAACAGATGCAAGTCTCACAGGTTGGGGAGCTGTGTGGGGATCTCTGACGGCACAAGGAGTTTGGGAATCTCAGGAGGTGAGATTACCGATCAATATTTTGGAACTCCGTGCAATTTTCAGAGCTCTTCAGTTTTGGCCTCTTCTGAAGAGAGAATCGTTCATTTGTTTTCAGACAGACAATGTCACAACTGTGGCATACATCAATCATCAAGGAGGAACTCACAGTCCTCTGGCTATGAAAGAAGTATCTCGAATTTTGGTTTGGGCGGAATCCAGCTCCTGTCTAATCTCTGCGGTTCATATCCCAGGTGTAGACAATTGGGAAGCGGATTATCTCAGTCGCCAAACGTTGCATCCGGGCGAATGGTCTCTTCACCCAGAGGTATTTCTTCAGATTGTTCAAATGTGGGAACTTCCAGAAATAGATTTGATGGCGTCCCATCTAAACAAGAAACTTCCCAGGTATCTGTCCAGATCCCGGGATCCTCAGGCGGAGGCAGTGGATGCATTATCACTTCCTTGGAAGTATCATCCTGCCTATATCTTTCCGCCCCTAGTTCTTCTTCCAAGAGTAATCTCCAAGATTCTGAAGGAATGCTCGTTTGTTCTGCTGGTAGCTCTGGCATGGCCTCACAGGTTTTGGTATGCGGATCTTGTCCGGATGGCCTCTTGCCAACCGTGGACTCTTCCGTTAAGACCAGACCTTCTGTCACAAGGTCCTTTTTTCCATCAGGATCTGAAATCCTTAAATTTAAAGGTATGGAGATTGAACGCTTGATTCTTCGTCAAAGAGGTTTCTCTGAGGCTGTGATTAATACTATGTTACAGGCTCGTAAATCTGTATCTAGAGAGATATATTATAGAGTCTGGAAGACTTATATTTCTTGGTGTATTTCTCATCATTTTTCTTGGCATTCTTTCAGAATTCCGAGAATTTTACAGTTTCTTCAGGATGGTTTAGATAAAGGTTTGTCCGCAAGTTCCTTGAAAGGACAAATCTCTGCTCTTTCTGTTCTTTTTCACAGAAAGATTGCTATTCTTCCTGATATTCATTGTTTTGTACAAGCTTTGGTTCGTATAAAACCTGTCATTAAGTCAATTTCTCCTCCTTGGAGTTTGAATTTGGTTCTGGGGGCTCTTCAAGCTCCTCCGTTTGAACCTATGCATTCATTGGACATTAAATTACTTTCTTGGAAAGTTTTGTTCCTTTTGGCCATCTCTTCTGCCAGAAGAGTTTCTGAATTATCTGCTCTTTCTTGTGAGTCTCCTTTTCTGATTTTTCATCAGGATAAGGCGGTGTTGCGAACTTCTTTTGAATTTTTACCTAAAGTTGTGAATTCCAACAACATTAGTAGAGAAATTGTGGTTCCTTCATTATGTCCTAATCCTAAGAATTCTAAGGAGAAATCGTTGCATTCTTTGGATGTTGTTAGAGCTTTGAAATATTATGTTGAAGCTACTAAATCTTTCAGAAAGACTTCTAGTCTATTTGTTATCTTTTCCGGTTCTAGAAAAGGCCAGAAAGCTTCTGCCATTTCTTTGGCATCTTGGTTGAAATCTTTAATTCATCTTGCCTATGTTGAGTCGGGTAAAACTACGCCTCAGAGAATTACAGCTCATTCTACTAGGTCAGTTTCTACTTCCTGGGCGTTTAGGAATGAAGCTTCGGTTGATCAGATTTGCAAAGCAGCAACTTGGTCCTCTTTGCATACTTTTACTAAATTCTACCATTTTGATGTATTTTCTTCTTCTGAAGCAGTTTTTGGTAGAAAAGTACTTCAGGCAGCGGTTTCAGTTTGAATCTTCTGCTTATATTTTTCGTTAAACTTTATTTTGGGTGTGGATTATTTTCAGCAGGAATTGGCTGTCTTTATTTTATCCCTCCCTCTCTAGTGACTCTTGTGTGGAAAGACCCACATCTTGGGTAATCATTATCCCATACGTCACTAGCTCATGGACACTTGCTAATTACATGAAAGAAAACATAATTTATGTAAGAACTTACCTGATAAATTCATTTCTTTCATATTAGCAAGAGTCCATGAGGCCCACCCTTTTTTTGTGGTGGTTATGATTTTGTATAAGCACAATTATTCCAATTCCTTATTTTATATGCTTTCGCACTTTTTTTTATCACCCCACTTCTTGGCTATTCGTTAAACTGAATTGTGGGTGTGGTGAGGGGTGTATTTATAGGCATTTTGAGGTTTGGGAAACTTTGCCCCTCCTGGTAAGAATGTATATCCCATACGTCACTAGCTCATGGACTCTTGCTAATATGAAAGAAATGAATTTATCAGGTAAGTTCTTACATAAATTATGTTTTTTTGTCCTGGGGTAAGAAAGCCCCCTTACACCCAGTGACCGTAGAGATGACTGAATCTAAACCTGGGGCAAAGAGCGTCTTGCTCTTAAATGCCAAATATATAAATCTAGACTTAAGACACATAGGGGCCGATTTATTATATGGCGGGCAGACTTGATTTGTGTTAGTGAATCATGTCCGCCCGACATCGATATATGCCGACAGCACATCTGGTGAAATGCTTGTGGCAATGCCACCCCCTGCACATTCGCATCCAATCGGCCGCTAGCAGGAGGTGTCAATCATCCCGATCGTATCTGATTGGGATGATTGCAGTCAGCCACCTCATGATTCTGGTGAGCCAATGAGCAGCCCCCCATATCTGCAGACCAAGACTTAAGCCAAAGCAGTATTCTTTGCATCAATGTGAATAATATGCACAACAGCATCACAGATAAACTGTCATCCAAGGAGGATTCCGCCAGAATTAATTCAGAAAGGGAATTGCACCAAAATGCAGCTGCGCCTGCTAACGCTACCACACACTCTGAAATTTGGAGAAGGCGAAAAGAACACTCCCGGTTTGTCCCACCCAGAGATAATCTCAGCTATATGAGGTAAAACAGGGAAAATCTTGAAAAATTTTGTTTTAGGCTAAAAATCCTGTCCAACTATTGTACTTGTTTGGCTTCTGCCTGGCTAGTATCCTGAACTTCCAGGGTCTTTAAAACTTCCTTAAGTAAAGCTCTCAAATGTTCCATAGTAAATTGGAAAGTAACATCCTCAGACTCCTTTTCAGAATCTGGGGAATCTCCTCAGACGAGACTTCACCGTCCCATTATAACGAAGATCTGTCCAAATCAGACTCCTGAACTTGTCTAACTTATGACGGCTAACATCAGAACTGCCCTTAAAGAAAGTAGAAATATTTTTAAATTTGTGCTTGCGCTTAGTTTCTGGCGGGATAGCTGTAATAGCCTGCAACACCACACACTATAGTTGGGCTTTAAACTTTGGGGTAAACGTATTCACCCCACCATGAGTGATATAAACGGGGGGGGGGGGGGGTCATCTTGAGGAGCAGGACCTAGGGCCTGAGAACATTTTTGCAAAACTGATGACAGGCAGGAGCCACAAAACTGGGCTGGGGAGTACACAGTAGCCATTTTGCACAATAAACATTTATCATGGGGAAACGAGACATTCACAAGAAACCTCCCTGATGTCTGCAGAGATCAAATGTGCAAGTTTAACAAAATCCCACAATATAAGTACGTAGAACACTAATAAGTGATTATGCAAGATAATAATTGTCCGTCCCTGCAATGTTTCTTCATGCCTATCCTGACCTGTAACAAACAGAGAAGGACAGATATGAGGTGCAATGTCTGGCCAAACAGCGGGGCAAAGGAACTGCCCTGCGACACCCTTAGCTAGTTTGTGACACAACCCCAACAAGGGAAAAAAATAACGCACAAATATCACCCTCCTACAACCTTCTTTTCCAGGAACTGTCAAAGAAATACTGGGGGAGGGGGTAAGAGGGATAGTTAAACTCTGGTGTTGGGTGTCTTTGCCTCCTCCTGGTGGCCAGGCTATGTAATTCCCAGAAGGACCGTGGACTCTCACTACCATTAGAAAGAAATAGAATATGCAAATAGGTGTCTAGTTCATGGAGTACATAAATTGTCCTTGCTGCACTTAAAGTATAGTGAGAATCATCTCCATTTTTTGGATCCAGAATAGGCTAAAAAGTACCTTTATTCTTTGGAATTATCGACAGGTTCGAGTAGAAACCATGATTTGCATAGATCCTGATGTGTTTCACAAGAATAAATTTGGCTCAGAAAATAGCCGAAAGGCACAAGCAGCCTCCTTCTTACGCATTCAGAGGAATCCAAAACCTCCAAATACACATATCTACTATTCAATGACTGTTGTTCCAGGATCTCTACATCTGTGTTCAATTCTTTTTACACTTTAGAACCCCCAGTCCACTCCTTGCAGCTTAGCGGCAAAAGTGATCCAGCACTCGATAGAAGCTAAGCTGGGGTGTCAAGTGCTACAGGAATTGGTGGCTACATTTAGCTACCAATCAGCAGGCTCTACTCAGGTGTTGAACCAAAAATGGGCTGGCTCCTATGCTTACATTCCTGCTTTTTAAAATAAAGATAGATAGATAAAGAGAACAAATATTTTTTTTTTAATAGGAGTAAGCATAGGAGTAAATTAAAAAGTTGCTTAAAATTGCATGCTCTATCTGAATTGATATTCTTATCAGAGCATGAGCAAAGTCCGAAATTTTAGCAATCTTCTTATGAAACAGAACAGAAAGAGGTGAAATCTGAACCTTCAGAGAACTGGTTGATAATCCTTTATCTAAGCCTTCCTTCAGTAACTCAAGAACGCTAGGAATTCTAAACAAAATTCCAACTGTAACCTTTGCGAGACCACACAAAAAAGGTTTTCCAGACCTTATGATAAATATGCGTATCTTCATGTTCCTATTCACAGGGACCATCACAGATTCCTGAGGATCTGCCTTACTGGACAAACATTTCCAGTTAATGGCCCTTCCATTTGGTCTTGCCACGGCTCCCAGAATTTTTCAAAGGTTCTGGGGGCTATTTTGGCAGTGATCCGTTCTTGTGGAATTGCTGTGGTATTCAGAACTTGCCCGGGACAAGAAGCAGTAACATCATGGAAGTGAGTTCTCCACATACCTAAAGGAACTCGGGTAATCAGTTTAAAGTTTAGGTATTTGTTTAGTTTATGTCCCATTTTATTTTAAAGAACTGTATTTTTGCATATCTTATTTTGAATGTTTTTGCAATTTGGCACTGTGTAACTTGTATTTGTCTTTTGTTATTAAACATATAGAAAATCTAAGTCTATCTTTGTGCTCTAATATTTGAATTCCCACTCTGAAGAGACAAGGTTAAAGGCAGGTTACCTAATTGTTAGTTGTGTGAGTTATTGGGTTTCCAAGACACCCTTATTCAAAACTCTTGGTTGTGGCAGTAATTAGTAATCTGTGGTGGTGTAGGCAGGATTTGGGGGTTAATTTGGTGTCCCTTCAGGTCCTTTGTAGCGTTAAAGGTTTAAGGGAACCTGTGGCTGAATGCTATTAACCCCTTCATGCCCACACTCTCCCCATAGTGACGGCTGGGTGGATAGGCTTAATCGTCACACATTGGTCCTGGACAGATCATGCCCAGACCTCTTGAAAAAGAGATAGTCTGCCCCAAACCGGCAACAAGTCCGATTCAGGGGCCGCACCGTCACGCAAACTTGGCCTCTTCGGGCTTCTTTGACTAAATAGGCTTCGGCCATACTGGAATTGTTCTCCATGAAGGTCTCGGTGAGGAAGAGTTAGGTCTCTGCTCCCTATTTTGCGGTGAGGAAAGGAAACTTCTTCCTGTCTTACACTTAAGTTTAGATTTTTTGTCCTGGGGTAAGAAAGCCCCCTTACACCCAGTGACCGTAGAGATGACTGAATCTAAACCTGGGGCAAAGAGCGTCTTGCTCTTAAATGCCAGATATAGAAGTCTAGACTTAGACACATAGGGGCCGATTTATTATATGGCGGGCAGACTTGATTTGTGTTAGTGAATCATGTCCGCCCGACATCGATATATGCCGACAGCACATCTGGTGAAATTCTTGTGGCAATGCCACCCCCTGCACATTCGCATCCAATCGGCCGCTAGCAGGAGGTGTCAATAATCCCGATCGTATCTGATTGGGATGATTGCAGTCAGCCACCTCATGATTCTGGCGAGCCAATGAGCAGCCCCCCATATCTGCAGACCAAGACTTAAGCCAAAGCAGTATTCTTTGCATCAATGTGAATAATATGCACAACAGCATCACAGATAAACTATGTCCTCCAAGGAGGATTCCGCCAGAATTAATTCAGAAAGGGAATTGCACCAAAATGCAGCTGCGCCTGCTAACGCTACCACACACTCTGAAATTTGGAGGAGAAAAGAACACTCCCGGTTTGTCCCACCCAGAGATAATCTCAGCTATATGAGGTAAAACAGGGAAAATCTTGAAAAATGTTGTTTTAGGCTAAAAATCCTGTCCAACTATTGTACTTGTTTGGCTTCTGCCTGGCTAGTATCCTGAACTTCCAGGGTCTTTAAAACTTCCTTAAGTAAAGCTCTCAAATGTTCCATAGTAAATTGGAAAGTAACATCCTCAGACTCCTTTTCAGAATCTGGGGAATCTCCTCAGATGAGACTTCACCGTCCCATGATAACGAAGATCTGTCCAAATCAGACTCCTGAATTTGTCTAACTTATGACGGCTAACATCAGAACTGCCCTTAAAGAAAGTAGAAATATTTTTAAATTTGTGCTTGCGCTTAGTTTCTGGCGGGATAGCTGTAATAGCCTGCGACACCACACACTATAGTTGGGCTTTAAACTTTGGGGTAAACGTATTCACCCCACCATGAGTGATATAAACTGGGGGGGGGGGGGTCAACTTGAGGAGCAGGACCTAGGGCCTGAGAACATTTTTGCAAAACTGATGCCAGGCAAGAGCCACAAAACTGGGCTGGGGGGTACACAGTAGCCATTTTGCACAATAAACATTTATCATGGGGAAACGAGACATTGGAAGATTCCCCTTCACAAGAAACCTCCCTGATGTCTGCAGAGATCAAATGTGCAAGTTTAACAAAATCCCACAATATAAGTACGTAGAACACTAATAAGTGATTATGCAAGATAATAATTATCCGGACTCTGGTGTAAAGGCTTACATAACTCTGTGTTCTGCAAAATGTAAACGGAACACAGAGTACTAACGCACCCCATCGTTCCCAACCGTGGAACTCAACTTGGACTTGCAATGGTGAGAACTGCCAAAATGCAGGCAGCAATAACCACCCACAAACACTGTCGTAATAAATATGCCCCTGTATGCAAGCCAGATAGAAAGGGATATGAGGGTGGTATAATTAAATTGGTCCTGCAGGCAATGCACAAAGTGAGCACTAAGTGCAAGATAGGCTTCCTAGAGGTAATTCACTCCCCAGCACTAAGTGCCATCTCAGGAAGGGATATGGCCCAAGAAAGCTACTTACCCCGATCAGAGACGTCCCTGCAATGTTTCTTCATGCCTATCCTGACCTGTAACAAACAGAGAAGGACAGATATGAGGTGCAATGTCTGGCCAAACAGCAGGGCAAAGGAACTGCCCTGCGACACCCTTAGCTAGTTTGTGACACAACCCCAACAAGGGAAAAAAATAACGCACAAATATCACCCTCCTACAACCTTCTTTTCCAGGAACTGTCAAAGAAATACTGGGGGAGGGGGTAAGAGGGATAGTTAAACTCTGGTGTCGGGTGTCTTTGCCTCCTCCTGGTGGCCAGGTTATGTAATTCCCAGAAGGACCGTGGACTCTCACTACCATTAGAAAGAAATAGAATATGCAAATAGGTGTCTAGTTCATGGAGTACATAAATTGTCCTTGCTGCACTTAAAGTATAGTGAGAATCATCTCCATTTTTTGGATCCAGAATAGGCTAAAAAGTACCTTTATTCTTTGGAATTATCGACAGGTTCGAGTAGAAACCATGATTTGCATAGATCCTGATGTGTTTCACAAGAATAAATTTGGCTCAGAAAATAGCCGAAAGGCACAAGCAGCCTCCTTCTTACGCATTCAGAGGAATCCAAAACCTCCAAATACACATATCTACTATTCAATGACTGTTGTTCCAGGATCTCTACATCTGTGTTCAATTCCTTTTACACTTTAGAACCCCCAGTCCACTCCTTGCAGCTTAGCGGCAAAAGTGATCCAGCACTCGATAGAAGCTAAGCTGGGGTGTCAAGTGCTACAGGAATTGGTGGCTACATTTAGCTACCAATCAGCAGGCTCTACTCAGGTGTTGAACCAAAAATGGGCTGGCTCCTATGCTTACATTCCTGCTTTTTAAAATAAAGATAGATAAAGAGAACAAATATTTTTTTTTAATAGGAGTAAACATAGGGGTAAATTAAAAAGTTGCTTAAAATTGCATGCTCTATCTGAATTGATATTCTTATCAGAGCATGAGCAAAGGCCTGAAAGTCCGAAATTTTAGCAATCTTCCTATGAAACAGAACAGAAAGAGGTGAAATCTGAACCTTCAGAGAACTGGTTGATAATCCTTTATCTAAGCCTTCCTCCAGTAACTCAAGAACGCTAGGAATTCTAAACAAAATTCCAACTGTAACCTTTGCGAGACCACACAAAAAAGGTTTTCCAGACCTTATGATAAATATGCGTATCTTCATGTTCCTATTCACAGGGACCATCACAGATTCCTGAGGATCTTCCTTACTGGACAAACATTTCCAGTTAATGGCCCTTCCATTTGGTCTTGCCACGGCTCCCAGAATTTTTCAAAGGTTCTGGGGGCTCTTTTGGCAGTGATCCGTTCTTGTGGAATTGCTGTGGCACCCTACCTGGACGACATATTTGTTCAGGCGCCATCTTTTCAACAAGCAAAATCTCACACAGAGATTCTGGGGCCTATCTATCAAGCTCCGAAAGGAGCTTGACGGCCTGTGTTTCTGGCAAGTCTTCAGACTCGCCAGAAACAGCAGTTATGAAGCAGCGGTCACAAAGACCGCTGCTCCATAACCCTGTCCGCCTGCTCTGAGCAGGCGTACAGGAGTCGCCAGAAATCAACCGATCGAGTACGATCGGGTGGATTGACACCCCCCTGCTGGCAGCCTTTGGCCGCAATTCTGCAGGGGGCGGCGTTGCACCAGCAGCTCTTTTGAGCTGCTGGTGCAATGCTGAATACGGAGAGCGTATTGCTCTCCGCAAGACCTTTCATAAATAGAGGCCATTGTCTTTTCTCATTGTCTTTTCCCACGGATGGAATGTGAATTGGGAAAAAAGCTCCCTTTCCCCTGCTACACGAGTAGTGTCCTTAGGGACCATAATAGATTTTCTATTGATTAAGATTTTTCTGACAGAGGTCAGGAAAAACAAAATCATTTCCACTTGCCTCTCTCTACAGGCTACTGCTCATTCTTCAGTGGTCCAATGTATGGAGGTAATCGGTCTGATGGTGGCTTCCATGGACATCATTCCTTTTGCTCGATTCCATTTGAGAGCTCTCCAGTTGTGCATGCTCAGACAATGGAATGGTGACCATGCGGATCTATCTCAGAGAATAGAGTTAGATCAGTCGTCAAGGGATTATCTACAGTGGTGGATTTCTCAGGAACATCCGTCTCAGGGCACATGCTTTCAGAGACCTTCCTGGGTGATCGTGACCACGGACGCCAGCCTGCTGGGGAGCAGTCTGGAACTCGTTAAAAGCTCAGGGTCTTTGGACTTGGAAGGAGTCTGCTCTTTTCATCAGCATCTTGGAGTTGAGAGTGAATTACAATGCTCTATTGACTTGGCTTCAGTTGTCCTCAGTCCAATTTATCAGTTTCCAGTCAGACAACATAACCTCTGTGGCTTAAATCAATCACCAGGGAGGAACTCGGAGTTCCTTAGCCAAGAAGGAAGTTACTCGGATTCTTCAGTGGGCAGAGATCCACAATTGCTGTCTGTCATCCACATTCCAGGAGTAGACAACTGGAAAGTGGATTTTCTGAGCAGACAGACTTTTCATCCCGGGGAGTGGGAACTCCATCCGGAGGTGTTTTCCAGCTTAGTCCTCAAATGGGGGGTGCTGGAGTTAGATCTGATGGTGTCCCGTCAGAACGCCAAGCTTTCAAGGTCAAGAGATCCGCAGGCTGTTCTGATAGATGTTCTGGCGGTTCCTTGGGTTTTCAGGTTGGCAAACTTGGTTCCTCCATTTGCTCTCCTTCCACAAGTCATTGCTCGTATCAAACAGGAGAGGGCGTTGGTGATTCTAATAGCCCCTGTATGGCCTCGCAGGATCTGGTTTGCAGACCTAGTGGAGATGTCATCTCTCCCACCTTGGAGACTTCCTCTGAGGAAGGACCTCCTGATTCAGGGTCCCTTCCTTCATCCAAATCTCGTTTCCCTGAAGCTGACTGCTTGGAGATTAAACGCTTAATTCTGTCTAAGCATGGTTTTTCTGAGTCGGTCATTGAGACCATGATTCAGGCTTGCAAGCCTGTTACTAGAAAGATTTACCATAAGATATGGCGTAAATATCTTTATTGGTGTGAATCCAATGGCTACTCTTGGAGTTGAATTAGAATTCCTAGAATTTTATCTTTTCTTCAGGAAGGCCTAGAGAAGGGATTGTCAGTCAGTACCCTGAAGGGTTAGATTTCTGCTTTATCAGTTTTACTACATAAATGTTTGGCGGATGTGCAATCTTTTTGTCAGGCCTTGGTCAAAATGGAGCCTTAACCTTGTTCTTAAAGTTTTACAGCTGGCTCCGTTTGAGCCGTTACATTCCATAGACATTAAGTTTATATCTTGGAAGGTTATGTTTCTTGTTGCTATCTCTTCTGCTCGAAGAGTCTCAGAACTTTCAGCTCTGCAGTGTGATTCCCCTTATCTTATTTTTCATGCCGTTAAGGCAGTTCCTCGTACTAAGTTAGGTTTCCTTCCTAAGGTTGTTTCTAATAGAAATATCAATCAGGAAATTGTTGTTTTCTCTCTGTGTCCTAATACTACTTCTTCCAAAGAACGTTTGTTAAACAATTTGGAGGTTGTACCCGCTCTTAAATTCTACTTACAGGCGACTAAGGATTTTCGCCAGTCCTATGCCCTCTTTGTCTGTTTCAAAGTAAAGGTCAGAAAGCTACTGCTACTACTCTTTCTTTTTGGTTACGAAGTATAATTCGTTTGGCTTATGAGACTGCTGGACAGCAGCCTACTGAGAGAATTACGGCTCATTCCACAAGAGCTGTTTCCTCTTTTGGGGCTTTCAAAGATTAAGCTTCTGTGGAACAAATTTGCAAGGCTGCATCTTGGTCTTCTCTACATACTTTTTCCAAATTTGATACTTTTGCCTTGGCTGAGGCTTCTTTTGGGAGAAAGATTCTTCAAGCGGTGGTGCCTTCTGTTTAGGACTTGTCCCTCCCTATTTATCCATGTCCTCTAGCTTGGTTATTGGTTTCCAACAGTAATTACTCAAGCCGTGGACTCACCAAATCCTAGGAAAGAAAAACAAAATTTATGCTTACTTAATAAATTTCTTTCTTTCCGGATATGGTGTATCCACGGCCCCACTTTATTTTAAGACAGTTGTTCTTTTGACTATAACTTCAGGCCCTCTACACCTTGTGTTACTCCTTTTTCTCCATTTCCCTTCGGTCGAATGACTGGGGGTTGTGGGTAAGGGAGTGATACTTAGCAGTTCAACTGTGGTGCTCTTTGCCACCTCCTGCTGGCCAGGAGTGATATTCCCAACAGTAATTACTCAAGCCATGGACTCACCATATCCGGAAATAAATAAATTTATCAGGTAAGCATAAATGTTTTTTTTTTTCTGAGTCAACTTAAAATTCAAAAGACACATTGCCTTTCAAATGGTGGGTCTTAGAAGTTTCTAGGGGTTAAAGGAGCGGAGATCAATGGGTTTTAACACTTACCCCTCCATCTAGCTCCCTTATGCTCCTTACTAGAACCTGCACTTCCATGTCTCCGGGGCTGGTGACGTCAAATCCACATCGTATGTGGGACTAAATGCGGAGGGGGAAAGGGCAAATAGCTCTGAAAGTCCCCCTATTGATGACAACACACAGTCGTCATCCACACTATAGCATACTGTGGATGACTACTACATGTTGTCATTCACACTAAAAAGAGTTAATACATTTAAGTGAAGCCTACACAGTAAATCCTGTTCTCCGGTGTGAGATATCAGCTCCACAATTCTGAACCCTATTCTGATTGGTAAAGGGTGGAGAGACAGAAACTCAAGGTGCCACCATTTTTAAACCCACTATTATCTGTTAGAGATGTTATGTCCATTATCTACTGTGAAATATTAATTTCCCAAACAATGCTCACACATTTAAAATTGACCCCCCCCCCCCCACAAACATACAATAATCAATTGTTCACAATTATCAACCCATGAATGACACAAGCCCACTATAACAATAATGCTCCTGTAATAATGCTAAGGACACATCTGTATGGTTTTGGCACACAACAGGTTAATCGCCCAGCTGCCACTTAGTATTATTAGAAACTGCTGCTGTTTTTGCAAGTTCTATAGATCTAATGTACCCAGATGTGGAAGCAGTTACCTCTTATTCTTCTATATACACAAAGACGTACACACACAAACAAATTGAACTTACATTTTCAAAGCAATTTGCAACGAATTTACAGTGATTTTTAATTATACTGCTGCATATAAAAATATTTATAAAAACGCACCAATCATTTTTATCAGCAGTAAGAAAGAGAACATTGCAAACCTGGCAGAAATACAAAATTTGCATTATGTTAAGCTATTCATTAAATTGACAATAGCTTCATATTAGATTTAGGATAATCCAATGCTTTTTTAGTAGTCAGGAATAATAAAAAAAAAAGAATGAATTTTCTAAAGCATAAAGAGTCCACTGTTAGCTATTTCATAGATAAAGCTATGACCAGGATGTAGAAATCCAGGCACAATGGCCAAAATTCTCAAAACTGGAATGGAGTAGACCCTAGAGCACAGTCACCAATACGAAGAGAACCCTTTTGCTAAAGGGTTCTATATAATAGCAAAAAACTGGAAAGGTGTTCTCACAAGCAATGGTTTCTAACTTCATAATATATTTGAAGCCTCTCACATGTATTTATTTTTTGTATTGATCAAGGTTGCTGGTAAGAGCTGCCGTACAGGGATTAACACCACCAATGAGCCCAATAATCAACTTGAAATACTTTCTTCGTATAAAGCCTTTTCCTTTCCTTGAGTGTACCAAAGCTTTTATGGTTTTCACTTTAAGACCAGATATGAAGTTTATGGCCTTTTGTCTTCTTTTTTTTTAAGGAACTCTGCTGTTCAGTCATTTTAGCCCTCAAGTTAAGGATAATGGAGATAGCACAAGACCAAAGTGAAGCACAAGTAATCCATCCTAGAAGAAACAGAATACAATTTAGTTAAGATATAAATAAAACATGACATATACATACAGTAGATAAATATATATAGCTATACAGTCATGCGAAAAAGAAAGTGCAGCCTCTGAATTCTATAGTTTTACATATTAGGACAATCATCTGGTCCTTGGCAGGTCTTAAAATTAGATAAATACAACCTCAGATGAATAACACCATATGACATGTTACATTGTGTAATGATTTATTTAACAAAAATAAAACCAAAATGGAGAAACCATGTGTGAAAAACTAAGTACACATTTTGATTCAATAGCTTGTGGAACCACATTTAGCAGCAATAACTTGAAGTAATTATTTTCTGTATGACTATCAGTCTCTCACAATGTTGTGGAGGAATTTTGACCCACTCTTCTTTACAAAGTTGCTTAAGTTCGTTGAGGTTTGCCGGCATTCGTTTATGCACAGCTCTCTTAAGGTCCCACAACAGCATTTCAATCTGATTGAGGTCTGGACTTTGACTGGGCCATTGCAACACCTCTATTCTTTTCTTTTTCAGCCATTCTGTTGTAGATTTGCTGGTGTGCTTGGGATCACTTTACTGTTGCATGACCTAATTTCGGCTAAGCTTTAGCTGTCAGACAGATGGCCTCACATTTGACTCTAGAAGACTTTGGTATACAGGAGTTCATGGTTGACTCAATGACTGCTAGGTGCCCAGGTCCTGTGGCTGCAGAACAAGCCCAAATCATCACCCCTCCCCCACCGTGCTTGACAGTTGGTATGCAGTGTTTGTGCTGATATGCTATGTTTGATTTTTGTCAATTGTGGCGCTGTTCATTAAGACCAAGCATCTCCACTTTGGCCTCGTCTGTCCAAAGGACATTGTTCCAGGAGTCTTGTGGTTTGTTCAGATGCAACTTTGCAAACCTAAGCTGTGATGCCATGTTCTTTTTAGAGAGAAGAGGTTTTTTTCCTGGCAACCCTTCCATACAAAACCCTACTTGTTCAGTCTTTTTCTAATTGTACTTTCATGAACTTTAACATGCTAATTGAGGCCTGTAGAATCTGAGGTGTAACTCTTGGGTTTTTTGCAATTTCTCTGAGCATTGCACGGTCTGACATTGGGGTGAATTTGCTGGGACGTCCACTCCTGGGAAGATTGGCAACGGTCTTGAATATTTTCCACTTGTGAATAATCTTTCTCACTGTAGAATGATGGACTTTAAATTGTTTGGAAATGGCCTTATAAACCCTTCCCAGATTGATGGGCAGCAACAATTGCTTCTCTAAGATCATTGCTGATGTCTTTCCTCCTTGACATTGTGTTAATACACCTGAATGCTCCAGACCATCAAACTGCTAAAACTTTAGCTTTTATAGAGGTGGTTACACTTGTTGATGATCAATTAATCAAGGGCATTTGATTAGCATAACCTGGCTGCTACTTAGCCTTTTAATTCCTATGTAAGCAGTAAGGGGGTACTTAGTTTTTCACACATGGCTTCTCCATTTTGGCTTTATTTTTGTTAAATAAATCATGATACAGTGTAATATGGCATGTGTTCATGTTCATCTGAGGTTGTATTTATCTAATTTTAAGACCTGCTAAGGACCAGATGATTGCTATAGATAGTCCTCTTATCTATCATTTACTCTCTAGCAAAGGATAGATAAAAGAACTATGGTTTACATCTGGTGGTCATTCACATTATTAGACTCCTATTGTTCACACATACCACAAATCTATGCCCCAGATACTGAAAGATTATATTACTCTTCTAAATATCCCAAACTACCTTCTTCTAATCCTAGCAAACCGCATGAGAGTGCTTAGACCACATAATTGAAAACAGATGCACATGACACTTGATGAAAATGAGTAGAAAAAGTTACTCTACCATTAGACAAATCTGTTTGAAAGTGGCAAACTCAACAACCACATTGACAACCAAGTCAGGTAATAAGAGCAGCTAATACAGATGCCTTCTTTTCTGTTGCCCATAGTCTGTTGCACTACAGAACTGGAGGTTCCACCTTATAACCCATAAAAGTCCATTCTGCAATAATGTTTAATAACTCCTATGATGATATCCATAACAGAATGTCAAGATGTTGCCAAGCTATCCAACTAAAAATGAGATCTAACTTATGGGGTCAGATATCCCCTAATAACAATCTGATCCTGTTATTTGTGTTGTGATATAATATAAAGCATGTGATCACTTATAGAGATATTTTGCCTTGTCAAGCTGTATGTGTTTTCTTAATTTGTTTTGAATATTTAGCCCTGAAAAGAAAAAAAGAAAACGAAATGTATGCTTACCTGATAAATTTATTTATTCCTTTCTTGACACGGTGAGTCCACGGATCATCTCTAATTACTATTGGGAATATCACTCCTGGCCAGCTGGAGGAGGCAAAGAGCACCACAGCAAAGCTGTTAAGTATCACCTCCCTTCCCTCCAACCCCAGTCATTCGACCCAAGGAAAGAGAAAGGAAATAACACAAGGTGCAGAGGTGCCTGAGGTTTACAACACAAAACCTGTCTAAATAAACAGGACGGGCCGTGGACTCACCGTAACAAGAAATAAATACATTTATTAGGTAAGCACGGATCATCTCTAATTACTATTGCGAATCAATACCTAAGCTAGAGGACACAGATGATAAGTGAGGGACAAGACAGGGTACCTAAAATGAAGGCACCACTGCTTGAAGAACCTTTCTCCCAAAAGAAGCCTCAGCCGAGGAAAAAGTATCAAATCTATAGAATTTTGAAAAAGTGTGTAGAGAGGACCAAGTTGCAGCCTTGTTCCACAGAAGCTTCCTTTTTGAATGCTCAGGAAGAGGAAACAGCCCTTGTGGAATGAGCCATGACTCTCTGAGGAGGCTGCTGTCCAGCAGTTTCATAGGCCAAACAAATTATACTCTTTAGCCACAAAGAAAGAGAAGTAGCCGTGGCTTTCTGAGCCTTGCGTTTCCCAGAGAAAGCAACAAACAAAGCAGAATACTGGTGAAAATCCTTAATTGCCTGTAAATAGTATTTCAACGCATGCACCACATCTAGGTTGTGCAGCAGACGCTCTTTATGAGAAGAAGGGTTAGGACACAAAGAAGGAACAACGATTTCTTGATTAATGTTCCTATCCAAAACCACTTTAGGGAGGAACCCTAACTTAGTACGCAGAACTACCTTATCCGAATGAAAAATAAGGTAAGGGGATTTACACTGCAACGCCGAGAGCTCGGAGACTCTACGAGCAGAAGAAATTGCAACAAACAACAAAACTTTCCAAGATAACATCTTAATATCTAAGGAATGCATAGGCTCAAAAGGAGCCTGCTGAAGAACTTTAAGAACACGGTTAAGACTCCTGAGAGGAGTAACAGGTTTGAACACAGGCCTGACAGAAAGATTGCACGTCTAGTACATCCGCCAGACGTTTATGCAACAAAATAGACAAGGCAGATATTTGACCCTTCAAAGTACTCAGATAAACCTTTCTCCAGACCCTCTTGGAGAAAGGACAAAATTCTAGGAATCCGAACTCTACTCCAAGAGTAGCTTATAGATTCACACCAATACAGATATTTACGCCAAATCTTATGGTAAATCTTTCTAGTTACAGGCTTACGAGCCAGAATCAAAGTCTCAATAACCAACTCCAAAAACCTGCACTTAGATAGAATTAAGCGTTCAATCTCCAAGCAGTCAGCTTCAGAGAAACGAGATTTGGATGAAGGAAGGGCCCTTGAAGTAGAAGGTCCTTCCTCAGTGGAAGTCTCTAAGGTGGAAAAGAAGACATCTCCACTAGGTCTGCATACCAGATCCTGCAAGGCCACGCCGGTGCAATGAGGATCACCAACGCCTTCTCCTGTTTGATTGGAGCAATAACCCGTGGAAGGAGAGCGAACAGAGGAAATAGGTATGCTAGACTGAAATTCCAAGGAACCGCCAGAGCATCTATCAGTACAGCCTGAGGATCCCTTGACCTCGACCCGTACCTCGGGAGCTTGGCATTCTATCGAGATGCCATGAGATCCAGCTCCGGCTGTCCCCATTTGAGAATCAAGTTGGAAAACACCTCCGGATGAAGTTCCCACTCCCCCGGGTGAAAGGTCTGTCTGCTCAGAAAATCCGCCTCCCAATTGTCCACTCCTGGAATGTGGATCGCAGATAGACAGCAGTTGTAGGTCTCCACCCACTGAATAATCTTGGCTACCTCTGTCATGGCCAAGGAACTCTGAGTTCCTCCCTGATTGATGTAAGCCACTGAAGTTATGTTGTCCGATTGGAACCTGATAAACCGGGCTGACACTAACTGAGGCCAGGCCAGAGCATTAAAGATTGCCCTAAGCTCTAGGATGTTTATGGGGAGAACAGACTCCTCCCGAGTCCATGTCCCCTGAGCCTTTAGTGATCCCCAGACTGCTCCCCATCCCAGCAGGCTGGCGTCCGTTTTCACAATCACCCAGATGGGTCTGCGGAAGCAGGTTCCCTGGGAGAGATGTTCCTGAGACAACCACCAAGGAAGAGAATCTCTTGTCGCCTGATCCAGATGTAATCGCTGAGACAAATCAGCATAATCCCTGTTCCATTGCCTAAGCATGCATATGTCAGGTTTTTTTCCCTGTTGTGTTTGCCATGTGCTGCTGGCAGCCATTTTACTCACCTCTCTTCCTGAATATGGTGCATTGTGGGGGATGCTGCTCATTTTCTGCACTTCCTTTTATGGCCAGACTGGTGTGCATCATCCATGTAAGACAGGATGCAGTCTCAGAATTGTGATGTCATCACTTATTATTTAAAGGGCCTCTGTTCAGTATTTGCGTTGTCTCAGACCTGTTTGTGAGAGTTCCTGTGTATTACCTGGCTGCCTGACGTCCTTCCTAGTTCCTGATCCCTGGCTTGTTCCTGACTCTGCTGTTTTCCTTGTTCCTGATTCCGGCTCGTCTGACTATTCGCTTTGGCTCCTGACTAGGCCCGTCTGACTACCAGCTCTGGTTTTGATTCCTGGCTTGTTATTTGACTTGTGGACTTTTTATTATTTTTTGCTATTAATAAAGGTGTGATTATGTTTGCGCTTCTCGTCTCAGTCTGATTCCTGGCATCCTGACAGCATAACTGCAGAGGTCTGAGATGGAACCGGGCAAACGGAATGATGTCCATGGCAGCTACCATCAGACCAATCACCTCCATACATTGGGCCACTGATGGCCGAGGAGAGGACTGAAGGGCCAGACAATAGTCGAATATCTTTGATTTTCTGACCTCTGTCAGAAATACTTTCATTGATAAGGAATCTATTATGGTTCCCAAGAACACTACCCTTGTAGCTGGAATCAAGGAACTCTTTACCAAATTCACCTTCCATCCGTGAGAACGCAGAAAAGATAACATCTCTGTGTGGGAGTTCGCTTGTTGAAAGGATGGCACCTGAACCAGAATGTTGTCCAGATAAGGCGCCACTGCAATGCCCCGCAACCGGAGCACCAGCAACAGGGATCGCAGGACCTTTAAAAAAATTCTGGGAGCTGTAGCAAGGCCGAATGGAAGAGCCACAAACTGAAATGCGAACCTCAGAAACTTTTGATGATCCCTGTGGATGGGAACATGCTGGTACGCATCCTTTAAATCTACTGTTGTCATGAATTGACCCTATTGAACTAAGCGAAGAATGGAAAAAATAGTTTCCATCTTGAACGACGGTACTCTGAGGAACATGTTTAGACTTTTGAGGTCTAAAATTGGTCTGAAAGTTCCCTCTTTTTAGGGAACCACGAACAGATTGGAGTAAAATCCCAGACCCTGTTCCTGCATTGGAACAGGAACTATCACTCCCAGGTCGGAAAGGTCTCGGACACAGTGTAAGAACACCTCTCTTTAACTGGTCTACAGATAATCTTGAGAGCAGAAACCTGCCCCTGGGAGGAAAGGTCTTGAACTCTAGTTTGTATCCCTGGGACACGATGTCCACCACCCAGGGATCCTGAACATCCCGAACCCAGGCGTGAGCGAAGAAGGAAAGTCTGCCCCCCACAAGATCCGGTCCTGGATCGGCGGCACACCCTTTATGCTGACTTTGAGTTATTAACAGGCTTCTTAGATTGCTTCCCCTTGTTCCAAGACTGGTTGGACCTCCAGGAAGGTTTGGACTGTTCCTGCTTGGCAGAGGGAGAGGAAGGCTTACCTTTGAAGTTTCGAAAGGAACGAAAATTACTCCGATGTCCTTTCTGCTTATTCCTCTTATCCTGAGGGAGGAAATGACCCTTTCCTCCCATAATATCTGAAATAATTTCAGCCAAGCCCGGCCCAAACAAGGTCTTACCCTTGTAGGGAATCACCAAAAGCTTAGACTTAGACGATACATCTGCAGACCAGGACTTCAACCATCAAGCTCTGCGGGCCAGTACAGCAAAACCAGAAATCTTTGCTCAAAGCTTAATAACCTGTAGGGACGCATCCGTAATAAAGGAATTGGCCAACTTAAGAGCCTTGATCCTATCCTGGATCTCTTCAAGTGGAGTATCTGTCTGCATAGAATCAGACAACGCACCAAACCAGTATGCCGCCGTGCAGGTGACGGTAGCAATACACACCACAGGTTGCCATTGTAAACCCTGGTGTACATAAATCTTTTTAAGTAACCTGTCAGAGTATATGAATATTATAGATGAAAATTATGTATATATATATATATATATATATATATATATATATATATATATATATATATATATATATATGTAAGTGTGTGTGTGTATATGTATAGTTTTTTTTAATTCACTGTATATGGTTGATGAGACCACAGGATTAATTAGATGTGAGGTTGTTGACAACAGCTTCTAATCCACTGTGGGTCCCAACCCCCTACCAGATGGTTTTAGCTGGATAAAGACATGTTTATCATGATTGAAAGTTAGCATAGCTTTGAAGCACACCCTCCTGCCGTGTCAAGCATTCAAACATTCTCCTAAAGGAATACAACTCAATGACCATGTTCACTTAACTATATACAGAGTTTTTATGGCTTAAGATAACATAGTCTTTGAAGCCAACAGCACTGCAGGAGGGCAAGGGCCAAGTTGTCATACAGGGACCATTGAGACATTTCACAGCTATGTGTAAATTGTTTCCTGGGGAGTTCTTCCATGTGCAGGAATCAAACAAATTAGCATTTACAATTCCCTGTGTGGCATAAATAAAAATAAATACATTTTGAAAAAGAAATGATGCCAATAGTTTCAAGTATGTTTGAAATAATTCAAATAACATATATATATATATATATATATATATATATATATATATATATATATATATATATATATATGTGTGTGTGTGTTTAAATGGGACATATTATATTAAAGGGGAAATTGCTGCATTAAATATATATATATATAAGAGATAAATTCAGAATTATTATAGATTAAATAACAATTTTAATAATACCATGGTTAAAATATATACATAACATGCTTTCCTGTTTTTCCAGATGGAGCCAGAAGATGACAAATACAGGATGGATACATAGGATGAAATAAGTCATATCATATGATTGTGCACTAAATGTTTATAAAATTTTAAATACATCTCTTGAAATATAGTGAGATGGATATATGGAAGTAACTGATGTGATATGACTATAAAATATTGACATCTGATATCAAAGTATACATTTTCTGTTAGGCTAAATGAAATATAAATGCTAACAAGAGAAATTTACTAATGCAAAAACAGAATTTATGTTTACCTGATAAATTACTTTCTCCAACGGTGTGTCCGGTCCACGGCGTCATCCTTACTTGTGGGATATTCTCTTCCCCAACAGGAAATGGCAAAGAGCCCAGCAAAGCTGGTCACATGATCCCTCCTAGGCTCCGCCTACCCCAGTCATTCGACCGACGTTAAGGAGGAATATTTGCATAGGAGAAACCATATGGTACCGTGGTGACTGTAGTTAAAGAAAATAAATTATCAGACCTGATTAAAAAAACCAGGGCGGGCCGTGGACCGGACACACCGTTGGAGAAAGTAATTTATCAGGTAAACATAAATTCTGTTTTCTCCAACATAGGTGTGTCCGGTCCACGGCGTCATCCTTACTTGTGGGAACCAATACCAAAGCTTTAGGACACGGATGAAGGGAGGGAGCAAATCAGGTCACCTAAATGGAAGGCACCACGGCTTGCAAAACCTTTCTCCCAAAAATAGCCTCAGAAGAAGCAAAAGTATCAAACTTGTAAAATTTGGTAAAAGTGTGCAGTGAAGACCAAGTCGCTGCCCTACATATCTGATCAACAGAAGCCTCGTTCTTGAAGGCCCATGTGGAAGCCACAGCCCTAGTGGAATGAGCTGTGATTCTTTCGGGAGGCTGCCGTCCGGCAGTCTCGTAAGCCAATCTGATGATGCTTTTAATCCAAAAAGAAAGAGAGGTAGAAGTTGCTTTTTGACCTCTCCTTTTACCGGAATAAACAACAAACAAGGAAGATGTTTGTCTAAAATCCTTTGTAGCATCTAAATAGAATTTTAGAGCGCGAACAACATCCAAATTGTGCAACAATCGTTCCTTCTTTGAAACTGGTTTCGGACACAGAGAAGGTACGATAATCTCCTGGTTAATGTTTTTGTTAGAAACAACTTTTGGAAGAAAACCAGGTTTAGTACGTAAAACCACCTTATCTGCATGGAACACCAGATAAGGAGGAGAACACTGCAGAGCAGATAATTCTGAAACTCTTCTAGCAGAAGAAATTGCTACTAAAAACAAAACTTTCCAAGATAATAACTTAATATCAACGGAATGTAAGGGTTCAAACGGAACCCCCTGAAGAACTGAAAGAACCAAATTGAGACTCCAAGGAGGAGTCAAAGGTTTGTAAACAGGCTTAATTCTAACCAGAGCCTGAACAAAGGCTTGAACATCTGGCACAGCTGCCAGCTTTTTGTGAAGTAACACAGACAAGGCAGAAATCTGTCCCTTCAGGGAACTTGCAGATAATCCTTTTTCCAATCCTTCTTGAAGGAAGGATAGAATCCTAGGAATCTTAACCTTGTCCCAAGGGAATCCTTTAGATTCACACCAACAGATATATTTTTTCCAAATTTTGTGGTAAATCTTTCTAGTTACAGGCTTTCTGGCCTGAACAAGAGTATCGATAACAGAATCTGAGAACCCTCGCTTCGATAAGATCAAGCGTTCAATCTCCAAGCAGTCAGCTGGAGTGAAACCAGATTCGGATGTTCGAACGGACCCTGAACAAGAAGGTCTCGTCTCAAAGGTAGCTTCCAAGGTGGAGCCGATGACATATTCACCAGATCTGCATACCAAGTCCTGCGTGGCCACGCAGGAGCTATCAAGATCACCGACGCCCTCTCCTGATTGATCCTGGCTACCAGCCTGGGGATGAGAGGAAACGGCGGGAACACATAAGCTAGTTTGAAGGTCCAAGGTGCTACTAGTGCATCCACTAGAGCCGCCTTGGGATCCCTGGATCTGGACCCGTAGCAAGGAACTTTGAAGTTCTGACGAGAGGCCATCAGATCCATGTCTGGAATGCCCCACAGCTGAGTGACTTGGGCAAAGATTTCCGGATGGAGTTCCCACTCCCCCGGATGCAATGTCTGACGACTCAGAAAATCCGCTTCCCAATTTTCCACTCCTGGGATGTGGATAGCAGACAGGTGGCAGGAGTGAGACTCCGCCCATAGAATGATTTTGGTCACTTCTTCCATCGCTAGGGAACTCCTTGGTCCCCCCTGATGGTTGATGTACGCAACAGTTGTCATGTTGTCTGATTGAAACCGTATGAACTTGGCCCTCGCTAGCTGAGGCCAAGCCTTGAGAGCATTGAATATCGCTCTCAGTTCCAGAATATTTATCGGTAGAAGAGATTCTTCCCGAGACCAAAGACCCTGAGCTTTCAGGGATCCCCAGACCGCGCCCCAGCCCATCAGACTGGCGTCGGTCGTGACAATGACCCACTCTGGTCTGCGGAATGTCATCCCTTGTGACAGGTTGTCCAGGGACAGCCACCAACGGAGTGAGTCTCTGGTCCTCTGATTTACTTGTATCTTCGGAGACAAGTCTGTATAGTCCCCATTCCACTGACTGAGCATGCACAGTTGTAATGGTCTTAGATGAATGCGCGCAAAAGGAACTATGTCCATTGCCGCTACCATCAACCCGATCACTTCCATGCACTGAGCTATGGAAGGAAGAGGAACGGAATGAAGTATCCGACAAGAGTCTAGAAGTTTTGTTTTTCTGGCCTCTGTCAGAAAAATCCTCATTTCTAAGGAGTCTATTATGGTTCCCAAGAAGGGAACCCTTGTTGACGGAGATAGAGAACTCTTTTCCATGTTCACTTTCCATCCGTGAGATCTGAGAAAGGCCAGGACAATGTCCGTGCGAGCCTTTGCTTGAGGAAGGGACGACGCTTGAATCAGAATGTCGTCCAAGTAAGGTACTACAGCAATGCCCCTTGGTCTTAGCACAGCTAGAAGGGACCCTAGTACCTTTGTGAAAATCCTTGGAGCAGTGGCTAATCCGAAAGGAAGCGCCACGAACTGGTAATGTTTGTCCAGGAATGCGAACCTTAGGAACCGATGATGTTCCTTGTGGATAGGAATATGTAGATACGCATCCTTTAAATCCACCGTGGTCATGAATTGACCTTCCTGGATGGAAGGAAGAATAGTTCGAATGGTTTCCATCTTGAACGATGGAACCTTGAGAAACTTGTTTAAGATCTTGAGATCTAAGATTGGTCTGAACGTTCCCTCTTTTTTGGGAACTATGAACAGATTGGAGTAGAACCCCATCCCTTGTTCTCTTAATGGAACAGGATGAATCACTCCCTTTTTTAACAGGTCTTCTACACAATGTAAGAATGCCTGTCTTTTTATGTGGTCTGAAGACAACTGAGACCTGTGGAACCTCCCCCTTGGGGGAAGTCCCTTGAATTCCAGAAGATAACCTTGGGAGACTATTTCTAGCGCCCAAGGATCCAGAACATCTCTTGCCCAAGCCTGAGCGAAGAGAGAGAGTCTGCCCCCCACCAGATCCGGTCCCGGATCGGGGGCCAACATTTCATGCTGTCTTGGTAGCAGTGGCAGGTTTCTTGGCCTGCTTTCCCTTGTTCCAGCCTTGCATTGGTCTCCAAGCTGGCTTGGCTTGAGAAGTATTACCCTCTTGCTTAGAGGACGTAGCACTTTGGGTTGGTCCGTTTCTACGAAAGGGACGAAAATTAGGTTTATTTTTTGCCTTGAAAGGCCGATCCTGAGGAAGGGCGTGGCCCTTACCCCCAGTGATATCAGAGATAATCTCTTTCAAGTCAGGGCCAAACAGCGTTTTCCCCTTGAAAGGAATGTTAAGTAGCTTGTTCTTGGAAGACGCATCAGCCGACCAAGATTTCAACCAAAGCGCTCTGCGCGCCACAATAGCAAACCCTGAATTCTTAGCCGCTAACCTAGCCAATTGCAAAGTGGCGTCTAGGGTGAAAGAATTAGCCAATTTGAGAGCATTGATTCTGTCCATAATCTCCTCATAAGGAGGAGAATCACTATCGACCGCCTTTATCAGCTCATCGAACCAGAAACATGCGGCTGTAGCGACAGGGACAATGCATGAAATTGGTTGTAGAAGGTAACCCTGCTGAACAAACATTTTCTTAAGCAAACCTTCTAATTTTTTATCCATAGGATCTTAGAAAGCACAACTATCCTCTATGGGTATAGTGGTGCGTTTGTTTAAAGTGGAAACCGCTCCCTCGACCTTGGGGACTGTCTGCCATAAGTCCTTTCTGGGGTCGACCATAGGAAACAATTTTTTAAATATGGGGGGAGGGACGAAAGGAATACCGGGCCTTTCCCATTCTTTATTAACAATGTCCGCCACCCGCTTGGGTATAGGAAAAGCTTCTGGGAGCCCCGGCACCTCTAGGAACTTGTCCATTTTACATAGTTTCTCTGGGATGACCAACTTGTCACAATCATCCAGAGTGGATAATACCTCCTTAAGCAGAATGCGGAGATGTTCCAACTTAAATTTAAATGCAATCACATCAGGTTCAGCTTGTTGAGAAATGTTCCCTGAATCAGTAATTTCTCCCTCAGACAAAACCTCCCTGGCCCCATCAGACTGGGTTAGGGGCCCTTCAGAAATATTATTATCAGCGTCGTCATGCTCTTCAGTATCTAAAACAGAGCAATCGCGCTTACGCTGATAAGTGTTCATTTTGGCTAAAATGTTTTTGACAGAATTATCCATTACAGCCGTTAATTGTTGCATAGTAAGGAGTATTGGCGCGCTAGATGTACTAGGGGCCTCCTGAGTGGGCAAGACTCGTGTAGACGAAGGAGGGAATGATGCAGTACCATGCTTACTCCCCTCACTTGAGGAATCATCTTGGGCATCATTGTCATTGTCACATAAATCACATTTATTTAAATGAATAGGAATTCTGGCTTCCCCACATTCAGAACACAGTCTATCTGGTAGTTCAGACATGTTAAACAGGCATAAACTTGATAACAAAGTACAAAAAACGTTTTAAAATAAAACCGTTACTGTCACTTTAAATTTTAAACTGAACACACTTTATTACTGCAATTGCGAAAAAACATGAAGGAATTGTTCAAAATTCACCAAATTTTCACCACAGTGTCTTAAAGCCTTAAAAGTATTGCACACCAAATTTGGAAGCTTTAACCCTTAAAATAACGGAACCGGAGCCGTTTTGAACTTTAACCCCTTTACAGTCCCTGGTATCTGCTTTACTGAGACCCAACCAAGCCCAAAGGGGAATACGATACCAAATGACGCCTTCAGAAAGCCTTTTCTAAGTATCAGAGCTCCTCTCACATGCGACTGCATGCCATGCCTCTCAAAAACAAGTGCGCCACACCGGCGCGAAAATGAGGCTCTGCCTATGCTTTGGGAAAGCCCCTAAGAATAAGGTGTCTAAAACAGTGCCTGCCGATATTATTATATCAAAATACCCAGATAAAATGATTCCTCAAGGCTAAATATGTGTTAATAATGAATCGATTTAGCCCAGAAAAAGTCTACAGTCTTAATAAGCCCTTGTGAAGCCCTTATTTACGATCGTAATAAACATGGCTTACCGGATCCCATAGGGAAAATGACAGCTTCCAGCATTACATCGTCTTGTTAGAATGTGTCATACCTCAAGCAGCAAGAGACTGCTCACTGTTCCCCCAACTGAAGTTAATTGCTCTCAACAGTCCTGTGTGGAACAGCCATGGATTTTAGTGACGGTTGCTAAAATCATTTTCCTCATACAAACAGAAATCTTCATCTCTTTTCTGTTTCTGAGTAAATAGTACATGCCAGCACTATTTCAAAATAACAAACTCTTGATTGAATAATAAAAACTACAGTTAAACACTAAAAAACTCTAAGCCATCTCCGTGGAGATGTTGCCTGTACAACGGCAAAGAGAATGACTGGGGTAGGCGGAGCCTAGGAGGGATCATGTGACCAGCTTTGCTGGGCTCTTTGCCATTTCCTGTTGGGGAAGAGAATATCCCACAAGTAAGGATGACGCCGTGGACCGGACACACCTATGTTGGAGAAAATTATATATGTTTAATAGGGAAAATTAAATTAACAATGTACTTATTTTGACATAATATAATGGTGCTTGGTATTGAAATAATCAGAAAATTGACATGAGGTTTTCCTGCCTGGAATTCGGATTGCAAGTTATTAATGCAAGAAATTATGATACTTATTACACAGTTTAAAGAAATATTTTCTTTCACGGTCTAGAAATGGTTAAATGTGAATCTGTGTTGTCATGCTGCCACCCGAGGGCCAGAACCCAGTATGACAGTTAAGGGATTTAACTGTTAAAAGATGCATTTCCATAGCAATAATATATACTAAACCAATTATCCAATGAGAAGGGGCAAGCACAAGGGCGTGAACGAAACAGGTCATCAATGATTATATAAAAGGAGTAGTTAATGCAGAAAGGGACAGTTTTTCTTTGTGACTTGCTGAGAGAAGTGAATCGATTTTGACTGCGATACCTGGGAATACTTTTCACTTCAGCAGGAAACTGGAGACTTACCCTTGATATATGCAATAACTTTCCTCCAAATGAGATGACCTAAAGACCCCTACAAATTGGTTCAAATTTGTGAAGTATAATTGTTCTAATTTTTAATATTTGAAACAAAGGTTATTGGTAAGAACATAGTCAATTTGTATTTAATAGATTTAAAGAGAGCAGTCTGTATTTTTGCTTATATTCATATCCTGTATATTGTTAAACAAATCCTTGATGCTAAATTGTTTTATCTGTGCAAATATAGAGTTATAACTCAGAATTTGATTGTTGGCAGAAATAATATATATATAACTTTTAGTGTTTAAATTAGAGTATATATACTGTCCTATCGTTTAAATAAGCATTGCTAGAATTGTATTGCTTGGATGTTTAGCAGTTAAAGATCTTAAGTCTCATTGTATTAACTGGGTAGAATTTTTACTGTGAACAAGATAAAGTTGTATGAACTCTGCATAGCATATTTGAATAGTTTTTAAACGCGTATAATATTGACTCATACTTTGATTCTTACAAATATATATATATATATATATATATATATATACATATATATCAATGTGTTCATAGATATTTACTAATAATAAAGAATTCAGATATTTATATTAATTTCATTGTCTTAGTATATGCATATTTGATGGTTGGTTTAGTTTAAAGAAAGATTGTTAAATATATTCAATTAGAACCCTGCCATATACTCACATATTATTTGGAGAGTACTGCTAAGATTCTTATAAATATACTGACAAACCCTTCCAACTTCTTAGCCATAGGATCCTTAAAGGAACAGCTATCCTCTATGGGAATAGTAGTTCTCTTATCCAAAGTGGAAATTGCCCCTTCCACCTTGGGGACCATCTGCCAAGACTCCTTGATAGAGTCAGCTGTTGGAAACATCTTCTTAAAAATTGGGGATGGAGAAAAAAGGATACCAGGTCTCTCCCATTCCCTAGCAATAAACTCTGTAGCCCGATCGGGTACAAGGAAAAGCTCCACCATGGAAGGTACATCAAAGTACTTGTTTAGCTTACTAGACTTCTTAGGATTGACTACGACAGTAGTGTCGGAGTCGTCCAAGGTAGCCAAAACCTCCTTAAGTAACAGAGGTGTTCCAGCTTAAATCTGAATGATACGACTTCAGCATCAGAAGAAGGAATTACAATGTCTGAGATTTCACCCTCAGATGCCACCGAAGTATCTTCTTCCTCAGACTTCAGGGAAGGAACATTCGGAATAGCCACGACTGTCAGAAACCTTACCCACTGATTCCTTAGATTTCCTCTTGCGCTTTCCCTGCAGCATGGGAAAAGCAGGCAGCGCATCAGTTACCGCAGAAGATATGTGGGTAGCAATGTCTTGCAACGTAACTCCAAACAGAGTGTGAGAGGAAGCGCAGGACACTGCATGTGTAGACGATAAAGTTTGGGACACTTGAGGAGAAAGCTGCAGCAAATCTTGAACAGGAGACCCCTGAACAGCATCCGCCTTAGACAATGATGGCTCAGAATCACAAAGTCTATCCCTGTAATGCAATGTTCTCTCAATACATGGAGGAACAAAAAGGGATTGGTGGTTCCACATTAGCATCAAAACACAAAGTACATTTTGCAGGGCCTCTTGGTCCATCTTTACCCAGTAAATGAACAAATAAAAAATAAAATACTTTTATTTAATTTTGAAACTTAAGGCAAAAAAACGTTACTGTCCCTTTAAAGTGAAGGTCAATTTTGATGAATTAGTGCCCGGTTTTTAATAATCCTATTAAAAACAAGGGCACTTTAATTAATCAAAATTGACTACAAAAACCAGAATTTATGCTTACCTGATAAATTACTTCTCCAACGGTGTGTCCGGTCCACGGCATCATCCTTACTTGTGGGGATATTCTCTTCCCCAACAGGAAATGGCAAAGAGTCCCAGCAAAGCTGGTCACATGATCCCTCCTAGGCTCCGCCCACCCCAGTCATTCGACCGACGGACAGGAGGAAATATATATAGGAGAAACCATATGATACCGTGGTGACTGTAGTTAGAGAAAATAATTCATCAGACCTGATTAAAAAACCAGGGCGGGCCGTGGACCGGACACACCGTTGGAGAAAGTAATTTATCAGGTAAGCATAAATTCTGTTTTCTCCAACATTGGTGTGTCCGGTCCACAGCGTCATCCTTACTTGTGGGAACCAATACCAAAGCTTTAGGACACGGATGAAGGGAGGGAGAAAATCAGGTCACCTAAATGGAAGGCACCACGGCTTGCAAAACCTTTCTCCCAAAAATAGCCTCCGAAGAAGCAAAAGTATCAAATTTATAAAATTTGGCAAAAGTGTGCAGTGAAGACCAAGTCGCTGCCTTACATATCTGGTCAACAGAAGCCTCGTTCTTAAAGGCCCATGTGGAAGCCACAGCCCTAGTGGAGTGAGCTGTGATTCTTTCAGGAGGCTGCCGTCCGGCAGTCTCATAAGCCAATCGGATAATGCTTTTAAGCCAAAAGGAAAGAGAGGTAGAAGTCGCTTTTTGACCTCTCCTTTTACCAGAATAAACAACAAACAAGGAAGATGTTTGTCTGAAATCTTTAGTAGCCTCTAAATAGAATTTTAGAGCACGGACTACGTCCAAATTGTGTAACAAACGTTCCTTCTTTGAAACTGGATTCGGACACAAAGAAGGTACAACTATCTCCTGGTTAATATTTTTGTTGGAAACAACTTTCGGAAGAAAACCAGGCTTAGTACGCAAAACCACCTTATCTGCATGGAACACCAGATAGGGCGGAGAACACTGCAGAGCAGATAACTCTGAAACTCTTCTAGCAGAAGAAATTGCAACCAAAAACAAAACTTTCCAAGATAATAACTTAATATCTACGGAATGTAAGGGTTCAAACGGAACCCCTTGAAGAACTGAAAGAACTAGATTTAGACTCCAGGGAGGAGTCAAAGGTCTGTAAATAGGCTTGATCCTAACCAGAGCCTGAACAAATGCTTGAACATCTGGCACAGCTGCCAGTCTTTTGTGAAGTAAAACAGATAAAGCAGAGATCTGTCCCTTCAGAGAACTTGCAGATAATCCTTTCTCCAAACCTTCTTGTAGAAAGGATAGAATCTTAGGAATTTTTATCTTGTTCCATGGGAATCCTTTAGATTCACACCAACAGATATATTTTTTCCATATTTTATGGTAAATTTTTCTAGTTACAGGCTTTCTAGCCTGAATCAGAGTATCTATTACAGAATCTGAAAACCCACGCTTTGATAAAATCAAGCGTTCAATCTCCAAGCCGTCAGTTGGAGGGAAACCAGATTCGGATGTTCGAATGGACCCTGAACAAGAAGGTCCTGTCTCAAAGGTAGCTTCCATGGTGGAGCCGATGACATATTCACCAGGTCTGCATACCAAGTCCTGCGTGGCCACGCAGGAGCTATCAAGATCACCGAGGCCCTCTCCTGATTGATCCTGGCTACCAGCCTGGGGATGAGAGGAAACGGTGGGAATACATAAGCTAGGTTGAAGGTCCAAGGTGCTACTAGTGCATTCTACTAGGGTCGCCTTGGGATCCCTGGATCTGGACCCGTAGCAAGGAACCTTGAAGTTCTGACGAGACGCCATCAGATCCATGTCTGGAATGCCCCATAATTGAGTTATTTGGGCAAAGATTTCCGGATGGAGTTCCCAATCCCCCGGATGGAATGTCTGACGACTCAGAAAATCCGCTTCCCAATTTTCCACTCCTGGGATGTGGATCGCAGACAAGTGGCAGGAGTGATCCTCCGCCCATTGAATTATCTTGGTCACTTCTTTCATCGCCAGGGAAGTCCTTGTTCCCCCCTGATGATTGATATATGCAACGGTCGTCATGTTGTCTGACTGAAACCTTATGAATTTGGCCTTTGCTAGTTGAGGCCAAGCTCTGAGAGCATTGAATATCGCTCTCAGTTCCAGAATGTTTATCGGGAGAAGAGACTCTTCCCGAGACCATAGACCCTGAGCTTTCAGGGATTCCCAGACCGCGCCCCAGCCCACTAGGCTGGCGTCGGTCGTGACAATGACCCACTCTGGTCTGCGGAAGCTCATTCCCTGTGACAGATTGTCCAGGGTCAGCCACCAACGGAGTGAATCTCTGGTCTTTTGATCTACTTGAATCGTCGGAGACAAGTCTGTATAATCCCCATTCCACTGTCTGAGCATGCACAGTTGTAATGGTCTTAGATGAATTCGTGCAAAAGGAACTATGTCCATTGTTGCAACCATCAATCCTATTACTTCCATGCACTGCGCTATGGAAGGACGAGGAACAGAATGAAGTACTTGACAAGAGCTTAGAAGTTTTGATTTTCTGACCTCTGTCAGAAAAATCCTCATTTCTAAGGAATCTATTATTGTTCCCAAGAAGTGAACTCTTGTTGACGGGGACAGAGAACTTTTTTCTTTGTTCACCTTCCATCCGTGAGATCTGAGAAAGGCTAGGACGATGTCCGTATGAGCCTTTGCTTTTGACAGGGACGACGCTTGAATCAGGATGTCGTCCAAGTAAGGTACTACTGCAATGCCCCTTGGTCTTAGAACCGCTAGAAGGGACCCTAGTACCTTTGTGAAAATCCTTGGAGCAGTGGCAAATCCAAATGGAAGTGCCACAAACTGGTAATGCTTGTCCAGAAAAGCGAACCTTAGGAACTGATGATGTTCCTTGTGGATAGGAATATGTAGGTACGCATCCTTTAAATCCACGGTAGTCATAAATTGATTTTCCTGGATAGTAGGTAGGATCGTTCGAATAGTTTCCATTTTGAACGATGGTACCCTGAGAAATTTGTTTAGGATCTTTAGATCCAAAATTGGTCTGAATGTTCCCTCTTTTTTGGGAACTATGAACAGATTGGAATAAAATCCCATTCCTTGTTCTCTTATTGGAACTGGATGTATCACTCCCATCTTTAACAGGTCTTCTACACAATGTAATAATGCCTGTCTCTTTATTTGGTTTGAAGATAATTGAGACCTGTGGAACCTTCCCCTTGGGGGTAGTTCCTTGAATTCCAGGAGATAACCTTGAGAAACTATTTCTAGCGCCCAAGGATCCTGAACATCTCTTGCCCAAGCCTGAGCAAAGAGAGAAAGTCTGCCCCCTACTAGATCCGGTCCCGGATCGGGGGCTATCCCTTCATGCTGTTTTGGTAGCAGTGGTAGGCTTCTTGGCCTGCTTACCCTTGTTCCAGTCTTGCATTGGTTTCCAGGCTGGTTTGGGTTGTGAAGTATTACCCTCTTGCTTAGAGGATACAGAATTAGAGACTGGTCCGTTTCTGCGAAAGGGACGAAAATTAGGCTTATTATTAGTCTTAAAAGACCTATCCTGTGGGAGGGCGTGGCCCTTTCCCCCAGTGATGTCTGAAATAATCTCTTTCAAATCAGGTCCAAATAATGTTTTACCCTTGAAAGGAATGTTAAGCAATTTTGTCTTGGAAGACACATCCGCTGACCAAGACTTTAGCCAAAGCACTCTGCGCGCCACGACAGCAAACCCTGAATTTTTCGCCGCTAATCTAGCTAATTGCAAAGCGGCATCTAAAACAAAAGAGTTAGCCAATTTAAGTGCTTGAACTCTGTCCATAACCTCCTCATACGAAGATTCTTTACTGAGCGATTTTTCTAGTTCCTTGAACCAGAAACACGCTGCCGTAGTGACAGGAACAATGCATGAAATTGGTTGTAGAAGGTAACCTTGCTGTACAAAAATCTTTTTAAGCAAACCCTCTAATTTCTTATCCATAGGATCTTTGAAAGCACAACTATCTTCGATAGGAATAGTAGTGCGTTTGTTTAGAGTAGAAATCGCCCCCTCGACCTTGGGGACTGTCTGCCATAAGTCCTTTCTGGGGTCGCCTATAGGAAATAATTTCTTAAATATAGGGGGGGAACAAAAGGTATGCCGGGCCTTTCCCACTCTTTATTTACTATGTCCGCAACCCGCTTGGGTATAGGAAAAGCGTCGGGGGGCACCGGAACCTCTAGGAACTTGTCCATCTTACATAATTTCTCTGGAATGACCAAATTGTCACAATCATCCAGAGTAGATAACACCTCCTTAAGCAGTGCGCGGAGATGTTCTAATTTAAATTTAAATGTCACAACATCAGGTTCAGCTTGATGAGAAATTTTTCCTGAATCTGAAATTTCTCCATCAGACAAAACCTCCCTCATGGCCCCTTGAGATTGGTGTGAGGGTATGTCAGAACAGTTATCATCAGCGTCCTCTTGCTCTTCAGTGTTTAAAACAGAGCAATCGCGCTTTCTCTGATAAGTAGGCATTTTGGATAAAAGATTTGCTATGGAGTTATCCATTACAGCCGTTAATTGTTGCATGGTAATAAGTATTGGCGCACTAGATGTACTAGGGGCCTCCTGTGTGGGCATAACTGGTGTAGACACAGTAGGGGATGATGTAGTATCATGTTTACTCCCCTCATTTGAGGAATCATCTTGGGCAATATCATTATCTGTTGCATTACTGTCCTTACTTTGTTTGGACACTATGGCACAATTATCACATAAATTTAAATGGGGAGACACATTGGCTTTCATCCATATAGAACATAGCTTATCTGATGGTACAGACATGTTAAACAGGCTTAAACTTGTCAACAAAGCACAAAAAACGTTTTAAAATAAAACCGTTACTGTCACTTTAAATTTCAAACTGAAAACACTTTATTACTGAATATGTGAAAAAGTATGAAGGAATTGTTCAAAATTCACCAAAATTTCACCACAGTGTCTTAAAGCATTAAAAGTATTGCACACCAAATTTCAGAGCTTTAACCCTTAAATTAACGGAACCGGAGCCGTTTTTACATTTAACCCCTATACAGTCCCAGAATGAGGCTCTGTCTATAACTAGAAAGGCCCCCATCTGAAAAAGGTGTCCAACACAGTGCCTGACGTTTTTCTAAACGTTCCCCAAGATTATTATACCAATAATTAGTTAGAATCTGCATAATATGCCTAGTAAAGCAATTGTTTTAGCCCAGAAAAATGTCTACCAGTTTTTAAGCCCTTTTTGAAGCCCTTTATTCTTTTATGTTTAACTAAGAAAATGGCTTACCGGTCCCCATGAGGGGAAATGACAGCCTTCCAGCATTACATGGTCTTGTTAGAAATATGGCTAGTCATACCTTAAGCAGAAAAGACTGCTAACTGTTTCCCCCAACTGAAGTTACTTCATCTCAACAGTCCTGTGTGGAAACAGCAATCGATTTTAGTTACTGTCTGCTAAAATCATCTTCCTCTTACAAACAGAAATCTTCATCCTTTTCTGTTTCAGAGTAAATAGTACATACCAGCACTATTTTAAAATAACAAACACTTGATAGAAGAATAAAACTACATTTAAACACCAAAAAACTCTTAACCATCTCCGTGGAGATGTTGCCTGTGCAACGGCAAAGAGAATGACTGGGGTGGGCGGAGCCTAGGAGGGGTCATGTGACCAGCTTTGCTGGGACTCTTTGCCATTTCCTGTTGGGGAAGAGAATATCCCCACAAGTAAGGATGACGCCGTGGACCGGACACACCAATGTTGGAGAAACTTACCTTTTAATCCTGGCAGCCGCTCCAGTGATTCCCCCGGCCATCGGCCTCTGCAGACATCAGAAATTACGAATCTGGCTTCCTCCAATCACGGCTTCCCCCCTGGGGAAATCTTGGCCTGATGCAACGCTGTGATTGGAGGAAGCCGGATTTGTCATTTTGGACCCGCAAAGACGGCTTGCGACGGGCGGAGGAAGTGCTGGAGCGGCTGCCAGGATTAAAAGGTACGTTTTTGAAGAAAACGTGTGAAATGTCAATTTTGATTAATTAAAGTGCCCTTGTTTTTAATAATGATTATAAAAAAACGGGCACTAATTCATCAAAATTGACCTTCACTTTAAATTTTAAAAACACTTTTTATTTCCTAATGCAAAAACAGCGGTTCTAGAGCACCCCAGACAGCCTCTACACCTCCGCTAGCTCTGCTGAGGTGCCTGCCGGAGACAACAGATAGAGAAAAAGAAAATTTATGATTACCTGATAAATTTATTTCTTTTTTGACACGATGAGTCCACGGATCATCTAATTACTATTGAGAATATCACTCCTGCCCTGAAGGCAGCAAAGAGCACTACAGCAAAGCTGTTAAATATCACCTTCCTTCCCCTCCCACCCCAGTCATTCGACCGAAGTAAAGGAGAGAAAGGAAGCAACAAGGTGCAGAGGTGTCTGAAGTTTATAACAAACTAGCAACCTGTCTGTAGAACAGGGCGGGCCATGGATTCATCGTGTCAAAAAAGAAATACATTTATCAGGTAAGCATAAATTTTCTTTTCTTTTTAATGACACGAGTCCACGAATCATCTAATTACTATTCGGAATCAATACCCAAGCTAGAGTACATAGATGATACGGGAGGGACAAGACAGGGAACCTAAACGGAAGGCACCACTGCTTGAAGAACCTTTCTCCCAAAGGCGGCCTCAGCTGAAGCAAAAGTGTCAAATTTGTAGAATTTTGAAAAAGTGTAAAGAGAGGACCAAGTTGCAGCCTTGCAAATCTGTTCCACAGAAGCTTCGTTCTTGAATGCCCATGCGGAAGCAACAGCCCTCGTGGAATAAGCCGTAACACTCTCTGGAGGATGCTGTCCAGCAGTTTCATAGGCAAAATGAATAACTCTTCAGCCAAAAGGAAAGAGAAGTAGCCGTTGCTTTCTGTCCCTTGCTTTTTCCCGAGAAAACCACAAACAAAGCAGAAGACTGACGAAAGTCCTTAGTCGCCTGTAAGTAAAATTTTAAGGCACATACCACGTCTAAATTGTGCGGAAGCCGTTACTTCTGAGAAGAAGGATTAGGACATAGGGAAGGAACAACTATCTCCTGATTAATGTTCCTGTCAGAAACTACCTTAGGTAGAAATCCTAACCTTGTACGTAAAACTACCTTATCTGAATGAAAAATAAGTTAGGAGACTCATACTGCAATGCTGAGAGTTCTGACACTCTACGTGCAGAAGAAATAGCAACAAGAAACAAAACTTTCCAAGATAACAACTTAATATCTAAGGAATGCATAGGCTCAAACGGAGCCCCTTGAAGAACCTTAAGAACTAAATTAAGACTCCAGGGAGGAGTAATTGGTTTGAACACAGGCCTGATTCCTGACCAAAGCCTGGCAAAAAAATTGCATGTCAGGTAAGTCCCGGCAGACGCTTGTGTAACAAAATAGACAAGGCAGATATTTGACCCTTTAGGGAACTAGCTGATAATCCTTTCTCCAAACCCTCTTGGAGAAAAGACAAAATTCTACGGATCCTAAATATACTCCAAGAGTAGCCCTTGGATTCACACCAAAAGAGATATTTACGCCATATCTTGTAGTAAATCTTCCTAGTTACAGGCTTACGTGCCTGAATCATGGTCTCTATGACCGATTCTGAAAAGCCCCGCTTGGATAAAATTAAGCGTGCAATCTCCAAGCAGTCAGCTTCAGAGAAACTAGAATCGGATGAAGGAAGGACCCTTGAAGTAGAAGGTCCTTCCTCAACGGAAGTCTCCAAGGTGGATGAGATGACATGTCCACCAGATCTGCATACCAAATCCTGCGAGGCCAAGCCGGTGCAATGAAGATCACCGACGCCCGATCCTGCTTGATTCGAACAATGACTCGAGGAAGAAGAGCAGACGGAGGAAATAGGTATGCTAGACTGAAGGTCCAAGGTACCGCCAAGGCGTCTATCAGTACAGCCTAAGGGTCCCTGGACCTCGATCCGTATCTTGGAAGCTTGGCATGCTGACGAGATGCCATGAGATCCAATCCTGGCTGACCCCATCTGAGAATCAGGTTGGAAAACACTTCCGGATAGAGTTCCCACTGCCCCGGTTGAAAGGTCTGCCTGCTCATGAAGTCTGCCTGCCAGTTGTCCACCCCTGGGATGTGGATCGCCGACAGACAACAAGAGTGGGTTTCCGCCCACCGAAGAATTTTGGCTACCTCCTTCATTGCTAAGGAACTCTGCGTTCCTCCCTGATGATTGATGTAAGCCACTGAAGTTATGCTGTCTGACTGGAACCTGATAAACTGGGCCGAGGCTAACTGGGGCAAGGTCAGAAGAGCATTGAGGATCGCTCTCAGCTCCAGAATGTTGATTGGTAGAACAGACTGAGTTCAAACTCCCTGAGTCTTTAGGGAGCCCCAGACTGCTCCCCATCCCAGAAGGCTGGTGTCTGTTGTCACAATTACCCAAGAGGGTCTGCGAAAGCAGGTTCCCTGGGAGAGATGATCCTGAGACAACCACCATTGAAGAGAATCCCTTATCTCCTGCTTCAGTAGTATTCGAGTAAACAAATCCACATAATCTCCGTTCCATTGACTGAGCATGTTTAGCTGCAGAGGTCTGAGATGGAAACGAGCGAATGGGATGATGTCTATTGCCGCTACCATCAGCTCGACTACCTCCATGCACTGACCCACTGATGGCCGAGGAGCGGACTGAAGCGCTAGGCAAGAATTGAAAATCTTTGATTTCCTAACTTCTGTCAGAAAAATCTTCATTGAGACGGACTCTATTATGGTTCCCAAGAAGGTTACCCTTGTACTTGGAACTAAGGAGCTCTTTTCCAAATTTACCTTCCAACCGTGAGATTGCAGGAAGTATAACAATATTTCCGTGTGGGACCTTGCTAGTTGAAAGGATTACGCCTGGACCAGAATGTCGTCCAGATAGGGCGCCACTGCAATGCCCCGTAATCGAAGCACCGCCAACAGAGATCCCAGAATCTGAGAAAATTCTGGGAGCTGTGGCAAGACCGAAAGGAAGAGCTACGAATTGAAAGTGTTTGTCTAGAAAGGCAAACCTTAGAAACCTGTGATGGTCCCTGTGAATGGGGACATGCAGGTATGCGTCCTTTAAATCCACAGTTGTCATAAATTTTCTATATTTATATTTCTCCTGTTAAGTGTAGTCAGTCCACGGGTCATCCATTACTTATGGAATATATCTCTTCCTAACAGGAAACTGCAAGAGAATTACCCAGCAGAGCTTTGCTATATAGCTCCTCCCCTCACATATCATACTCAGTCATTCTCTTGCAGCCTAACTAATTGCATTGATGCTACTTTAAATAAAAGTCAATCTTTACATGTAAAGAAATTATCACCAGACGACGAGGGGGAAGTTATGCCGACTAACTCTCCTCACGTGTCAGTACCTTCGCCTCCCGCTCAGGAGGTGCGTAATTTTGTGGCGCCAAGTACATCAGGGAGGCCCTTACAAATCACTTTGCAAGACATGGCTACTGTTATGACAGAAGTATTATCTAAGTTGCCAGAATTAAGAGGCAAGCGCGATAGCTCTGGGTTAAGGATAGAGCCCGCGGATGAGATGAGAGCCATGTCAGATACTGCGTCACAGTTTGCAGAACGTGAGGATGGAGAGCTTCATTCTGTGGGTGACGGATCTGATCCAGGGAGACTGGATTCAGAGATTTCCAATTTTAAATTTAAGCTAGAGAACCTCCGCACATTGCTAGGGGAGGTATTAGCGGTTCTGAATGATTGTAACACGGTTGCAATTCCAGAGAAATTATGTAGGTTGGATAGATACTATGCGGTACCGGTGTGTACTGACGTATTTCCTATACCAAAAAGGCTTACAGAGATTATTAGCAAGGAGTGGGATAGACCGGGTGTGCCTTTTACCCCTCCTCCCATATTTAGGAAAATGTTTCCTATTGACGCCACCACACGAGACTTATGGCAGACGGTCCCTAAGGTGGAGGGAGCAGTTTCTACTTTAGCTAAGCGTACCACTATCCCGGTGGAGGATAGTTGTGCCTTTTCAGATCCAATGGATAAAAAATTAGAGGGTTACCTTAAGAAAATGTTTGTTCAACAAGGTTTTATTTTACAGCCCCTCGCATGCATTGCGCCTGTCACTGCTGCGGCAGCATTCTGGTTTGAGTCTCTGGAAGAGGCCATTCGCTCAGCTCCATTGGATGAAATAATCAACAAGCTTAAGACACTTAAGCTAGCTAACACATTTGTTTCTGATGCCGTTGTGCATTTAACCAAACTTACGGCTAAGAACTCCGGATTCGCCATCCAAGCGCGCAGAGCGCTATGGCTTAAATCCTGGTCAGCTGACGTGACTTCTAAATCTAAATTGCTTAATATTGCTTTCAAAGGGCAGACCTTATTCGGGCCCGGCTTGAAAGAAATTATTGCTGACATTACGGGAGGTAAGGGCCATGCTCTACCTCAGGACAGGGCCAAATCAAAGGCCAAACAGTCTAATTTTCGTGCCTTTCGTAACTTCAAGGCAGGAGCAGCATCAACTTCCTCCGCTCCAAAACAGGAAGGAGCTGTTGCTCGTTACAGACAGGGCTGGAAAGTTAACCAGTCCTGGAACAGGGGCAAGCAGGCCAAGAAACCTGCTGCTGCCCCCAAAACAGCATGAAGAGAGGGCCCCCTATCCGGAAACGGATCTAGTGGGGGGCAGACTTTCTCTCTTCGCCCAGGCTTGGGCAAGAGATGTCCAGGATCCCTGGGCGTTGGAGATCATATCTCAGGGATATCTCCTGGACTTCAAAACTTCTCCTCCACGGGGGAGATTTCATCTTTCAAGGTTATCAGCAAACCAAATAAAGAAAGAGGCGTTTCTACGCTGTGTACAAGACCTCTTACTAATGGGGGTAATCCACCCAGTTCCGCGGACGGAACACGGGCAGGGATTCTATTCAAACCTATTTGTGGTTCCCAAGAAAGAGGGAACCTTCAGGCCAATCTTGGACTTAAAAATCCTAAACAAATTTCTAAGAGTTCCATCATTCAAAATGGAAACTATTCGAACCATCCTTCCCATGATCCAAGAGGGTCAGTACATGACCACAGTGGATCTAAAGGATGCCTACCTTCACATACCGATTCACAAGGACCATTACCGGTATCTGAGATTTGCCTTCCTAGACAGGCATTACCAGTTTGTAGCTCTTCCCTTCGGATTAGCTACGGCTCCAAGAATCTTTACAAAAATTCTAGGATCACTTCTGGCGGTACTAAGACCGCGAGGCATAGCGGTGACTCCGTACCTAGACGACATTCTGATACAAGCGTCAAGTTTTCAAACTGCCAAGTCTCATACAGAGATAGTTCTGGCATTTCTGAGGTCGCATGGGTGGAAGGTGAACGTGGAAAAGAGTTCTCTATTACCACTTACAAGAGTTCCCTTTCTAGGGACTCTTATAGATTCTGTAGAGATGAAAATTTACCTGACAGAGGCCAGGTTATTAAAACTTCTAAATGCTTGCCGTGTCCTTCACTCCATTCCACACCCGTCAGTAGCTCAGTGCATGGAAGTAATCGGCTTAATGGTAGCGGCAATGGACATAGTACCATTTGCGCGCCTGCATCTCAGACCGCTGCAATTGTGCATGCTAAGTCAGTGGAACGGGGATTACTCAGATTTGTCCCCCCTACTAAATCTGGATCAAGAGACCAGAGATTCTCTTCTATGGTGGCTTTCTCGGCCACATCTGTCCAAGGGGATGACCTTTCGCAGGCTAGATTGGACGATTGTAACAACAGACGCCAGCCTTCTAGGCTGGGGAGCAGTCTGGAATTCCCTGAAAGCTCAGGGATTATGGACTCAGGAGGAGAAACTCCTCCCAATAAATATTCTGGAGTTAAGAGCAATATTCAATGCTCTCCTAGCTTGGCCTCAGTTAGCAACTCTGAGGTTCATCAGATTTCAGTCGGACAACATCACGACTGTGGCTTACATCAACCATCAAGGGGGAACCAGAAGTTCCCTAGCGATGTTGGAAGTCTCAAAGATAATTCGCTGGGCAGAGTCTCACTCTTGCCACCTGTCAGCGATCTACATCCCAGGCGTGGAGAACTGGGAGGCGGATTTTCTAAGTCGCCAGACTTTTCATCCGGGGGAGTGGGAGCTTCATCCGGAGGTCTTTGCTCAACTGATTCGTCGTTGGGGCAAACCAGATCTGGATCTCATGGCGTCTCGTCAGAACGCCAAGCTTCCTTGTTACGGATCCAGGTCCAGGGACCCGGGAGCGGTGCTGATAGATGCTCTGACAGCCCCTTGGGTCTTCAACATGGCTTATGTGTTTCCACCATTCCCGATGCTTCCTCGTTTGATTGCCAAGATCAAACAGGAGAGAGCTTCGGTGATTCTGATAGCGCCTGCGTGGCCACGCAGGACCTGGTATGCAGACCTAGTGGACATGTCGTCCTGTCCACCGTGGTCTCTGCCTCTGAGACAGGACCTTCTAATTCAGGGTCCTTTCAAACATCCAAATCTAATTTCTCTGAGGCTGACTGCATGGAGATAGAACGCTTGATTCTATCAAAGTGTGGCTCTCGGAGTCGGTTATTGATACCTTAATACAGGCTAGGAAGCCTGTTACCAGAAAAATTTACCATAAGATATGGCGTAAATATTTACATTGGTGCGAATCCAAGAGTTACTCATGGAGTAAGGTTAGGATTCCTAGGATATTGTCCTTTCTACAAGAGGGTTTAGAAAAGGGCTTATCTGCTAGTTCGTTAAAGGGACAGATTTCTGCTCTGTCTATTCTTCTACACAAACGTCTGGCTGAAGTTCCAGACGTTCAGGCTTTCTGTCAGGCTTTAACTAGGATTAAGCCTGTGTTTAAGTCTGTTGCTCCGCCGTGGAGCTTAAACTTAGTTCTTAATGTTCTTCAAGGCGTTCCATTTGAACCCCTTCATTCCATTGATATCAAGCTGTTATCTTGGAAAGTTCTGTTTTTGATGGCTATTTCCTCGGCTCGAAGAGTCTCTGAGTTATCTGCCTTACATTGTGATTCTCCTTATCTGATTTTTCATTCAGACAAGGTAGTCCTGCGTACTAAACCTGGGTTCTTACCTAAGGTAGTTACTAACAGGAATATCAATCAAGAGATTGTTGTTCCATCTCTGTGTCCTAACCCTTCTTCAAAGAAGGAACGACTTTTGCATAATCTGGACGTAGTCCGTGCCCTGAAATTCTATTTGCAGGCAACTAAGGATTTTCGTCAAACTTCTTCCCTGTTTGTCGTTTACTCTGGACAGAGGAGAGGTCAAAAGGCTTCGGCTACCTCTCTCTCTTTTTGGCTTCGTAGCATAATACGCTTAGCCTATGAGACTGCTGGACAGCAGCCTCCTGAAAGGATTACAGCTCATTCTACTAGAGCTGTCGCTTCCACCTGGGCCTTTAAAAATGAGGCCTCTGTTGAACAGATTTGCAAGGCTGCGATTTGGTCTTCGCTTCACACTTTTTCAAAATTTTACAAATTTGACACTTTTGCTTCGTCGGAGGCTATTTTTGGGAGAAAGGTACTTCAGGCAGTGGTTCCTTCTGTTTAATGTTCCTGCCTTGTCCCTCCCTTCATCCGTGTACTTTAGCTTTGGTATTGGTATTCCATAAGTAATGGATGACCCGTGGACTGACTACACTTAACAGGAGAAAACATAATTTATGCTTACCTGATAAATTCCTTTCTCCTGTAGTGTAGTCAGTCCACGGCCCGCCCTGTTTTTACGGCAGGTCTAAATTTTAATTAAACTCCAGTCACCACTGTACCCTATGGTTCCTCCTTTCTCGTCTGCTTTGGTCGAATGACTGAGTATGATATGTGAGGGGAGGAGCTATATAGCAAAGCTCTGCTGGGTAATTCTCTTGCAGTTTCCTGTTAGGAAGAGATATATTCCATAAGTAATGGATGACCCGTGGACTGACTACACTACAGGAGAAAGGAATTTATCAGGTAAGCATAAATTATGTTTTTCTATAGAAAATTTCTTTTTTTACGGGTAAAAGAGCTGATTACTTTGGGGCAATGCCCTTCAAAAAGCCCTTTTAAGGGCTATTTGTAATTTAATATAGGGTAGGGCTTTTTATTATTTTGGGGGGCTTTTTTATTTAATTAGGGGGCTTAGATTAGGTGTAATTAGTTTAAACTTCTTGTAATTCTTTTTATTTTCTGTAATTTAGTGTTTGTTTTTTTGTACTATAGTTTATTTTATTGAATTGTATTTAATTTTAGCTAATTGTAGTTAATTTATTTAATTAATTTAATGATAGTGTAGTGTTAGGTGTAATTGTAACTTAGGTTAGGGTTTATTTTACAGGTAAATTTGTAATTATTTTAACTAGGTAGCTATTAAATAGTTATTAACTATTTAATAGCTATTGTACCTAGTTAAAATAAATACAAACTTGCCTGTAAAATAAAAATAAATCCTAAAACAGCTACAATGTAATTATTAATTATATTGTAGCTATCTTAGGGTTTATTTTATAGGTAAGTATTTAGTTTTAAATAGGAATACTTTAGTTAATAATAGTAATATTATTTAGATGTATTTAAATAATAATTAAGTTAGGGGGGTGTTAGGGTTAGACTTAGGTTTAGGGGTTAATAACTTTATTATAGTGGCGGCGACGTTGGCGGCGGCAGATTAGGGGTTAATACCAGAATAGGTTTATTGCGGTGTGGGCTATGGCGGTTTAGGGGTTAATAATTTAGTTATTACTTGCGGTGTGGGCTATGGCGGTTTAGGGGTTAATAATTAGGCTTATTGCGTTGTGGGGGGTTGTCGGTCTAGGGGTTAATACGTTTATTATTAGGAGTGAGGGGGGATTGCGGATATAGGGGTATACGTGTTGGGCTTATTTTGGGGAGTGTTAGACAGTTACGGGAGATTTAAAATTTTTGTTACTTTTCTTAGGTGCCGGCAGTTTCTAAAGTGCTGTAAGTCACTGGCGACTCCAGAAATTTGTATTTACGCTTATTTCTGGACATCGCTAGTTTATCCGATTTACGGCACTTAGGAAATGCCGACAAAATTTATGTAATACCTCGATGTGCGAGGTGAAATTACGGGTGAAGCAGGTTTCCACGCTTGCGCCGAAACCTACGCCGTATATTGGATTGCGCCCCTGGACTCCAGCAAGCGAAGATCCTAGTCGTTTTAGTTCCACTTTTAGACACACATGCTTCAGTAACCCATGCGCATAGTCAGCCAGAAACTCAGTCACCTCCGCTCCAGAAGAAAGAAAAATGGCGCGTAATGCAGAGATTACCTCCTCACTTGGATCCGCCCATCGTGGGCGTATCTAAATAACAATCTCCGTCGGTCGGTATTTTTTAAGTTTAACTGCCGGGAGAAGAGGAACCGCCATAGTTTGTATGCCCTCATTAATAAGCAGCTATCTCAGCCCCAGTACCTGCGTATGCTGTCAAAAGTCCTCTCCAGTAAGGAGAGATTAAATGCCCCTTGTGAAATAAAGTGCTTGGTAGTAAAAAGGCCCCTTTCTTTCCTCATACTCTAAAAATAAAGTGCCCACTTTTTCTGAGTAACTTGCTGCAGAAATAATTAAAGTCAGCACTTATCTCACAAATCTGCCCGACAGCAGGGCAGCTCACCAGGCTTGAGAGGTCCTCTCCCTCACATAGACCTTGTGGAAACAAAAAGGACTGAGTATTTCCCCTCAGACTCTCATAACCAGGGCAGCATAACATCTATGGGAGGCGCAGTGAGAATTATGTCCCACAAGTTCCCATTGCTCTAAAGCCACTACTGCTCTACTGAAGAGACTGATGTGGACTACGGCTACACCCTAGGACAAAGCAGCACAATCTTGCACCACTTTAAAAATAATAAACTCTTGATTGAAGAATCTTAAATAACACCTAACTTTACCACTTCCTAGCACTAACGTAGGCAAAGAGAATGACTGGGGTGGGAGGGAAGGGAGGTGATATTTAACAGCTTTACTGTGGTACACTTTACTGCCTCCTGCAGGGCAGGAGTGATATTCCCAATAGTAATAAGATGATCCGTGGACTCGTGTCATTAAAAAGAAATCCGGACTCAATCCAGAGCTGCTCCCACCAGTATCCGGCGACCGCTATCACTAAGAATGCAGATCCGCAATGAAGTACGTCACCCTTCCGGCACTTAGGAAGTGATAAGGAAAAAAGCATGCAAAAACTCTTTACCGCTTCAGAAAAGACCCGCCCATCGTGGGCGTATCAAACTGAACCTCCCGGCCGGCATTAACCTTCACTATGAAGGTAAAGCCGCCAAGAGCAAGTAAGAAACAAAATTTATGCTTACCTGATAAATTTCTCTCTCTTGTGGTGTATCCAGTCCACGGGTTCATCCATTACTTGTGGGATATTCTCCTTCCCAACAGGAAGTTGCAAAGAGGACACCCACAGCAGAGCTGTCTATATAGCTCCTCCCCTAACCCCCACCTCCTGTCATTCGACCGAAGACAAGTAAGAAAAAGGAGAAACTATAGGGTGCAGTGGTGACTGTAGTTTTAAAAATAAAAACACCTGACTTAAAGTGACAGGGCGGGCTGTGGACTGGATACACCACAAGAGAAAGAAATTTATCAGGTAAGCATAAATTTTGTTTTCTCTTGTAAGGTGTATCCAGTCCAAGGGTTCATCCATTACTTGTGGGATACCAATACCAAAGCTTTAGGACACGGATGAAGGGAGGGACAAGGCAGGAACTTAAACGGAAGGCACCACTGCCTGTAAGACCTTTCTCCCAAAAATAGCCTCCGAAGAAGCAAAAGTATCAAATTTGTAAAATTTAGAGAAAGTATGAAGCAAAGACCAAGTCGCCGCCTTACAAATCTGTTCAACAGAGGCCTCATTTTTAAAAGCCCACGTGGAAGCTACCGCTCTAGTAGAATGAGCTGTAATTCTTTCAGGAGGCTGCTGGCCAGCAGTCTCATAAGCTAAACGGATTATGCTTCTCAGCCAAAAAGAAAGAGAAGTTGCCGAAACCTTTTGGCCTCTCCTCTTTCCAGAGTAGACAACAAACAATGCAGATGTTTGACAAAAATACTTAGTAGCTTGTAAATAGAACTTTAAAGCACGAACCACGTCAAGATTGTGTAACAGACGTTCCTTCTTTGAAGAAGGATTAGGACACAGTGACGGAACAACAATTTCCTGATTGATATTCTTATTAGAAACCACCTTAGGAAGAAAACCAGGTTTGGTACGCAAAACTACCTTATCTGCATGGAAGACCAGATAAGGGGAATCACACGGCAGATAATTCTGAAACTCTTCGAGCCGAAGAGATAGCTACTAAGAACAGAACTTTCCAAGATAAAAGCTTGATATCTATGGAATGCAAAGGTTCAAACGGAACCCTTTGAAGAACTTTAAGAACTAAATTTAAACTCCATGGCGGAGCAACAGGTTTAAACACAGGCTTGATTCTAACTAAAGCCTGACAAAACGCCTGAACGTCTGGAACATCTGCCAGACGCTTGTGCAAAAGAATAGACAGAGCAGAAATCTGTCCCTTTAAGGAACTAGCTGATAATCCCTTTTCCAATCCCTCTTGGAGAAAAGATAATATCCTAGGAATCCTGACCTTACTCCATGAGTAACCCCTGGATTCACACCAATGAGGATATTTACACCATATCTTATGATAGATTTTCCTGGTGACAGGCTTACGAGCCTGAATCAAGGTATCAATGACCGACTCGGAGAAACCACGTTTTGATAAAATTAAGCGTTCAATCTCCAAGCAGTCAGACGCAGAGAAATTAGATTTGGATGTTTGAATGGACCTTGGAGTAGAAGGTCCTGCCTCAGCGGCAGAGTCCATGGTGGAAAGGATGACATGTCCACCAGATCTGCACACCAAGTCCTGCGTGGCCACGCAGGTGCTATCAAAATTACTGAAGCTCTCTCCTGCTTGATCTTGGCAATCAGACGAGGGAGGAGAAGAAATGGTGGAAACACATAAGCAAGGCTGAAGGACCAGGGCACAGCTAGAGCATCTATCAGCGCTGCCTGGGGATCCCTTGACCTGGACCCGTAACAAGGAAACTTGGCGTTCTGACGAGACGCCATCAGATCCAGTTCTGGTTTGCCCCATAGTTGAATCAGCTGGGCAAATACCTCCGGATGGAGCTCCCACTCCCCCGGATGAAAAGTCTGCCGACTTAGAAAATCCGCCTCCCAGTTCTCTACTCCTGGGATATGGATAGCGGAGAGATGGCAAGAGTGAACCTCTGCCCATAGAATTATCTTGGAAACCTCCATCATTGCCAGGGGACTCCTTGTTCCCCCCTGATGGTTGATATAGGCTACAGTCGTGATATTGTCCGACTGAAATCTGATGAACCTGGCCGCAGCTAGTTGAGGCCAAGCCTGAAGAGCATTGAATATCGCTCTTAGTTCCAGAATGTTTATCGGAAAGAACGCTGAGCCTTCAGGGAGTTCCAGACTGCGCCCCAGCCCAGAAGGCTGGCATCTGTCGTCACTATAGTCCACTCTGGCATGCGGAAACTCATTCCCCTGGACAGATGGACCCGAGATAACCACCAGAGAAGAGAATCCCTGGTCTCTTGATCCAGATCTAGCAAAGGAGACAAATCTGTGTAGTCCCCATTCCACTGATGGAGCATGCAAAGTTGCAGTGGTCTGAGATGTAGGCGGGCAAACGGAACTATGTCCATTGCCGCTACCATAAGAACGATTACTTCCATACACTGAGCCACTGACGGCCGAGAAATGGAATGAAGAGCACTGCAGGAGGTCAGAAGCTTTGATATCCTGACTTCCGTCAGAAACATTTTCATTTCTACTGAATCTATCAGAGTCCCTAGGAAGGAAACTCTTGTGAGAGGGGAAAGCAAACTATTTTCTAAGTTCACCTTCCACCTGTGAGACCTCAGAAAGGCCAGAACAATGTCCATATGGGACTTGGCGACTTGAAGAGTTGACGCCTGGATTAAGATGTCGTCTAAATAAGGCGCCACTGCTATGCCTCGCGGCCTTAGGACCGCCAGAAGGGACCCTAGAACCTTCGTAAAGATTCTCGGCGCCGTGGCTAACCCGAAGGGAAGAGCCACAAACTGGTAATGCCTGTCTAGGAAGGCAAACCTGAGGAACTGGTGATGATTTCTGTGAATCGGGATGTGCAGATAAGCATCCTTTAAGTCCACGGTAGTCATATATTGACCCTTCTGGATCATAGGAAGAATGGTTCGGATTGTCTCCATCTTGAAGGATGGGACCCTGAGGAATTTGTTTAGGAACTTGAGATCCAAGATTGGTCTGAAGGTTCCCTCTTTTTTGGGAACTATAAACAGGTTTGAATAGAAACCCTGTCCCTGTTCCTCTCTTGGAACTTGGTGGATCACTCCCATAACGAGTAGGTCTTGAACACAATTTAAGAATGCCTCTCTCTTTATCTGGTTTGCAGATAATTGTGAGAGGAGAAATCTCCCTTTTGGGGATGAACCTTTGAATTCCAGAAGATATCCCTGGGAAACAATCTCTATTGCCCAGGGATCCTGAACGTCTCTTGCCCAAGCCTGGGCAAAGAGAGAAAGTCTGCCCCCGACTAGATCCGGTCCCGGATCGGGGGCTACCCCTTCATTCTGTCTTAGAGGCAGCAGCAGGTTTTTTGGTCTGCTTCTCCTTGTTCCAAGCCTGGTTAGGTCTCCAGACTGGTTTGGACTGGGCGAAATTTCCCTCTTGTTTTGCATTAGAGGAAGCTGAAGCTGCGTCACTCTTGAAGTTTCGAAAGGAACGAAAATTATTCTGTTTGGTCCTTAATTTATTGGACCTATCCTGAGGAAGGGCGTGACCTTTTCCTCCGGTAATATCAGAAATGATCTCCTTCAGGCCAGGTCCGAATAGGGTCTGACCTTTGAAGGGGATGTTAAGAAGCTTAGATTTTGAAGTAACGTCTGCTGACCAGGACTTAAGCCATATCGCCCTACGTGCCAGAATGGCAAAACCTGAATTCTTAGCCGCTTACTTAGTTAAATGAAAAACGGCGTCAGAAATAAAGGAATTAGCTAACATAAGAGCTTTAATCCTGCCTAAAAAAATCATCTAACGGGGTCTCCACCTGTAGACCCTCCTCAAGAGACTCGAACCAAAAGGCCGCTGCAGCAGTAACTGGGGCAATGCATGCAAGAGGCTGGAGAAGAAAACCTTGATGTATAAAAATTTTAAGGAGACCCTCCAATTTTTTATCCATAGGATCTTTGAAAGCACAACTGTCCTCGACGGGGATAGTTGTACGCTTAGCTAGGGTAGAAATAGCTCCCTCCACCTTAGGGACCGTCTGCCACGAGTCCCGTATGGCGACATCTATGGGAAACATCTTTTTAAAGGCAGGAGGGGGAGAGAACGGCACACCTGGTCTATCCAATTCCTTAGTAATAATTTCCGAAAACCTCTTAGGGACTGGAAAAACATCAGTGTAAACAGGCACTGCAAAGTATTTGTCCATTTTACACAACTTCTCTGGAACTACAATGGGGTCACAGTCATTTCAGAATCGGATTGAAGTAAAGACTTCCCTGAATCTGCAATGTCACCCATAGATAGAAACTCCCTTACACCGTTTTCGGAGCATTGTGAGGGTAAATCGGACACAGCTAAAAGAGCGCCAGAAAGCTCTGTATTTGTTCTAGCTCCAGAGCTGTCTCGCTTTCCTTGTAATCCTGGCAGTTTGGACAATATCTCTGTGAGGGTAGAATTCATAACTGCCGCCATGTCCTGTAAGGTAAAAGAATTAGACGCACTAGATGTACTTGGCGTCACTTGAGCGGGAGTTATAGGTTCTGACACATGGGGAGAGCTAGATGGCATAACCTCCCTTTTTTTAGTCTGAGAATCCTCTGGTGATAAATCTTTAAAAGCCATAATATGGTCTTATTTAGTTTATAGATATTTCAGTACATTTGGTACACATTCTAAGAGGGGGTTCCAAACATATTGAACAAGGAGTTTCCTCTATGTCAGACATGTTTTACAGACTAGTAATGACACCAGCAAGCTTGGAAAACACTTTAATAAATGTGAAACAGCAATTAAACAAAAACGTTACTGTGCCTTTAAGAGGAAAAAAAATAGCACTTAAACTGCAAAACAGTGTTAAAATGTAGTAAAGTCTTCGAAATTTTTACAGTGTGTGTAAGGGACTAAAGCAACATCGCACCCACTTGCAAATGGATGATTAACCCCTTAGCCCCCAAACCGGATTTAAAAAACGTCAACCACCGGTAAAAGAGGGTTAAAGGGTCACTAAACCCAAAATCTTTCTTTCACGATTCAGATAGAGAATAGAAATTTAAACAACATTACAAATTACTTCCATTATTTATTTTGCTTCATTTTTTAAATATCCTTAGTTGTAGAAAAAGCAATGCACATGGTGAGCCAATCACACGAGGCTTCTATGTGCAGCAACCAATCAGCAGCTAGTGAGCATATCTAGATATGCTTTTCATCAAAGAATATCAAGAGAATAAAACAAATTAGATAATATAAGTAAATTAGAAAGATGTTTAAAATTGCATTCTCTTTCTAAACCATAAAAGAAAAAATGTGGGTGGAATGTTCCTTTAAGCACCTTACCACAGCTCTGCTGTGGCTCCTACCTGCCCTGAAATACGATTAGGAAAGAAATAAGCCCTCTATAGTGGTCCTCAGATGCAAGAGGACTCCACTAGGGAAGCTGGATGTCTCAGTCTGAAAGAAACTGCGCATCTAAAGCGCGAAAATAGGCCCCTCCCACCATGTACTCGATGTCAGAGGGGCCTTAAGGAAATACTCCTAGGAGTATCTGACTAGCCATGTGGAAAAACTAGGCCCCAACAAAAGACTTATCACCCTCAGAAAAAAACATCTTACTTATGTAACATGTAAACATTTTGTCACCCATAAACACCACTCTAAGTAATGTGAGAATTAAAATGAGTATTACCCTGTTTAGTAAGCATGATCCCAGTCGTAGCAAAATCACTGCATCTAGCTTACCTCAAATATAAAAGTCTCTGTCGGCATTTTCTAGAACTTATCATCTCTCTAGAAATAAATATACTAAACATACCTCAAAGCAGGTAATCTGCAGACCGTTCCCCCAACTGAAGCTTTCCCATACTCTTCAGTTATGCGTGAGAACAGCAATGGACCTTAGTAACAAACTGGTAAGATCATCATCCTCCGGGCAGAATTCTTCTTCTAATTTCTGCCTGGGAGTAAACAGTACAACGCCAGTACCGTTTAAAAATAACAAACTCTTGATTGAAGGTAAAACTACACTAAGTCATCACATATCTCTTTATACTTCCTATCTTGTCGATAGTTGCAAAGAGAATGACTGGGGGTGGGGGTTAGGGGAGGAGCTATATAGACAGCTCTGCTGTGGGTGTCCTCTTTGCAACTTCCTGTTGGGAAGGAGAATATCCCACAAGTAATGGATGAACCCGTGGACTGGATACACCTTACAAGAGAAAACACTACCACACCGGAATAAAAAACAAACTGAGCCTATGTCCCCTGAGCCTCCTCTCGTCCCCAGTGCCTGCACAAACTGCCTCACATTTATCTTATTAACCCATAATAGGATTAATGCATCTGATATCCCATACAGAGCTAACTGTTAAAGTGCCAATATTTTTCTTTTTACCCTCACATGGACCTGTGCAAAAAAAGAAAGACTGAGTAATCTTTCTCAGGCTTTCAAGTTATGGCAGCAACAACTATTTGGGAGGCGCAGTGAGGATTATACCCCACAAGTTCCCAATTGCTTAAAAGCCACCACTGCTCTACTGAAGAGACTGACATGGGCTACGGCTAGACCCCAGAAAAGAGCTGAGCAAACGTGCTCTGCGTAAAAATAATAAAATCTTGATTGAAGAATGTTTCAGACACCTAAACTTTACCACCTCCTTGCTTTTAACGTAGGCAAAGAGAATGACTGGGGTTGGAGGAAAGGGAGGTGATACTTAACAGCTTTGCTGTGGTGCTCTTTGTCTCCTCCTGCTGGCCAGGAGTGATATTCACAATAGTAATTAGAGATGATCCATGGACTCACCGTGTCATTAGAAAGAAAAGAAAAAAAGTGTATATGTCTCCTCTATTTTTTTTTATGTGGTTAGCATATTAAAAGCAGATTTCTCAATCTATAGGATGCGCAATTACTGCCATCTAAGGGCCAGATTACAAGTGGAGCACTATGCAACTCTATCACTCAAGCGTTAAAGGGACAGTAAACTCAGAGAAAATCAGCCAATAGGATTGAGCTTGCATTCTATTGGCTGATTGGATCAGCCAATAGGATGAAAGCTCAATCCTATTGGCTGATTGCAACAGCCAATAGGATTTTTTCAACCTTAATTCCGATTGGCTGATAGAATTCTATCAGCCAATCGGAATCTAAGGGGCGCCATCTTGGATGACGTCATTTAAAGGAACCTTCATTCGGGAAGAAGACGTCGTAAGAAGAGGATGCTCCGCGTCGGATGTCTTGAAGATGGAGCTGCTCCGCGCCGGATGGATGAAGATAGAAGATGCTGTCTAGGTGAAGACTTCTGCGGGCTTGGATGAAGACTTCTGCCGGGTTCTTGGAGGATGGACGTCGGATCTTCAAAACTGTAAGTGAATCTTCAGGGGTTAGTGTTAGGATTTTTTAAGGGTGTATTGGGTGGGTTTTATTTTTAAATTAGGGATTGAGCTGCAATAGAGTTAAATGACCTTTTCAGCGCAATGGGGAGCTTAGGTTTTTTTAGTTAGGTTTTTATTTGGGGGGGTTGGTTGTGTGGGTGGTGGGTTTTACTGTTGGGGGGTATTTGTATTTTTTATTTACAGGTAAAAGAGCTGATTTCTTTCGGGCAATGCCCCGCAAAAGGCCCTTTTAAGGGCTATTTGTAGTTTATTGTAGACTAGGGTTTTTTTTATTTTGGGGGGCTTTTTTATTTTCATAGGGCCCTTAGATTAGGTGTAATAAGTTTAAATCTTTGATAATTTCTTTTTTATTTTGTGTATTTTAGTGTTTGTTATTTTTTGTAACTTAGTTGTTAGTTTTTTATAACTTAGTAATTTTTTAGTGTAGATTTAAAGTATTTGAGTAGGGTTAGGTTTTTAAATATATAATATAGTTAATTTAATTTGTAGTTTAATGTAATTTTAGTATAATAGTTAGGGTAGGTTAATTATTACTTTAATATAGTTTATTTTAATTCTACAGGTAAGTTTAAATTTATTATAAGATAGGGATGAGTTAATATTTAATATAAAGTTAGCGGGTTGTTAGGTTTAGGGGTTAATAGTTTAATTTAGTTTATGGCGATGTGGGGGGCTGGCGGTTTAGGGTTAATAGGTTTAGTAAGTGCTAGTGATGTGGGAGGCCAGGGGTTTAGGGGTTAATACATTTATTTAGTTGCGGTGGCCTCCGGGAACGGCGGGATAGGGGTTAATAACTTTATGTAGGTGGCGGCGGTGGTGGGACGGCAGATTAGGGGTTAATAAGTATAATGTAGGTGGTGGCGGTGTAGGGGGTGGCAGATTAGGGGTTAATAAGTATAATGTAGGTGGTGGCGGGGCGGCAGATTAGGGGTTAATAACATTATGTAGGTGGCGGCGGTGTAGGGGGGTGGCAGTCTGGGTCTTTAGACTCTGGGTTATGTTAGGGTGTTAGGTGTAAACATAACTTTTATTCTCCAATAGGAATCAATGGGATATCGGGCAGCAGCAAATATGATATTTCGCTGCTTTCAGACTCCCATTGATTCCTATAGCATCCGAAGCCTTCAGGGTGGCGGATTGAAAACCAGGTACGCTGGGCCGGAATAGTGGCGAGCGTACCTGTTAGGAATTTGTTAACTAGCAAAAGTAGTCAGATAGTGCCGAATTTGCATTCGGAACATCTGTAGTGACGTAAGCATTGACCTGTGTCGGACTGAGACCGGCGGATCGTATGTTACATCACAGATTTCTACTTTTGCCGGTGTGTAGGCTTTGATAACTAAGGGGAATCAAGCTCACCACAATTACGCTGCGGAATTCCAGCATATTTGTGGTTGACGGCTTGAGAAATAGGCCGCCTAATATAAGCAGGGTGCAAAAGTTCTATTCTATATAGATCACTCATATTTACTATTGTATGTGCAAATTACCCAGTTATATATTTATTTCCTATCATGTATTATTATCATCTTATACTCACAAGCTAGGTCTAGATATCACTACAAAATAAACTATTAGTTAACGCTTAGGCATTCTAGTCTGTAAGCAAAATATCCAATATACTTCTACATATTTCACTTACAGATTAGAATGCCTAAGATCTGCGTACCAGGTCCTTCATGGCCACACAGGAGCTACGAGAATCGCAGGGACTCTCTCCTGTTTGAGACGTGTTAATACATGTGGAAGGACGATGACCAGGGGAAACAGATAAACTAAGCAGTAACCCCAGGGAACCGCCCAAGTGCCTACCAACTCAGTCTGAGGGATTCCTTGATCTCTTATCGTATCTCGGGAGTTTGAAATTGAGACGAGAGGCCATAAGATCTATCTCTGGAACCCCCGACTCAAGCACGATCTTGTCAAACACCTCCTGATTCAGAGACCATTTTCCTGAATGAAGAGTTTGTCGGCTTAGATAATCCGCTTCCCAGTTCTCCACTCCTGGAATGTGAATTGCCAATATTAGACATTTGTGACTTTCTGCCTAGTCTAGAATGTGAGCAACTTCCTGTATAGCCAACAGACTGAGTTCCACCCTGATAATTGAAATAAGCCACCACAATGATGTCTGATAGAAATAGAATAGACTGGCCGGAACCCAACTGCAGCCACGCCACTAGAGCATTGAAAATGTCTCTGAGCTGCAGAATATGGGGAGAGAAGTTTCCTGAGTAGACCATACTCCTTGAGCTCTCCATTTTCCCCATACTGCCCCCCAACCAGACAGGCTTGAGCCCGTGGTAATCTCCCAGGATGGACGAAGGAACCTCATGCTCTGAAGAATTGGTTCGGGTGACATCCACCAGGAAAGAGAATTCCTGGTGACTGAATCCAAATGTATCACTTGAGAGAGATCCTTGTTCTATTGCCTGAGCATGCACAACTGTAAAGGTCACAAATGAAAGCGAGCAAATGGCATAGCGTCCGGCGCTGCTTCCATAAGCCCCACTACCTCCATACATTGCACGACAGAAGGGTGCAGAGTAAACTGGAGAGTCCGACAGGTTGACTGAAGTTTGATTTTGCGTTGTGTTAGAAATGTTTTCATAACCATTGAATCTATTGTAACACCTAGGAAAACAAAATTTAGGTTTACCTGAAATTCTTTTTTTTCTTGGCAGGGAGAGTCCACAAATTAATTCATTACTGTATGGAAATACAACAGCTGGCCACCAGGAGGAGGCAAAGACACCCCAAAATTTGCATACTCTCTATTCCACTGTCTGAGCATGCTCAGTTGCAGAGGTCTGAGATGAAATCGAGCAAACGGAATGATGTCCATTGCCGCCACCATTAATCCAATTACCTCCATACACTGAGCCACTGAAGGCCGAGGATTGGACTGAAGAGCGCGGCATGTATTCAGAATCTTTAACTTTCTGACCTCCGTCAAGAAAATTTTCATGGACACAGAATCTATTAGAGTTCCCAGGAAAGGAACCCTTGTCTGTGGAATTAGTGAGCTCTTTTCTAGATTCACCTTCCAAAGCATTAAGTATCCCTCCCACTTCCCCTAGTCCCACAGTAATTCAGCCGAGGGAAAGGAAAAGAGAAACACTAGGGGTATAGAGAATAGGAACAACTGTCGTCAGGAATCAAAATTAACAGGACGGGTTCGTGGACTCTCCCTGCCAAGAAAGAAAATAATTTATCAGGTAAGCATAAATTTTGTTTTCTTTCCAATGGCAGGGAGAGTCCACAAATTAATTCATTACTGTTGGAAATCAATACCCAAGCTGAAGAGGACACAGAATGAACATGGAGGGAAAAATAAGGCAGGCAGACCTAAACTGAAGGCACCACCGCTTGCAGCACCTTTCTCCCAAAGGATGCCTCTGCAGAGGCAAAAACATAACATTTGTAAAACTTTGAAAAAGGTGTGTAAAGAAGACCAAGTAGCCGCCTTACAGATCTGTTCCACAGAAGCCTCGTTCTTAAAGGCCCAAGAAGAAGATACTGCTAGAGTAGAATGAGCTGTAATCCTCACAGGAGGCTGTTGTCCAGCCTCCACATATACCATATGGATGATGCTACGCAACCAAAAAGAAAGATGTCACGGTGGCCTTCTGACCTCTGGGCTTACCAGCATACAAAACAAACAGGGACCTACAAACAAATTTCAAAGCTCGGACCACATTCAAACGGTCCTTTGGAGAGGAAGGATTCGGACAAAAGGAAGGCACCACAATCTCCTGATTGATATTGTAAGAAGAGACCACTTTGGGTAAGAAACACAACTTGGTACCTAAAACCGCCTTATCTGCATGGAAAATAAGATAAGGAAGATCACACAGTAAGGCAGACAATTCAGAAACTCTGCAAGCAGAGGAGATAGCTAACAAAAACAACCCTTTCCAAGATAAAAGTTTAATGTCAACAGAATGCATAGGCTCAAACGGAGCCTGCTGAGTAACACAAATAATAAGATTAAGGCTCCAAGGTGGAGCAACAGGTTTAAATAAACACAGGCCTAATCCTATCAAGGGCCTGAACATCAGGGAGATTAGCCAACTTTTTATGAAGTAACACAGAAAGAGCAGAAATCTGCCCTTTAAAGAAAACTGTCCAACAAACCTTTCTCCAAACCCTCTTGGAGAAACAAAAGGATCTGAGGAATCCTCACCTTGTGCCAAAGAAAACCTTGGTCCTCACATCAAGAAAGATAAGTGCGCCACAGTAAATACGCCTAGTAACCGGCTTACGAGTCTGGATCAAAGTATCAATGACCCTATCTGAAAAACCTCTCTTAGAGAGTATTAGGTGTTCAATCTCGACTCAGTCAGCCTCAGAAAATCGAGATCTTGGTAAAGAAACGGACCCTGCTGAAGAAGGACCGTTTGCTGAGGTAACCTCTAAGAAGGAGAGGACGACATCTTCACGAGGTCCGCAAACCAAGTCCTGCATGGCCACGCTGCGGCTATTAGGATTACTGAGACCCTTGGGACAGATGATCCTGCAACAAACACCAAAGAAGGGTCTCTTGTCTCCTGATCCAGATCTATCTGAGGAGACAAATTTGCATAATCTCCATTCCACTGTCTGAGCATGCTCAGTTGCAGAGGTCTGAGATGAAATCGAGCAAACGGAATGATGTCCATTGCCGCCACCATTAATCCAATTACCTCCATACACTGAGCCACTGAAGGCCGAGGATTGGACTGAAGAGCGCGGCATGTATTCAGAATCTTTAACTTTCTGACCTCCGTCAAGAAAATTTTCATGGACACAGAATCTATTAGAGTTCCCAGGAAAGGAACCCTTGTCTGTGGAATTAGTGAGCTCTTTTCTAGATTCACCTTCCACCCGTGAGTCCTTAGAAAGGCCAGAACCATGTCGGTATGAGACTTTGTCAGTTGATAAGACGACGCCTGGATCAGAATATCGACCAGATAAGGTGCCACTGCAATACCCTGCGGTCTGAGAACCGCCAGCAGAGACCCTAGAACCTTTGTGAAGATCCTGGGTGCCGTGGCCAACCCGAAGGGCAGAACCACAAACTGAAAATGCTTGTCCAGAAAGGCAAATCTTAGGAACTGGTTATGATCTTTGTGGATAGGAATGTGAAGGTATGCATCCTTTAAATCCACGGTAGTCATATATTGACCCTCCTGGATCAATGGAAGAATTGTCCGAATAGTCTCCATCTTGAAGGATGGGACTCTGAGAAACTTGTTTAGACTCTTGAGATCTAAAATGGGTCGGAACGTTCCCTCTTTTATGGGAACCACGAAAAGATTTTAGTAAAACCCCTGCCCCTGTTCTTGTATTGGGATGGGACAAATTACTCCCATAGTAGAGAGGTCTTTTACACAACGTAAGAATGCCTCTCTTTTTATCTGGTCTACAGACAATCGTGAGAAAGAAGGAACCTTCCCCTTGGGAAGAAATTTTTGAAACTCCAGCTGATACCCTTGAGACACGATTTCCAGTGTCCAGGGATCCTGAACGTCTCTTATCCAAGCCAGGACAAAGAGAGAAAGTCTGCCCCCTACTAGTTCCGGGCCCGGATCGGAGGCCGCCCCTTCATTCAGTCTTGGGAGCAGCAGCGGGCTTCTTGGGTTGTTTACCCTTGTTCTAAGCCTGGTTGGGTCTCCAGACGGACTTGGCTTGTGCAAAATTCCCTTCCTGTTTAGCGGAAGAGGCAGAGGGGACTCCCTTGAAATTTCGAAATGAACGAAAATTACTCTGTCTATTCCTCTGCTTAGAAGACTTATCCTGAGGTAGTTGATGACCCTTACCTCCCGTAATGTCAGAAATTATCTCTTTCAAGTCAGACCCAAATAGGGTGTTTCCCTTGAAAGGAATAGCCAAAAGCTTGGATTTAGAGGACACATCCGAAGACCAAAATTTTAACCATAAGGCTCTGTGCGCTAAAATGGCAAAACCTGCATTCTTAGCCGCCAATTTTTCAATCTGAAAAGCGGCATCTGTAACAAAAGAATTAGCTAGCTTAAGGACCTTAATACTATCCATTATTTCCTCTAAAGAAGTCTCAGTCTTCAGAGACTCTTCTAAGGCGTCAAACCAAAAGGCAGCCGCAGTTGTGACTGGTACAATGCAGGCCGTCGGTTGTAAAAGAAACCCTTGATGAACAAATAACTTTTTCAGAAGACCCTCCAACTTTTTATCCATAGGGTCCTTGAAAGCACAACTGTCCTTAATAGGGATAGTCGTACGCTTAGCCAGGGTAGAGATAGCTCCCTCCACCTTAGGGACCATTTGCCAAGAATCCTGAACGGTGTCAGCTATAGGGTACATTTTCTTAAAAGTAGGGGAAGGAGAAAACGGGATACCCGGTCTTTCCCATTCCTGTGTAATAATTTCCGAAATTCTCTTAGGAACCGGAAAAATATCAGAAGAAGGAACCTCTAAATATTTGTCCATCTTACACAATTTCTCTGGAGGTACCACAATAGAGTCACAGTCGTCCAGAGTCAGCAAAACCTCCCACAACAACAGACAGAGGTGTTCAAGCTTAAATCTAAAGGACATTACGTCCGAATCTATCTGGGGCAATGCACTTCCTGAATCAGACAATTCCCCTTCAGATAGAATCTCCCAACCTTCCACTTCAGAGCTCTGGTAGTGTATTTCGGAGATCGCCATCAAAGAGTCAGAAGTCGGGGGGCGTGTCCGACTATCGACCAAGATGGCTGCTTTCAACATGGGCTGAGACTTAGTGCAATTCAATCCGCTGTTTATTGCCTAACCAACATATAATTTCTAGTTTCCCTGAGGGGTATCGTTCACTTGAACGTTTAAGGAACAGATCTATATATTTGCCTTTCACGACAATTCAGCCCAGCAGACAATAATAGAAAAGGTGCACAGCGGAGCCCCTATTGCGGCCTGGACCTTCATCTACCCTCCTAGTTCCTGTTTCAGGTTACAAAGTACGCAGATACTAACATCCTCTCAAGCCCTTGATTTATATCTTGGACCTATTGGGGGTATTCTACGTGGTTCTAAACGCTACTCAGCATGGAAGATTTTCAGCAAGTTCTCCAAGCTCTCTTTGCAGATCTCAAAGTTGAACTGATTCAGCAGTTTGAGCGCTTGGGAAAGGCTACTAAGCTCAGTGAGACCCAACCTCAGGATCGCTGGCAATTGTCCACAGACGCGCCACTGCTACCAGTGCAAAGGGAGTTGGAGCTTGAAGGCTAGGAAACGCCGTGTGACAGCTTGACCACATGGAGAACGGCAGATTCAGAGATACGGGCTGCAGCTCAATTAACCTATTTGCCCGACAAATCATCACCCGCACAGAGCGATCCTCATGATTGTTTGAGTACCCTGCCAGATGGGTCGTAGTTGGGAGCGAGGGGCCCTAGCTGCCCAATCACGATGCCCTATTCATTTGTTTGGTTGCCTCACACAGGGGAAAGCGCTGGATGCTCGCATAGTCAGTTGAGCCAAGATTCCCTGATCATACTATGGCTGCCTTGTTCGAGTGCGGTTGAAGCCACAGACACGCAGCCCTGTAATAAAAGTTTACTATACCTCCTCTGGTCCAGCGGTCTGAAATTCTTCACCAGAACAGGGTGCAGATTGCTGCCTGAGAAAGCCGGAGTAGGGTAATTTGTGGTTGACCGCATGTGGACTGGTATAAAGGTTACCCAGACTTTAATGTTCGTCCCTGTTCTCACATTTACCGTAGGTGTTCCCTTCCTTAAAGTGGACAGAGTGTATCCCCTATCTTGCTTGTTATGCTAAGATGGCTGCAACTAATGACCAGTTACACTTATATATTCTCCTGGCGTTATTATCATACCAAGACTTATGGACTTCGGTGAACAGTTTGCTAACCTGAGTATGGGACTCCAAGTGATCACTATGTATTCTACATGCAATCGTATTACTATAGGGAAAAGGCTTGTTGTGAGGGGAATACATATACTTCTCTTAGGTGGCAGTAAATTCTAGTCCCCACTTGAACATTGTGTTACTTGAAGGGTCGTTGTCTGTTTATGCATGTGACATGTTTAGAATATGATCAGATTTTACTATATATGTTTATAGGTGAGATTCATATGCCAATATAAGTTCCTAACACAGGATCTTGTACCCCTATATTTTGAACTTATACACTTGAGTAATATCATATCTGCCCCTTTGAGATCGTGTTATATTTGGAAGAGAACTCATTCTCAGGCTTTGGGTGATATATTTTCTTTTCAGGCTGTTTTGCAAGAGATTAACAGTAGCTAATTTGCAGTTAATAGTTAGCTGTTGAGTTCCATTGAACACATTTAGTTTAAGCAGGATAAATGTAGAGTTGGAAACTCCCACTAAGCTTTCATTACCAGTTAGTAACCAGTAGACCATGCTTAATTACTCATTACCCCAGTATATTTACCTCTAGACCCTTTCCACTTCACCTTTCCTTGAGATAACTTATATGACATCGTATTAGATTACTGTACTAGTGTAAATATAGTTCCAGGGTCCTAACGCGACCCTATATGTTATTATTTCTATATGCAAGTATATTTATATGGCCAATATATGTCTCTATAAGCTGGAAAAAAAAAAAAAAAAAAAAAAAAAGGACGCAAAAGGACAGGTCAGTTAAAATGTATATATGCAGCTTCATCAACATATAAAATATATATCCCTCAAAAAAAAAAAAAGAAAGTCAGAAGTCGCCTGGACCACCCTTCTACTACGTTTGCCTTGTAACACTGGCAACTTGGACAAAACCTCTGTAAGAGTAGATGACATAACTGCCGCCTGAGTAAATGAAGTGGACGCAGTTGATGGCGCCTGAGCAGGTGTTAAAGGTTGTGACGCTTGTGGAGAAAGTAGCGGCATATCCTGAGTCTCCTCAAGCTGAGAAGCATCCTTAGAGTTATTTGCATTAAAGAAAATTTTTTCTTTAAACTGTAAAGCCCTCTCAGTACAAGAGGGACAAAATGTAAGAGGGGGTTCCACAATGGCAGCTAAGCACATAGAACAAGTCTGTTCCAGTAGATCAGCCATGATAAAAAGAAAAACAAGAGCAATATTGGTCGTGTCAGATATATGAAATAATAAAACAAGTACTGTACCTTTAAATTCTGAGGAAACGGTACTGTGCCTTTAAATTTTAAAACGACATAAAAATTTTCTGCAGCGTGAACGATATAGGCTTTTTATTAAAAAGGTGAAAAAACATAATTTATGCTTACCTGATAAATTCCTTTCTCCTGTAGTGTAGTCAGTCCACGGGTCATCCATTACTTATGGAATATATCTCTTCCTAACAGGAAACTGCAAGAGAATTACCCAGCAGAGCTTTGCTATATAGCTCCTCCCCTCACATATCATACTCAGTCATTCGACCAAAGCAGAAGAGAAAGGAGGAACCATAGGGTACAGTGGTGACTGGAGTTTAATTAAAATTTAGACCTGCCGTAAAAACAGGGCGGGCCGGGCCGTAAAACATAATTTATGCTTACCTGATAAATTCCTTTCTCCTGTAGTGTAGTCAGTCCACGGGTCATCCATTACTTATGGGATATTAACTCCTCCCCAACAGGAAGTGCAAGAGGATCACCCAAGCAGAGCTGCTATATAGCTCCTCCCCTCTACGTCACACCCAGTCATTCGACCGAAAACCAAACGAGAAAGGAGAAACTATAGGGTGCAGTGGTGACTGGAGTATAATTTAAAATTTAGACCTGCCATAAAAAACAGGGCGGGCCGTGGACTGACTACACTACAGGAGAAAGGAATTTATCAGGTAAGCATAAATTATGTTTTCTCCTGTTCAGTGTAGTCAGTCCACGGGTCATCCATTACTTATGGGATACCAATACCAAAGCTAAAGTACACGGATGACGGGAGGGACAGGCAGGATCTTTATACGGAAGGAACCACTGCCTGAAGAACCTCTCTCCCAAAAACAGCCTCCGAAGAAGCAAAAGTGTCAAATTTGTAAAATTTGGAAAAAGTATGAAGAGAAGACCAAGTTGCAGCCTTGCAAATCTGTTCAACAGAGGCCTCATTCTTAAAGGCCCAAGTGGAAGCCACAGCTCTAGTAGAATGAGCTGTAATCCTTTCAGGAGGTTGCTGTCCAGCAGTCTCATAGGCTAAACGTATTATGCTACGAAGCCAAAAGGATAGAGAGGTAGCAGATGCTTTTTGACCTCTCCTCTGTCCAGAATAAACGACAAACAGGGAAGAAGTTTGGCGAAAATCTTTAGTTTCCTGTAAATAAAATTTCAGGGCACGGACTACGTCTAGATTGTGCAGAAGTCGTTCCTTCTTTGAAGAAGGGTTAGGGCACAATGATGGAACAACAATCTCTTGATTGATATTCTTGTTAGTGACTACCTTAGGTAAGAACCCAGGTTTAGTACGCAGAACTACCTTATCTGAATGAAAAATCAGATAAGGAGAATCACAATGTAAGGTTGATAACTCAGAAACTCTACGAGCCGAGGAAATAGCCATTAAAAACAGAACTTTCCAAGATAACAGCTTGATATCAATGGAATGAAGGGGTTCAAACGGAACCCCCTGTAAAACGTTAAGAACTAAGTTTAAGCTCCACGGTGGAGCTACAGTCTTAAACACAGGCTTAATCTTAGCCAAAGCCTGACAAAAAGCCTGAACGTCTGGAACTTCTGACAGACGTTTGTGTAAAAGGATGGACAGAGCTGAGATCTGTCCCTTTAAGGAACTTGCAGATAAACCCTTTTCTAAACCTTCTTGTAGAAAAGACAATATCCTAGGAATCCTAACCTTACTCCATGAGTAACTCTTGGATTCGCACCAGTGTAAGTATTTACGCCATATCTTATGGTAAATCTTCCTGGTAACAGGTTTCCTAGCCTGTATCAAGGTATCAATTACTGACTCCGAAAATCCACGCTTTGATAAAATCAAGCGTTCAATTTCCATGCAGTCAGCTTCAGAGAAATTAGATTTTGATGTTTGAAAGGACCCTGAATTAGAAGGTCCTGTCTCAGAGGCAGAGACCAAGGTGGACAGGATGACATGTCCACTAGATCTGCATACCAGGTCCTGCGTGGCCACGCAGGCGCTATTAGAATCACCGATGCTTTCTCCTGTTTGATCCTGGCAATCAAACGAGGAAGCATCGGGAAGGGTGGAAACACATAAGCCATCCTGAAGGTCCAAGGTGCTGTCAAAGCATCTATCAGGACCGCTCCCGGGTCCCTGGACCTGGAACCGTAACAAGGAAGCTTGGCGTTCTGGCGAGACGCCATGAGATCCATATCTGGTTTGCCCCAACGTCGAAGTATTTGGGCAAAGACCTCCGGATGAAGTTCCCACTCTCCCGGATGAAAAGTCTGGCGACTTAGGAAATCCGCCTCCCAGTTCTCCACTCCTGGGATGTGGATCGCTGACAGGTGGCAAGAGTGAGACTCTGCCCAGCGAATTATCTTTGATACTTCCATCATCGCTAGGGAACTCCTTGTCCCTCCCTGATGGTTGATGTAAGCTACAGTCGTGATGTTGTCCGACTGAAACCTGATGAACCTCAGAGTTGCTAACTGAGGCCAAGCCAGAAGGGCATTGAGAACTGCTCTCAATTCCAGAATGTTTATTGGAAGGAGACTCTCCTCTTGAGTCCACGATCCCTGAGCCTTCAGGGAATTCCAGACAGCGCCCCAACCTAGTAGGCTGGCGTCTGTTGTTACAATTGTCCAGTCTGGCCTGCTGAAGGGCATCCCCCTGGACAGATGTGGCCGAGAAAGCCACCATAGAAGAGATTCTCTGGTCTCTTGATCCAGATTCAGCGTAGGGGACAAATCTGAGTAATCCCCATTCCACTGACTTAGCATGCACAATTGCAGCGGTCTGAGATGCAGGCGTGCAAAAGGAACTATGTCCATTGCCGATTACCTCCATGCATTGAGCCACTGACGGGTGTTGAATGGAATGAAGGACACGGCAAGCATTTAGAAGCTTTGTTAGCCTGTCCTCTGTCAGGTAAATTTTCATTTCTACAGAATCTATAAGAGTCCCCAAGAAGGGAACTCTTGTGAGTGGTAAGAGAGAACTCTTCTCCTCGTTCACTTTCCACCCATGCGACCTTAGAAATGCCAGTACTAACTCTGTATGAGACTTGGCAGTTTGGAAGCTTGACGCTTGTATCAGAATGTCGTCTAGGTACGGGGCTACCGAAATTCCTTGCGGTCTTAGTACCGCCAGAAGAGAGCCCAGAACCTTTGTAAAGATTCTTGGAGCCGTAGCCAACCCGAAGGGAAGAGCTACAAACTGGTAATGCCTGTCTAGGAAGGCAAACCTTAGATACCGGTAATGTTCTTTGTGAATCGGTATGTGAAGGTAAGCATCCTTTAAATCCACTGTGGTCATGTACTGACCTCTTTGGATCATGGGTAAGATTGTCCGAATAGTTTCCATTTTGAAAGATGGAACTCTTAGGAATTTGTTTAGGATCTTTAAATCCAATATTGGTCTGAAGGTTCCCTCTTTTTTGGGAACCACAAACAGATTTGAGTAAAACCCTTGTCCGTGTTCCGACCGCGGAACTGGGTGGATCACTCCCATTAGTAAAAGGTCTTGTACACAGCGTAGAAACGCCTCTTTCTTTATCTGGTTTGTTGACAACCTTGAAAGGTGAAATCTCCCTTGTGGAGGAGAAGCTTTGAAGTCCAGAAGATATCCCTGAGATATGATCTCCAACGCCCAGGGATCCTGGACATCTCTTGCCCAAGCCTGGGCGAAGAGGGAGAGTCTGCCCCCCACTAGATCCGTTTCCGGATCGGGGGCCCTCACTTCATGCTGTCTTAGGGGCAGCAGCAGGTTTTCTGGCCTGCTTGCCCTTGTTCCAGGTCTGGTTAGGTTTCCAGCCTTGTCTGTAGCGAGCAACAGCTCCTTCCTGTTTTGGAGCAGAGGAAGTTGATGCTGCTCCTGCCTTGAAGTTACGAAAGGCACGAAAATTAGACTGTCTAGCCCTAGGTTTGGCTCTGTCTTGAGGCAGGGCATGGCCTTTACCTCTCGTAATATCAGCGATAATTTCTTTCAAACCGGGCCCGAATAAAGTCTGCCCCTTGAAAGGTATGTTAAGTAATTTAGATTTAGAAGTTACATCAGCTGACCAGGATTTTAGCCACAGCGCTCTGCGTGCCTGAATGGCGAATCCGGAATTCTTAGCCGTAAGTTTAGTTAAATGTACTACGGCATCAGAAATAAATGAATTAGCTAGCTTAAGGGTTTTAAGCTTGTGTGTAATCTCATCTAATGGCGCTGAGTCAAGGGTCTCTTCCAGAGACTCAAACCAAAATGCTGCCGCAGCCGTGACAGGCGCAATGCATGCAGGGGGTTGCAATATAAAACCTTGTTGAACAAACATTTTCTTAAGGTAACCCTCTAACTTTTTATCCATTGGATCTGAAAAGGCACAGCTATCCTCCACCGGGATAGTGGTACGCTTAGCTAAAGTAGAAACTGCTCCCTCCACCTTAGGGACCGTTTGCCATAAGTCCTGTGTGGTGGCGTCTATTGGAAACATTTTTCTGAATATAGGAGGGGGTGAGAAAGGCACACCGGGTCTATCCCACTCCTTAGTAACAATTTCAGTAAGCCTCTTAGGTATAGGAAAAACGTCAGTACTCGTCGGTACCGCAAAATATTTATCCAACCTACACATTTTCTCTGGGATTGCAACTGTGTTACAATCATTCAGAGCCGCTAACACCTCCCCTAGCAATACACGGAGGCTTTCCAGCTTAAACTTAAAATTTGAAATGTCTGAATCCAGTTTATTTGGATCAGATCCGTCACCCGCACAATGAAGCTCTCCGTCCTCATGTTCTGCAAATTGTGACGCAGTATCAGACATGGCCCTAGCATTATCAGCGCACTCTGTTCTCACCCCAGAGTGATCTCGTTTACCCCCAAGTTCTGGCAATTTAGACAAAACTTCAGTCATAACATTAGCCATGTCTTGTAGAGTGATTTGTAATGGCCGCCCTGATGTACTTGGCGTTACAATATCACGCACCTCCTGAGCGGGAGATGCAGGTACTGACACGTGAGGCAAGTTAGTCGGCATAACTTCCCCCTCGCTGTCTGGTGAATGTTGCTTAACATGTACAGATTGACTTTTATTTAAAGTAGCACCAATGCAATTAGTACATAAATTTCTATTGGGCTCCACCTTGGCTTTTGAACATATTGCACAAAGAGATTCCTCTGTGTCAGACATGTTTAACAAACTAGCAATTAGATTAGCAAGCTTGGAAATACTTTTCAACTAAATTTACAAGCAATATGCAAAACGTTACTGTGCCTTTAAGAAGCACAGAAAAACTGTCACGGTTGAATAACAATGAACCGGATTAGTTATAGAAACCAAATTTTCACAGTAAAAGCATAAATTTAGCAAAGGATTGCACACATTAGCAATGGATGATTAACCCTTAATATCAGAAAAAACGTATAACAATTGAAAATATAAGTGTTTTTATCACAGTCAAAGCACAGTCTCACAGGTCTGCTGTGAGTGATTACCTCCCTCAAAACTAGTTTTGAAGACCCCTGAGCTCTGTGGAGACGTCCTGGATCATGCAGGGAGAAAAAGGCAGACTGTGACTGAATTTCTGATGCGTAGTAAAAGCGCCAAAATAGGCCCCTCCCACTCACAATACAACAGTGAGGGAAGCTCAGTAAACTGTTTTAATTTAAAACAAACGACAGCCATGTGGAAAATAATGCCCAAAACAATTTTTCACCAAGTACCTCAGATAATAAACGATTTAACATGCCAGCAAACGTTTAAAATCTAATTTATGAAATGTCATTAAAAGCCTGCTGCTAGTTGTTCACACTGCAAGTTAGGCTAAAAGTTATATGCATACAGTATTTTCCCAGTGAAGTGCCATTCCCCAGAAATACTTAAGTGTAAACATACATACATATCAGCCTGATACCAGTTGCTACTACTGCATTTAAGGCTGTACTTACATTATATCGGTATTAGCAGTATTTTCTCAGTCAATTCCATTCCTTAGAAAATAATATACTGCAACATACCTCTTTGCAGGTGAACCTGCCCGCTGTCCCCTGATCTGAAGTTACCTTACTCCTCAGAATGGCCGAGAACAGCAAATGGATCTTAGTTACGTCCGCTAAGATCATACAAGAAAAACTCAGGTAGATTCTTCTTCAAATTCTGCCTGAGAAGAAAAACAACACACTCCGGTGTCGTTTTAAAATAACAAACTTTTGATTGAAGATATAAAAACCAAGTTTAATCGCCACAGTCCTCTCACACATCCTATCTATTAGTTGGGTGCAAGAGAATGACTGGGTGTGACGTAGAGGGGAGGAGCTATATAGCAGCTCTGCTTGGGTGATCCTCTTGCACTTCCTGTTGGGGAGGAGTTAATATCCCATAAGTAATGGATGACCCGTGGACTGACTACACTTAACAGGAGAAATTATGTTTTCTCCTGTTAAGTGTAGTCAGTCCACGGGTCATCCATTACTTATGGAATACAATACCAAAGCTAAAGTACACGGATGAAGGGAGGGACAAGGCAGGAACATTAAACAGAAGGAACCACTGCCTGAAGTACCTTTCTCCCAAAAATAGCCTCCGACGAAGCAAAAGTGTCAAATTTGTAAAATTTTGAAAAAGTGTGAAGCGAAGACCAAGTCGCAGCCTTGCAAATCCGTTCAACAGAGGCCTCATTTTTAAAGGCCCAGGTGGAAGCCACAGCTCTAGTAGAATGAGCTGTAATCCTTTCAGGAGGCTGCTGTCCAGCAGTCTCATAGGCTAAGCGTATTATGCTACGAAGCCAAAAAGAGAGAGAGGTAGCCGAAGCCTTTTGACCTCTCCTCTGTCCAGAGTAAACGACAAACAGGGAAGAAGTTTGACGAAAATCCTTAGTTGCCTGCAAATAGAATTTCAGGGCACGGACTACGTCCAGATTATGCAAAAGTCGTTCCTTCTTTGAAGAAGGGTTAGGACACAGAGATGGAACAACAATCTCTTGATTGATATTCCTGTTAGTAACTACCTTAGGTAAGAACCCAGGTTTAGTACGCAGGACTACCTTGTCTGAATGAAAAATCAGATAAGGAGAATCACAATGTAAGGCAGATAACTCAGAGACTCTTCGAGCCGAGGAAATAGCCATCAAAAACAGAACTTTCCAAGATAACAGCTTAATATCAATGGAATGAAGGGGTTCAAATGGAACGCCTTGAAGAACATTAAGAACTAAGTTTAAGCTCCACGGCGGAGCAACAGACTTAAACACAGGCTTAATCCTAGTTAAAGCCTGACAGAAAGCCTGAACGTCTGGAACTTCAGCCAGACGTTTGTGTAGAAGAATAGACAGAGCAGAAATCTGTCCCTTTAACGAACTAGTAGATAAGCCCTTTTCTTGTAGAAAGGACAATATCCTAGGAATCCTAACCTTACTCCATGAGTAACTCTTGGATTCGCACCAATGTAAATATTTACGCCATATCTTATGGTAAATTTTTCTGGTAACAGGCTTCCTAGCCTGTATTAAGGTATCAATAACCGACTCCGAGAGCCACGCTTTGATAGAATCAAGCGTTCAATCTCCATGCAGTCAGCCTCAGAGAAATTAGATTTGGATGTTTGAAAGGACCCTGAATTAGAAGGTCCTGTCTCAGAGGCAGAGACCACGGTGGACAGGACGACATGTCCACTAGGTCTGCATACCAGGTCCTGCGTGGCCACGCAGGCGCTATCAGAATCACCAAAGCTCTCTCCTGTTTGATCTTGGCAATCAAACGAGGAAGCATCGGGAATGGTGGAAACACATAAGCCATGTTGAAGACCCAAGGGGCTGTCAGAGCATCTATCAGCACCGCTCCCGGGTCCCTGGACCTGGATCCGTAACAAGGAAGCTTGGCGTTCTGACGAGACGCCATGAGATCCAGATCTGGTTTGCCCCAACGACGAATCAGTTGAGCAAAGACCTCCGGATGAAGCTCCCACTCCCCCGGATGAAAAGTCTGGCGACTTAGAAAATCCGCCTCCCAGTTCTCCACGCCTGGGATGTAGATCGCTGACAGGTGGCAAGAGTGAGACTCTGCCCAGCGAATTATCTTTGAGACTTCCAACATCGCTAGGGAACTTCTGGTTCCCCCTTGATGGTTGATGTAAGCCACAGTCGTGATGTTGTCCGACTGAAATCTGATGAACCTCAGAGTTGCTAACTGAGGCCAAGCTAGGAGAGCATTGAATATTGCTCTTAACTCCAGAATATTTATTGGGAGGAGTTTCTCCTCCTGAGTCCATAATCCCTGAGCTTTCAGGGAATTTCAGACTGCTCCCCAGCCTAGAAGGCTGGCGTCTGTTGTTACAATCGTCCAATCTGGCCTGCGAAAGGTCATCCCCTTGGACAGATGTGGCCGAGAAAGCCACCATAGAAGAGAATCTCTGGTCTCTTGATCCAGATTTAGTAGGGGGGACAAATCTGAGTAATCCCCGTTCCACTGACTTAGCATGCACAATTGCAGCGGTCTGAGATGCAGGCGCGCAAATGGTACTATGTCCATTGCCGCTACCATTAAGCCGATTACTTCCATGCACTGAGCTACTGACGGGTTTGGAATGGAGTGAAGGACACGGCAAGCATTTAGAAGTTTTAATAACCTGGCCTCTGTCAGGTAAATTTTCATCTCTACAGAATCTATAAGAGTCCCTAGAAAGGGAACTCTTGTAAGTGGTAATAGAGAATTCTTTTCCACGTTCACCTTCCACCCATGCGACCTCAGAAATGCCAGAACTATCTCTGTATGAGACTTGGCAGTTTGAAAACTTGACGCTTGTATCAGAATGTCGTCTAGGTACGGAGTCACCGCTATGCCTCGCGGTCTTAGTACCGCCAGAAGTGATCCTAGAATTTTTGTAAAGATTCTTGGAGCCGTAGCTAATCCGAAGGGAAGAGCTACAAACTGGTAATGCCTGTCTAGGAAGGCAAATCTCAGATACCGGTAATGGTCCTTGTGAATCGGTATGTGAAGGTAGGCATCCTTTAGATCCACTGTGGTCATGTACTGACCCTCTTGGATCATGGGAAGGATGGTTCGAATAGTTTCCATTTTGAATGATGGAACTCTTAGAAATTTGTTTAGGATTTTTAAGTCCAAGATTGGCCTGAAGGTTCCCTCTTTCTTGGGAACCACACATAGGTTTGAATAGAATCCCTGCCCGTGTTCCGTCCGCGGAACTGGGTGGATTACCCCCATTAGTAAGAGGTCTTGTACACAGCGTAGAAACGCCTCTTTCTTTATTTGGTTTGCTGATAACCTTGAAAGATGAAATCTCCCCCGTGGAGGAGAAGTTTTGAAGTCCAGGAGATATCCCTGAGATATGATCTCCAACGCCCAGGGATCCTGGACATCTCTTGCCCAAGCCTGGGCGAAGAGAGAAAGTCTGCCCCCCACTAGATCCGTTTCCGGATAGGGGGCCCTCTCTTCATGCTGTTTTGGGGGCAGCAGCAGGTTTCTTGGCCTGCTTGCCCCTGTTCCAGGACTGGTTAACTTTCCAGCCCTGTCTGTAACGAGCAACAGCTCCTTCCTGTTTTGGAGCGGAGGAAGTTGATGCTGCTCCTGCCTTGAAGTTACGAAAGGCACGAAAATTAGACTGTTTGGCCTTTGATTTGGCCCTGTCCTGAGGTAGAGCATGGCCCTTACCTCCCGTAATGTCAGCAATAATTTCTTTCAAGCCGGGCCCGAATAAGGTCTGCCCTTTGAAAGGAATATTAAGCAATTTAGATTTAGAAGTCACGTCAGCTGACCAGGATTTAAGCCATAGCGCTCTGCGCGATTGGATGGCGAATCCGGAGTTCTTAGCCGTAAGTTTGGTTAAATGCACAACGGCATCAGAAACAAATGCGTTAGCTAGCTTAAGTGTCTTAAGCTTGTTGATTATTTCATCCAATGGAGCTGAGCGAATGGCCTCTTCCAGAGACTCAAACCATAATGCTGCCGCAGCAGTGACAGGCGCAATGCATGCGAGGGGCTGTAAAATAAAACCTTGTTGAACAAACATTTTCTTAAGGTAACCCTCTAATTTTTTATCCATTGGATCTGAAAAGGCACAACTATCCTCCACCGGGATAGTGGTACGCTTAGCTAAAGTAGAAACTGCTCCCTCCACCTTAGGGACCGTCTGCCATAAGTCTCGTGTGGTGGCGTCAATAGGAAACATTTTCCTAAATATGGGAGGAGGGGTAAAAGGCACACCCGGTCTATCCCACTCCTTGCTAATAATCTCTGTAAGCCTTTTTGGTATAGGAAATACGTCAGTACACACCGGTACCGCATAGTATCTATCCAACCTACATAATTTCTCTGGAATTGCAACCGTGTTACAATCATTTAGAGCCGCCAATACCTCCCCTAGCAATGTGCGGAGGTTCTCTAGCTTAAATTTAAAATTGGAAATCTCTGAATCCAGTCTCCCTGGATCAGATCCGTCACCCACAGAATGAAGCTCTCCGTCCTCACGTTCTGCAAACTGTGACGCAGTATCTGACATGGCTCTCATCTCATCCGCGCGCTCTATCCTTAACCCAGAGCTATCGCGCTTGCCTCTTAATTCTGGCAACTTAGATAATACTTCTGTCATAACAGTAGCCATGTCTTGCAAAGTGATTTGTAAGGGCCTCCCTGATGTACTTGGCGCCACAAAATCACGCACCTCCTGAGCGGGAGGCGAAGGTACTGACACGTGAGGAGAGTTAGTCGGCATAACTTCCCCCTCGTCGTCTGGTGATAATTTCTTTACATGTAAAGATTGACTTTTATTTAAAGTAGCATCAATGCAATTAGTACACAAATTTCTATTGGGCTCCACATTGGCCTTTAAACATAGTGAACAAAGAGATTCATCTGAGTCAGACATGTTTAAACAAACTAGCAATGAGACTAGCAAACTTGGAAATACTTTTCAAAATTAATTTACAAGCAATATAAAAAACGTTACTGTGCCTTTAAGAAGCACAGAAAAACTGACACAGTTGAAATAACAATGACCAAGATAGTTATAGCAACCAAATTTTCACAGTAAATGTATTAAGTTAGCAAAGGATTGCACCCACCAGCAAATGGATGATTAACCCCTTAGTACCCAAAAACGGATAACAATTATATAATTAACGTTTTTCTCACAGTCAAATACACTGTCACAGGACTGCTGTGCCTGATTACCTCCCTCAAAATGGATTTTGAAGACCCCTGAGCTCTCTAGAGACGATCTGGATCATGGAGGATGAAGTAGACAGACTGTGACTGAATTTTTACTGCGCAAAAAAGCGCTAAAATAGGCCCCTCCCACTCATATTACAACAGTGGGGAAGCTCAGAAACTGTTTATATGCAGAAAACAAAAATGGCCATGTGGTAAAAATCATGCCCTAATAAGTTTTATCACCAAGTACCTCACAAAAATGATTAACAAGCCAGTAAACGTTTTAAACATACATTTGAAAGTTATGTATTATTATTAATAAGCCTGCTACCAGTCGTTTTTACTGCAGTTAAGGCTCATACATTATTTCAGTATTAACAGTATTTTCAGAGTCAATTCCATTCCTTAGAAAAATACATTCAGTGTACACACACACATCAGCCTGATACCAGTCGCTATCACTGCATTTAAGGCTGAACTTACTTTACAATGGTATCAGCAGTATTTTCTCAGTCAATTCCATTCCTCAGAAAATAAATTACTGCACATACCTCATTTGTTGCAGGGGAGCCCTGCATGCTATTCCCCTTCTCTGAAGTTACTTCACTCCTCAGATGAGAAACAGCCAGTGGATCTTAGTTACGTCTGCTAAGACCATAGAAAAAAACCCAGGCAGATTCTTCTTCTAATGCTGCCTGAGAATAAACAGCACACTCCGGTGCCATTTAAAAATAACAAACTTTTGATTGTAGAAATAAACTAAGTTAAAAAACACCACAGATCTCTCACAGCTTCCTTTTTAGTTAGGCTGCAAGAGAATGACTGAGTATGATATGTGAGGGGAGGAGCTATATAGCAAAGCTCTGCTGGGTAATTCTCTTGCAGTTTCCTGTTAGGAAGAGATATATTCCATAAGTAATGGATGACCCGTGGACTGACTACACTTAACAGGAGAAAGAATCAATATGCAATTGCTAATAGCAAAAATATTTACATCTCAGGTTAATCTAGCCCTTATTAGAGTGGCGACTAAAATTAACCCCTGCACCAAGCCACAGCTCTACTGTGGCGCCTACCTCACACCAGACAGGATGCGCAATAACCACTGCCTAGGTCCGCTTGCTGTGTTTCAGATATTAGACCAAGCAGACCTAGGAACAGGAACCCTCCGTGTAGGAATCGGATAACAAGTGCGCAGTAAAGCGCGCGAACGGAAGCCCCGCCCTTCGTGGGCGGATACAGAAAGAAAAGCGCCGTAGTTAAAATACAATGTCGGGCAAACCCGACTTGAATAAGCCAATGTGTCCCTCGACCCAACTCACTATAGGGTCCATTTACACAATAAAAGAATAAAGAAAACAGAATTTATGCTTACCTGATAAATTACTTTCTCCAACGGTGTGTCCGGTCCACGGCGTCATCCTTACTTGTGGGATATTCTCTTCCCCAACAGGAAATGGCAAAGAGTCCCAGCAAAGCTGGTCACATGATCCCTCCTAGGCTCCGCCCACCCCAGTCATTCGACCGACGGATAGGAGGAAATATATATAGGAGAAACCATATGATACCGTGGTGACTGTAGTTAGAGAAAATAATTCATCAGACCTGATTAAAAAACCAGGGCGGGCCGTGGACCGGACACACCGTTGGAGAAAGTAATTTATCAGGTAAGCATAAATTCTGTTTTCTCCAACATTGGTGTGTCCAGTCCACGGCGTCATCCTTACTTGTGGGAACCAATACCAAAGGCTTTAGGACACGGATGAAGGGAGGGAGCAAATCAGGTCACCTAAATGGAAGGCACCACGGCTTGCAAAACCTTTCTCCCAAAAATAGCCTCCGAAGAAGCAAAAGTATCAAATTTGTAAAATTTGGCAAAAGTGTGCAGTGAAGACCAAGTCGCTGCCTTACATATCTGGTCAACAGAAGCCTCGTTCTTGAAGGCCCATGTGGAAGCCACAGCCCTAGTGGAGTGAGCTGTTATTCTTTCAGGAGGCTGCCGTCCGGCAGTCTCATAAGCCAATCGGATAATGCTTTTAAGCCAAAAGGAAAGAGAGGTAGAAGTCGCTTTTAGACCTCTCCTTTTACCAGAATAAACAACAAACAAGGAAGATGTTTGTCTGAAATCTTTAGTAGCCTCTAAATAGAATTTTAGAGCACGGACTACGTCCAAATTGTGTAACAAACGTTCCTTCTTTGAAACTGGATTCGGACACAAAGAAGGTACAACTATCTCCTGGTTAATATTTTTGTTGGAAACAACTTTCGGAAGAAAACCAGGCTTAGTACGCAAAACCACCTTATCTGCATGGAACACCAGATAGGGCGGAGAACACTGCAGAGCAGATAACTCTGAAACTCTTCTTGCAGAAGAAATTGCAACCAAAAACAAAACTTTCCAAGATAATAACTTAATATCTACGGAATGTAAGGGTTCAAACGGAACCCCTTGAAGAACTGAAAAAACTAGATTTAGACTCCAGGGAGGAGTCAGAGGTCTGTAAACAGGCTTGATCCTAACCAGAGCCTGAACAAATGCTTGAACATCTGGCACAGCTGCCAGTCTTTTGTGAAGTAAAACAGATAAAGCAGAGATCTGTCCCTTCAGAGAACTTGCAGATAATCCTTTCTCCAAACCTTCTTGTAGAAAGGATAGAATCTTAGGAATTTTTGTCTTGTTCCATGGGAATCCTTTAGATTCACACCAACAGATA